>NC_041391.1:260622294-260672430 GCF_002162155.2 Triticum dicoccoides
CCGCCGGCCGTCCTCTCTGCCTCGGTGGCCGCGCCGCCCGGCCGCGCCCTGCGCGCCACCGTAGCTCCTCCGGCGCCGGGCGCCTCCCTCGTCCCCGACCTTTCCGGTGTCGCCCTGGCCTTCCTCGTCGCCCTCTGGCTCGCCGCCGGCCGGATCCGGCGAGATCCGGCCCGGGAGAGCCTCGCCGCCCTTCTTCCCCCCCCACGGCGATGAACTCCGGCGAGATCCACCGCCGCATTGACTTTCCCCCGAGGTCCATTTTTCTCCAAGTCCCCGAGTCTGTGATATTTTTATGCCATGTTCATCGCATCATAACTCTGCATCCGTGGCTCCGTTTTGGGCGTGTAGCATATCAGATTGTTCGTCTCAACGAGTAATTCATTCCGTTCCATTGCATCATGTTCATTTGAGTCCATCTTGATGCCCGAATCATTGTTGCAAGAGTGCTATATGATGTTAATCTGCTGAAACTGTTATAACTTGATGATTTGTCATTTTTGTTGCATTTGATGTGTGCATCCTATGATCTTGAGCCCAACATGTGTTTTGAACTATGTCATGCCATCTTCACAGTGGTCCCATCCATGAATTTTTGTGAGTCTTGTACTGAGTGCATCGAGCTCGTTAAGTAGGGTACTTGCTGTTGCTGTTTTGGTGGAGTGTTTCTGTTATATTATGATGCTATGTAAACCTGCTTCTACAAGTCATTCTATTTATATTCTGGAGATGTTCACTAAGGATGTTTTGTTATACATGTCATGCTCTATCCATCCATGCCCCTGGTTGCAATTATAGCCTGCTGCAACATGTTGTAATCTTGCTCCAAACTTGCTAAATAATGTTGCTGTCAGCCTGTTAACATTAAGTTCAATGTTGCCAGGATTGTTGTTAGTGATCCAAGCATGCTATGAACTTGATCTTGCCGTGCTTAGCTTCATAAACATGTCTTCTTACTGTTGGTTGCCTTGCCATGCCATGTATTGCTCTGTGGTGAGTGGTTCAAGGTCACCAACATGCCTACTTATTGTTGTTCCTGCCATGTATGAATCTGTCATATCTTTTGCCATGTTTACATGGATGCCATGTACTCTAGGCTTGCTCTTATCACAAATGAGATTGCCGGCTTAGGGAGTGAAGAGATGACCGACAAATTCATCATCAAGATGATCTTAAGAGCATTGGATGGAAAGTATGATACCGTGTGCACATTGATTCAAATGATGCCAAACTACAAAGATCTCAAGCCAACGGAAGTCATTGGAAGAATTGTTGCTCATGAGATGTCACTACAGGATAAGGAGGAACTTCACAACAAGTCAAGTGGTGCTTACAAAGCCTCAAGTGAAGCCCCTACATCATCAAGCGAGAAACAAACCTTCAATGAAGAATTGAGCTTAATGGTGAAGAACTTCAGCAAATTCTACAAGAGTAGAAGCAAAGAAAGAAGCTCCAAGTCAAGGTCTTACAATGACAAGAGATCTTTTAGTCGAGAGTGCAATTATTACAATTGTGGGAGACCCGGACACTACTCCAATGAGTGTACGGCACCCTACAAAAGAAGAGAAGATTCTCCAAGAAGAAGGAGCAAAAGAGAAGAATCACCACCAAGAGAGAGGAGGAGTAGAGATGATTGTTATGAACGAAGACCCTCACGGAGAAGCAAGGATTCAGAAAGGAAGGACAAGTCATCAAGGAGCTACACAAAACGAAGACATCAAGCTCATGTTGGTGAATGGGTATCCGGCTCCGACTCCGACAATCACTCCGAGAGAAGCTATCACTCCGACTCCGAATACACTCAAGATGAAGGTGTTGCCGGTCTAGCACTTGTATCAACCAACTCCTACGACATATTTGATTCACCAAATGAAGGTGTTGGAAGATGCTTCATGGCCAAAGGTCCAAAGGTAACACACCCTGAGTATGTTGATTTCAATAGTGATGAAGATGACTTGCTTGTGGATGATGATTTACTTGTTGACAACTCTAGTGATGAATACTATGATGAAACGTCAATTAATCATGCTAATCAAGATAAAGAGAATAACAATGATAAGGAGAAGATTGAGCTTCTAACTAAAGAACTAAGCACTCTTAAGTTAGCTCATGAAACTATCTACAAAGATCATCGAGAACTTTTAAGGGCTCATGAGAAGTTACGCTTTGAAAAGCTCAATCTTGAGCAAGAGCATGAGTTCTTAAAGGCAATCAATTATGATCTTCGCAAGAAAAGTTCTTCTTACATTGCCAAGCGTTTACTCTTATCTACTTACATGCCTCATGTCAAGTCAAGTAACAAGTACAAGAAAGATACTTCCTCTAGTAGTAACAATAATAATGTCAAATCTAATATTGTTGCTTCTAGTAGTTCTCTTGATTCCACTAATGATTCTCTTAGCCAAGTTACACTTGAGCAAGAAAATAGCTTATTGAAGGGAATTATAGAGAAAGGTGTTTACAAGAGCCTTGCCGGGAGTAAGCAATTCGAGGAAATTGTACACAAGCAAGGAAGGCACCGGAAGAATCAAGGTGTTGGTTTGAACGAAGGTTCAATGCCAATGGAGTTGAGTGGGAAGAAGATCAATACCCCAAGACGAAGTTTGTTCCTCAACAAGAGAAGTATGATCCTACTTCTTTCAAGGGAACACAAGCTCAAGATGATCTTCCACCACAAGACCACAAGAACAAAGGCAAAGACAAGCTTCAAGAAGAGATTGATGCATTTGAAGAAGCACCTAAAGCCTCGTTCAAGTGGGTCCCCAAGACTACGTCAAGTTCTACTTCATCAAGTACAACTACAACTCCAAGGATTCCCATCAAGATGATGTGGATCCCGAAGAAAAAGAACTAGAGAGTTCTTGAGGGTGACTCCGCCAACATTCTTCACTCATATCATTTTGGCAAGAACCAGTGCAATGAACTTCCACATCTTGCACTAGTTCAAAGAGTTACAAACCCTCATGTTAGTAAGGCAAGGGACAAGGTAACCTAATGAGTTCATGGACATCATCTTGTGTGTGCATCACTCTATGTCTATGGATATTCTTGTTTGTTCCTTGTGGGACTAACCCATGTAGGCAAGTTGAAAGTGCAACTCACTCCAAAGGATTGCTCCAAATGATCTACACCAACATTGAGCATCCACATCTTCAACACCTACATGAAGTCATCATCGATGAAACCCAAGGTTAGTTCATCCCTCAAAGGGGGGATCTCACATCTAGGGGGAGCTTAACTCTAAGAATTGAGTCAAAGCAACTCGAATGGTGTGAACACATCAATGCATTATGTAAAAGTGGTAACCCCACTTGAGCTTAAACGATGAGTATGACCTATGATCAAATGTTCTCATTTGACTCCTAAGTCAATATACTCATATATAGATGACCTAGTCATCGCCAATTGTTTGATAGATGCTAGAATTGGTTGTGCATGCTTTGCCACATAGTTTATTTGCCATCTTATTGTGTGAGCATGTTGGTGCATATTTTACTCATTCAAGAACATCCACTTGTTGTTTTGATTGTTTGGTCTCTTTTCTTGTTGCCAAGTGGATGGACAAGAATGCCTAAGAACCTTCTTTAGCTATCTATGATTTTCTTGTCTCAAACTCTATTCATGCTACATCACAAAATTTGACCAAGTCAGATTCGAACCACTCTGTGTGAGGAGCACTCGGAGTCCCCGATTCGTCATAGACTTAAACCTCTAAAACCTCTTTGTGACTCTCGGTCTGACCGATTCCTCCATTTCGGTCCTACTGAGATCACTAAATTGATCTGAGTTTTCAATCTCGGTGCAACCGATTTGAACTTTTCGGTCACACTGAGTTGCTGTAACTGTACACAGTTATGCATCTCGGTGCCACCGAGTTGTTCCACTCGGTCACACCGACACGGTCGGGCTATATATAGCCACGGGCAAAACTTTTGGAAATTTCTCCGAAGCCCTTCGCCCGCGCAATAGCTCGCTCTGCCATCGAAGGTCTCCGGATCGTCTCCTCATCGCCAACAGCCTCCTGTCGCTGGTCTCCGCCGCCGTCAACGGAATTCACCCCCGCCGTTGTCGCCGTAGCGAGTCCACCGCCAAGTTAGGGTATGGACTCAATCTTTGTGCTATCCATGTTTGATTCCAAGCACATTGTACTCTTAATGAATCTTGCCACGATTGAAACACTTCTATCCAGTCAAAGTAGTTTGTAGATTAGATGAGATTCAAATTTTTAGGGTTAGGTTTCCGCCTAAACCATCTCGGACCCACCGAGTTGAAAAACTCGGCCTCACCGATTTGGCTTATGCCATTGCACTAGTGACTCTCGGTCTGACGGAGAATTACTAATCGGTACGACCGATTTGAGGATTCTGTGAAACCCTAGCAGTCTCGGTGCCACCGAACTGTGACTCGGTCCAACCGAGATCATCAGTTTAGGTTCCAAAACTGCTTCGGTATCACCGAGTTTGAAAATCGGTTGATCCGAAATGCTTTCTGTGGAAAACTAAAACTGAACTTTTGAATCATTCTTTTGCAAAAATCTCTGAATTTTGTGATGCTCATCTATTCTATCTCATCTATAACTCTTCACAGGGTCAGCAATCAGCTTTTTGCAGCATGTCAGACCAGAGTGACAGTCAGAACAAGTCAGAAGAGCAGATGGACTTGAGTGAGGGCACTAGTCCCTCAACTACAGATGAAGGGAGCAGAAGTACTCCTAGCAATTTGCCTAAGGCTGCTACTAGGCAAAGGAGGAAGAGGACTTCAGACTCAGAAGATGAAGATTATAAAGCTGAGGAAGATGAGGCCACTTCCAAGAAAGTGGTGCTCAAGAAGGAATCTGGCTCTGCACATAGCACAAAGCCAGGTCTGAAGAAGAAAGTTCCTGCCAAGAGGACACCAATGCCAAAGGCCAGAAAGTCCACTCAAGTGCCAGCCCAGACAGAACCCAAAGAGGCACCTTGAGAAGAAAGTCACTTCTTCCAAACCTCAGAAAGTCCCCACTTGTGAGACTATGAAGTTCATAATTGAATCAGAGGATGAAGGTGGTTAGGACAAGAAGAAGAAGAGAGCAAGAACCACAACTGCCAAGGTCTTTGGAAAGCCCTCCATGAGAAGAGATTCTGAAGAAGAGGAAGAGGTTGCTGCACCAGCACCTAAGGCACCCAAGCTTATGGGAGATGCAATCAGATCAGGGGCTGCAACATCTAAGCCCAAGGAAGCACCCAAAGCTACCTCCAAGGGCAAGCAAGTTCCAAAGAGGAATACTAGGAGTATTCCAGCTGCTGAGAAGAACAAGGCCCCAGTGCCAAATATTGCTGAAGAAGAGGATGAAGAAGGACAGGTCCTAAGAAAGCTCAAGCCCAAGATACCAGACCACAATGATGCCCATCCTGTGGCTGAGGACATGAGGATCAGGAAAGATTCAGGGCTGAGACTGTGGAGGATGGAAGATCCATATGCATCAAGAAGAAGAACTACTGTTGACTACAGGTTCCACACAAAGGAACAGCAGGACTTCTATGAAACAATTCTGTTGGACAAGAAGCCTATAGTTTGTGACATGAGGTGGGTCGACTAGACCTACATCAAAGACAATGAAGAGCACTATCCTGGAGTGCAAGAAAGCTTTGTTGCTTGTGGAGTTGCTGATTTCGTTGGACAGAAGTTCACCCACTGGAATGATGAACTTATCATGCAATTCTACTCCACAACACACTTTTACCCAGATGGAAGAATTGTTTGGATGTCTGATGGTACAAGGTACCAATCCACTGTTGAAGAATGGGCAAGTCTGATAAATGCCCCAAGGAAAATGAGGATGACCTGGATATCTATGCAAAGAAGAAGATGGATCACAATTCCATGGCACACATGTACAAGGAAATTCCAGACAAGGCAGTAGAGACTCACAAGTTTGGATCAGTTCACTTTCCGCTGTCAGGGTTGCCAACCATTAATTTGATTTTAAGGCATACTTTGTTGCCCAAGTCTGGTGACCATAACATGATCAGAGGGCATGCCATCAACATGTTGCATGTGTTTGATGTGCCACAAAAGTTCAAAGTCATGAGCCTGATGATTGAAACAATTAAGAGGACTGCAGCAGATCAGAAGAGGAGCTGTGGATATGCACCTCAGATTCAGGAATTGATCAACTCAAAGATGGGCACAGGAAAATATCAGTTGGATGAGGAACACTTTCCACTTTATCCAGACTTTGAGGACAATGAGGTTGTCATGAATGAGAATGATCCACAATCAGTTCAAGCTCGGGAGAAGAAGGAGAAGGCAAAGAAGGAGAAGGCTGCCAAGATGCCAACTCAAGAGGAGGCATCTGAATATTTCTTGAAAACCAAATAGGAGCAGCTTGGTTACTTGATAGCATCTACACTGAGGATTGAGAAGGGACTGGCCACCCTCACTCAGAATCAGGAGAGCCTTGAGAGAATCATGGAACTCAAATTCCATGACCTTGATGTCAAAGTAACTGAGATTCAGTCGGTTGTAGAGCAGCTGCATGAGGACTTGCAGGAGAAGCAGGGCAAGACAACAACTAATGTGTTTGCCAGAGTGCCCAGAGCCCAGAGGTCCGTTGCAGTGCCAGTGACAAAAACTAGAGCAAAAACTTCAGCATCAGCCACTGCCCCTTCAGTTCCAGTGCAACCAGCTCCAGCATCTACTCCAGCACCCTCTACTTCAACTGAAGCCTTCGTCCAAGGAGTCATCAGGACACCTCCACCAGAAGATCAAGCCTGAGAGTCGATCTAGCACTATGCATTTTCTATGAACTTTTTGGTAACTTGTTGCCAAAGTGGGAGAAAGATGTATAGATCATAGGCTTCGAGAGAGAGAGAGAGAGTGTGTTGCTTGTTCTCTCTTGCTTTTATTTGGTGTTTTTAAACTTTGTTTGCTCTTGGTTGAGATACTATGCTTGTGAGACATTGATTATCATGTGTTTGATCATAAGCTACACTTATGCATGCTTGATATTATCCTATCTATCTTATGTGATCATTCACAATGCTTGGTGATGAGTGCATGTATTCAATATTTATTATTTTGAGCGCTCCTCCAAGATGTATGTGACATGGAAGAGTAACCCGTGAGCCTAATTCATTGTGCATTTGCAGTCCAAAGCAAATCTCAAACTATGCACAAATTTAGGGGGAGCTCTTGCTTATCACATACTTCTCAAAGCGACGATGTTATTCAATCTTATTATCATTTGTCGAAGCTTTGATCTATATGTTGTCATCAATTACCAAAAAGGGGGAGATTGAAAGTGCAACATATAGCTCATTGAGCTAATGCTATTCCAAGACTATTATTTCAGGAAAGCTCAATGAATGGCATGGCATGGATGATGAAAGTGGATCCCTCAAAATACTAAGGACAAAGGATTGGCTCAAGCTCAAAAGCTCAAGACTCTTCATTTTATATTTTAGTGATCCAAGATCACATTGAGTCTATAGGAAAAGCCAATACTATCAAGGAGGGATGATGTGTTGCTTAATGAGCCTCTTGCTTCATGTGCTTAGTGATATGCTCCAAAACCCTCAACTACTTTCCCGCATCCACAAATGACCTTCACCCAAAGCCAAAATCGGTCACACCAATTCTTCCTATCCGGCGCCACCGATTCCAAAAGTCATAGCCACTGCCACAAACCTAAGCAAATCGGTCTTACCGATAGGGATCTCGGTCTCACCGAGATGGGGTTGTAATCTCTCTGTTTCCCTTCATAACGTTTCGGTCCAACCAAAGTGAGCGATCGGTCCCACCGAGATTGCAATGTAAACTCTCTATTTCCTTTTTGTAACATTTCGGTCTCACCGAAAAGAGCAAATCGGTCCCACCGAGTTTACCTGACCAACTCTCTAGAAAGCCTATTACCAAATCAGTCTCACCGAGTTTGTGTAATCGTTCTTACCGAGATTATGTTATGCCCTAACCCTAACCGAATTGGTCTCACCGAGATGCATGTCAGTCCCACCGAAAACCCTAACGTTCACTAGGTTTACTAAATCGGTCTGACCGAGTTTAACAATTCGGTCCCACCGAGTTTGGTAAATTGTGTGTAACGGTTAGATTTTGTGTGGAGGCTATATATACCCCTCCACCTCCTGTTCATTCGTGGAAAGAGCCATTAGAACGAACCTACACTTCCAACTTACCATTTCTGAGAGAGAACCACCTACTCATGTGTTGAGACCAAGATACTCCATTCCTACCATATGAATCTTGATCTCTAGCCTTCCCCAAGTTGCTTTCCACTCAAATCCTCTTTCCACCAGATCCAAAACCTATGAGAGAGAGTTGAGTGTTGGGGAGACTATCATTTGAAGCACAAGAGCAAGGAGTTCATCATCAACACACCATTTGTTACATCTTGGAGAGTGGTGTCTCCTAGATTGGCTAGGTGTCACTTGGGAGCCTACGACAAGATTGTGGAGTTGAACCAAGGAGTTTGTAAGGGCAAGGAGATCGCCTACTTCGTGAAGATCTACCGCTAGTGAGACAAGTCCTTCGTGGGCGACAACCATGGTGGGATAGACAAGGTTGCTTCTTCGTGGACCCTTCGTGGGTGGAGCCCTCCGTGGACCTCGCGCAACTGTTAACCTTCGTGGGTTCAAGTCTCCATCAACGTGGATGTTCGATAGCACCACCTATCAGAACCACGCCAAAAACATCCGTGTCTCCAATTGCGTTTGAATCCTCCAAACCCTTCCCTTTACTTTCTTGCAAGTTGCATGCTTTACTTTCCACTGCCTATATACTCTTTGCATGCTTGCTTGAATAGTGTGATGATTTCTTGACTTGTCCTAAAATAGTTAAAATCTGCCAAATTCTAAAATTGGGAAAAGGTTAAGTTTTTATTGGTCAAGTAGTCTAATCACCCCCCTCTAGACATACTTCAAGGTCCTACAAGACTACGATCAGATTGGGCCTAAAACCGATCTGAGAGAGATCAACTCTCCCCAGGCTACCCACCACATTGCTGTGGTAGAGGAACAGTACGGCGACCCTTCTTCTATATAAAGGACTAGCTATGTCCGGATTCCCGACCCCTCCATGCCGGATTCCCGCGGAGGGACGGACGTCGATCAAGTCCTGAACCTAAAGTCAGGCAGCGGGCTGGATTCATTGGACAATATCCAAAAACCCAAGCTTCCAAGTTCGGAAACTTTTAGGCCCTTGAGTCTTAGATTGGACGGGGTTCCGAACTTTATTCCACCCGCCCACCCAAGCATAAGCGATCTATCCCGAATCCGGCAAGAGCCCGCTGAAACAGTACACCATTACTGGGCCAGATTCCTCCTGGATATGGACAGGATAAAGGACTGCCGCGAGGAAGATGCAATTTCACTTTTCTGCAATAATTGCACGGACAAGGGAATCCTAAATGCCATAAGTTGTCATGAAATTACACGCTTTGCCGACTTGGCGTCCATAGTACGAAAGTACTGTGCGATGGAGAGCGCCTGGAAAACCAAAACCAGATTTTGGGATAATCCGGCCCCGAATACAACCCTAGTCCAAAATCAAAGGGTGCATCATCGCCAGGCACCTGGGTTAAATACCAAAAAGCAAAAACCCCCTAAAGGGCACGGAACCGTACTGGAGGAATGGCTCAATGGACCCTGCAAAATTCATAGTAAAGAGGGCGCCACTCCAACTCATAGCCTTCGAGCATGTTGGATACTACGGCAGGTGGCCAAAAGTGGCGAAGAGCTTCTAGCCCCAGAGAACCAGCCCGGCAACACCAGTACAATATTAACAGTCTTCGAGACTTTCACATCAAATAATATGCAGAAACGAACACTCTGCAGCCTTGCCGAAGTCTACCAAGTAGCAACAATAAATCCATGGAGTGACACGGCTATTACCTTTAACGCGAGTGACGAACCTAAATTACGAACAGCCCGAGCACCAGCCGCATTGGTCCTCAGTCCAATAGTGGACGACTTTCGCCTTACCAACGTACTCATGGATGGCGGCAGTAGATTAAACCTCATTTACGAGGAAACCCTTCGAAAAATGGAAATACACTGGAGCCACATTGAGCGAAGTAGCACAACCTTTAGAGGAATAATTCCTAGTTGGGAAGCACGCTGCACAGGGAAATTTACACTGGATGTGGTGTTCGGCTCGCCGGACAATTACAGGTCCGAGGAGGTCATGTTCCAAGTGGCCTCGTTCAGCAGCGGATATGACGCTTTATTAGGGCGAGAGGCGTTCACAATTTTTCAAGCTATACCCCATTATGGGTACATGAAGCTCAAAATGCCCGGGCCCAACGGAATCATCACTCTTGCTAGTGATCCGGACATAGCACTCCGCACCAAAAATAAGACAGACGCACTAGCCCTCGAGGCACTATCCGAAGCCCTAGCGGCTGAGGAACTCACTGCGCTGCGCTCCACGATGAACAGGGACGATGTGATACTCGATAAGCGATCCAAGTCCACCTCTTTTAAGCCAGCGGACGAAATAGTCAAATTCCAAGTCCATCCAACGGACCCTACAAAGACGGCCTCCATTGGGGCACAGTTAAACCCTGATGTAGACGCCGCACTATGAGAATGCCTACGCGAGAATTGGGACATCTTCGCCTGGCACCCCTCAGATATGCCAGGAATCCCACGCCGGCTGGCCGAGCATAGCCTAAATATCCTAAAAGGATTCAAACTAGTCAAACAGGCTCTTCGGCGATTTTCTGAACCCAAGAGACAGGCAATGGGAGAGGAGCTAGCCAAGCTATTGGAAGCCGGATTCATCATAGATATAAAACATCCGGACTGGCTAGCAAACCTGGTAATGGTACCAAAGAAGGATAAATCCTGGCGCCTATGTGTCGACTTCAAGGACCTTAACAAAGCTTGCCCAAAGGATCCCTTCCCCCTCCCTCGCATCGATCAAATTATCGACGCTACCACTGGGCATGATTCATTGTGCTTCCTCGACGCATACTCCGGCTACCACCAAATCAAGATGGCGGAGCCAGACCAAGCCGCAACGGCATTCATCACTCCATACGGCCCATTCTGCTTCAACACAATGCCCTTCGGGCTCAAAAACGCCGGCGCAACATATCAGCGCATGATTCAGACATGTCTGGCAAACCAGATCGGCAAAACAGTGGAGGCATACGTAGACGATGTGGTCGTCAAATCCAAGCATGTCGAAACTCTAGTAGACGACTTGAGGCTCACAGTTGACAATCTCCGAACATATGACATTAAGCTCAACCCGGAAAAATGCGTTTTCGGTGTACCAGCTGGAAAGCTCTTGGGCTTCATTGTATCCAGTAGAGGAATTGAAGCAAACCTAGCCAAGATCCGAGCTCTGTCACAATTGGATATCCCAAAAGACCTCAAACAAATTCAAAAATTGACATGATGCGTGGCGGCTTTAAGCCGCTCTATCTCCCGTTTGGGAGAAAAGGCATTACCCCTTTATCGCCTCCTCCGGCGCACCGAACACTTCGAGTGGACGGATGCCGCCACGGCCGGACTCGAAGAAATAAAAGCCATATTGGCAACAAATCCGGTCCTGGACGCGCCCAATATGGGCGAACCAATGTTATTATATATCGTGGCAACACATCGAGTTGTAAGCGCGGTGCTCGTCGTCGAACGAGAAACGGACGGACACAAGTTCCCCCTTCAAAAACCAGTTTACTACGTGTCCACTATCCTAACTCCATGCAAGTCCCGGTATCCACATTATCAAAAGATAGCGTACGTGGTGTTCATGGCATCCCGGAAGCTGTGACACTACTTTCAAGAGTGTTCGATAACAGTAGCCTCCGAAGTACCTCTTGATGACATTATAAACAACCACGGCGCGACTGGTCGGATTGCAAAATGGGCCATCGAGCTCCTCCCATTTGACATAACCTATAAACCACGGCGAGCTATCAAGTCGCAAGTTTTGGCTGACTTCGTCGCCGAATGGACTGAAGCCGAACTCTCTAAAGAGTACAACGCATATTCCAATTGGATCATGCACTTCGACGGCTCCAAAATGTTGGCCGGCCTGGGGGCTGGCGTCGTCCTCACGTCCCCAACCAGAGACACAGTCCAATACGTACTCCAGGTAATGTACACGGACTCCAACAATGCAGCCGAATACGAGGCCCTTCTACATGGCCTCCGGATGGCGGTCTCCATGGGAATTAAACACCTAGAGGTGCGCGGGGATTCGAACCTCGCAATATCCCAAATAAATGGAGACTTCGACGCCAAGGATCCGAAGATGGCAGCTTATCATAACGCCATCCTAAAAATGTCATCTCGGTTCGAAGGGCTCAAATTTCACCATATAGCCCGGAATAATAACCAGGCGGCGGACGTATTGGCACGCATCGGCACAAAGCGCGATGCCGCCCCTCCCAACATCTTCCTGGAGCGGCTTTTCAAGCCATCCGTACTATGGGAAGGGGAGTCCGGAAATAACAATCCGGACCCAACCGCACCGCCTGACACCGAACATTCTGACACAGTCGGTGGTTCTGCCAATGAAATAATACCTTCAGCCCACGAAATAATGGCAGTCATTGCCCCATGGACGGAACCATTCCTAGCCTACTTAACCAGGCAGGAACTTCCCGAGGACCAAAACGAGGCTCGCTGCATAGTACGGCATTCTAAAGCCTATAAGGTCCATAAGGGAGAGCTTTATAAGAAAAGCACAACCGGAGTCCTTCAAAGGTGTATCTTCGAAGACGAAGGGCGAAATCTTCTGGCTAAAATTCATGCCGGACTCGGTGGGCACCACGCCGTAGCTCGGGCCCTTGTTGGCAAGGACTTCCGTACAGGATTTTATTGGCCGGGGCCTGGGCAGATGCTCAGGACTTAGTCCAACGATGCGTCGGTTGCCAGCTCTTTGCTAATCAAAGCCACATGCCACCCACCGCCCTCAAAACTATACCCATCACCTGGCCGTTCGCGGTATGGGGGCTTGACATGGTTGGACCCCTTAAAGGGGGAACCCACAAGCAAAAATACCTATTGGTCATGGTGGATAAATTCACCAAATGGATAGAGGCCAAGCCAGTTAAGACGGCCGAATCCGGACCCGTGATAGACTTCATATCAGGGGTAGTACACTGTTACGGCGTCCCCCATAGCATCATCACTGATAACGGCACAAACTTCACGGCCGACGAGGTTAAACTTTGGTGCAAAAACATGGGCTCAAGCTCGACTACGCTTCAGTCTATCACCCTCAAACTAACGGTCAAGTCGAGCGAGCAAATGGTCTAATCATGAGCGGCATCAAACCCAGACTAGTGCGGTCCCTCAAGGAATCTAACACGCACTGGGTAGAGGAGCTCGACTC
Source organism: Triticum dicoccoides (assembly GCF_002162155.2). Taxonomy (NCBI): domain Eukaryota; kingdom Viridiplantae; phylum Streptophyta; class Magnoliopsida; order Poales; family Poaceae; genus Triticum; species Triticum dicoccoides. Next base: position 260,635,633 of record NC_041391.1, read on the forward strand.
CATACTCTGGGTGCTGCGGACCACGCTGAATTGCACTACCGGATTCACACCATTTTTTATGGTGTACGGCGCAGAGGTAGTTTTGCCCTACAACATAATTCATGACTCACCTCGCGTGCGCATGTACAAAGAAAGAGAAGCCGAGCTGGATCGGCAGGACAGTTTGGACGCCTTAGAGGAGGAGCGCGACTTGGCAAAAGCTCGTTCCGCATTCTATCAACAGCAGGCCCGAAGATATCAAAGCAGAGAAGTACGGGCCAGAGCTTACAATGTTGGCGAACTAGTTCTACGCCTGTCGGACAAGAAAAAGGACAAACTCAAGCCCAAATGGGAAGGTACCTTCATCATCGACCAAGTCCTAACCGGCGGAGCGTACCGTCTGCGAAACGCATCGGATAACCGACAAGAGCCAAACCCATGGAACGCAGCTCATCTCCGAAGATTCTATGCCTAGCACCGGACTCCGAGTTCGTCTCCTTCCTCCGTCTACATTTTATACTTTAGCTGTCTTTTATTTCTCTCCTTCTCTCCCCCTTTTTTTGAAAGCCTTTGGAGGCTCGTCTGCGCATTGTTCGCACACACTTGACGCGCTACTCGCGCTCATTATACCCGGGGGCTTCTTTAACAGAAGCTTATTTATACGGGCTTTATGCCCAACACATGTGTCACACTTCCGCATGTACCTTTTATTCGCCATTATATGCATCGATATGACTTAAGTTTTGGCCAAGCTGGGTTGCCTGGCTCCTGTGCTTACCCCTACGTTCCCGATTATTCGGCTAGGTGGTAAAGGGAGCACCTCTGCGATTGTTACTGCCGGGTCAGCCGGATGTGTATCTCAGACTGGGTGAAGCCGAAAGCTAGCGTTCTTAAGGGAATATTCGGTCGGCGAACTAAAAGACGAACTCTTAATTATTCATTTATCTGCCCCCAGATGTTTTTCTGCTTTTTTCGCAGTCCGGACATGCACTTTAGGGCATGCCTCCTAGGGAAAGGAACCCCTAATGGAACTATTCTCCCTGGAAGATGTTTCTTACTAACCATGTAATATAACATAACTAGTTGGGCACTTGTCTGATAAAGCACTTATGACCCCTACGCCTGGTCTCCACGCATGCCCCGATTCTTACATAACCGCGAGGGTATTCGGACACACTCCGGACTGTCGGGTCCCGAGGTTGAAGCGAAAAGGTCCGCTACAACAAACGATCTACAATCCGGCTAGAAAGCATTTTACATGTCATTTTAAATTACATAGTCAAATCGACTGATCGTATTCCTCTTCAATACCATCTAATAGGCTGTCTAGTTTATAGTCCCGCTGGGAATACTTTGCGGCCAACTCTACTTGGCCGTACACTAAGCTCACAGGGATCTCCTTCCCATCGGGCCCCACAGGTCCGACCTCGGCCATGTGGTTTGGGTCAGCCTTCGTGTACCGCGTCTTCACCATGGCCCAGGCCTCCCTGGCGCCTTGACGGCAGGCCGATATCTTCCATAGCCGGAAGCGCCGCCGTGCTCCCTGAAGCTTCTCTACAAGCTCTCCAAGGCCTTCGGGTAGGGAGATGGATGGCCACAAGGCCTGGGCGACGACTCTCATCACCTGCCGAACTCGTTCGTGCAATTGTAGCAGCTCGGGAAGTAGGTCACCCATTGAACCGGGAATTTCCTCTGCAGGACGACCTGTGAGCATACCTACAGACATATTTCTGTTAATGGACTTCCTCGCCGAACTCTTCTTTTCATAGGTTCGCTCAAGCACTTACTATAAATGCCGCGACGAAGCTACTGATTCTCCTTGACGGAGTCAGACAGCTGGGCACGAACATCTTTTAGTTCCTCACCCAGCTGGGTGTTGGCATCTTGGAGGTTATTTTTCTCTTGCTGCACCCTTGTAAGCACTTTCTCGCTGGCTTTTAACCGGTGGAGGAGCTGTTGCTTGTCCGGATCTAGTCTGGTGCCATCTGCAATATTATTGTCAGACTTATACACACGCCGCATTTAGCAAATTACTTCTCTTTAGAAGCATATATTACCAGAGGGGGTCTCTGTGGCTTCCCCTGCCGCGGCTAGTGCGGCCTCAAGTTGGGCCTTGCACTCTTGAAGCTCCTGGGACAGTTGGGTATTCTTTTCTGTAAGATCCTGCATAACAAATGATCCTTAAATCAGTTATTCTAACTATTTTAAGTCTCGGGGGCTACTGGCATATATAACTGTCAAAATTCCTCACCCATATGTCTTTCACATACTGCTCCGTGGCTCTGGCTAGACCATCTTGGGCGGCACGGAGGTGCGCATCTCCTGAATTGAAGGCATTCAATGCCTCTTGGGAGAAACATGCGTCACGAAGAACTGTCCGGCGGCGCCTATGATTCACGACACTCTCCACCTCAGATTTGGTGGCAGATAATCTGTCGGCATCCTCCGCTGGAGGAGCATCCAACGCGCGCCTTGTGTTAGCCTCCCCCTCCGGACCTGGCATTGGAGCCTGGCTGGCGGAGGCTCGATTGGGAACCTCCCCGGACACAGTCCGGCGAGCGCTCTTTTTCCTGAAAAGGTCACAAACATTAGTATGCCTTCTAGGAATCTTTTCTTGAAACATGGTGGCACGCCATACCGTTGCGGTGAAGTCTCGATCCGCACCGCACTTCTTTTCCACCTGCTAGGCCGAGCTGCCTCTTGTTGGACAGCCGTCGCGGGCTCGGCCTCCCGCCTCAAAGGCACCTCCTGCGGAACATCATTGGTATGCGGTGATCAGAAACAAGCATGGATGGGTCATGGTATCAGGACTTCGGTCACAGTTACCTGGGAAGCCGGAAATATTCCAGGGTAGTCGGCCGTAATGGCGACCAAAGCATTGTCGATGCTAAGTTGGTGGAACACCCAATCGATCAGCTCCACCTTTATATCCGGATCCTCTTCGGAGGCCGGATCGAGGGACCATTTCGGATCCTCGGGTTGTGGAGGCGGGCTGTGTATATCCTCTACAGCCCGGCGCAGTTTCTGCATCGAAATCACAAAATGAGATACTTAACCATGGGAATGGGGATCGGATAGGCAAAAAGAAATGTCCGCTTACCCAACTTCGAGGATTGTTCATAGAAAACCCGTTCAATGGACTAACGTGGAGAAAATCCTCCTTTTCCCCTTTGTATAGGCCGGACAAGATCTTCACCAGATCGGCGACCGATCCCGGCCCCTTACGGCCATGGCGGGTAGCATCATCCTCCCCGTTGAAATCCCACATGGGGTGGCCCTGTACTGGAGCGGCTGCACCCCCCGCATAATGCATGTGGCCATGACTATGATCATGGTCAGGCCGGAATGAGCTAATAACCTTATTCGGCCCATCAGGTAGATGACATCCTTGTCATTTTCCCTCCGGGGGCTCCGCGGGCGCCAACTTAGGCGTTTCTTAAAAGGAGCATTACTGAACTCCGGGAGGCCGGTCCGAACAGGATCCGGCAGCGGGACGTCTTCCATGTAAAACCATTCCGAAGGCCAGTCTTCGGATGCCTTCTTCGGGGTTCCGGATAGATATCCGGTCCCGACAATGCGCCATAGTTCGGCTCCGCCCACTTGATATATTGACCCCTCATGAGAACGGGGTACAAGGCAGAATAATCTCTTCCACAGCGCAAAATGAGCCTCGATGCCCAAGAACAGCTCGCAAAGGGCCACAAAGCTCGCGATGTGCAGAATGGAGGCAGGCGTAAGGTTGTGCAACTAGAGGCCATAGAACTCCAGGAGCCCCCGGAGAAACGGATGAATTGGAAATCTGAGCCCTCTTATCAGATAAGAGACGAAGCATACCCGCTCTCCTTTGGAGGGATTGGGGACGCTCTCCGCCTGCTTTCCGCCCTTGTAGGTGGCGAGTCCGGCTCGAACCGGAACCTTAAAGGTTGGGGGAAGAAATCCCTTGGTTTGGAGCATCACTAACTCACTATGCGGGACTGAGCATCTCTCCCAGTCTCCAGGCTGAGGGCTGGGAGCGCGAGGGGAGGAGCGGCGTCGACTGTCCATGATGGAATGGATTTTTTGTCAGAGGCGCTCCGATGAATGCTCGCGGAGGGAGGATGGTGTGATTTGGATCTGGATCCCCATCTCTTTTATAGGCGGCTCATTTGCGCAGCTAGGGGGGTAAATGTAAAGATACCCTGGCTTTTCGCATTCGTTTGAAACATGGAAGGTGGCCATTATTGGGCATGGAAGCCAAGGAGCGCAGCATTTATAAGAAGCCGGGCACTATTCGACAAGTATATGGAATTTGGAGAAGAACCCGCCTCGCAATGCCGAAGACAATCTACGCGCTGGACTCATCGTCATTGAAGCCTGGTTCGGGGGCTACTGAGGGAGTCCTGGACTAGGGGGTGTCCGGATAGCCGAACTATCATCTTTGGCCGGACTCCAAGACTATGAAGATACAAGATTGAAGACTCCGTCCCGTGTCCGGATGGGACTTTCCTTGGCGTGGAAGGCAAGCTTGGCGATACGGATATGTAGATCTCCTACCATTGTAACCGACTCTGTGTAACCCTAGCCCTCTCCGGTGCCTATATAAACCAGAGGGTTTTAGTCCGTAGGACGAACAACAATCATACCATAGGCTAGCTTCTAGGGTTTAGCCTCATTGATCTCGTGGTAGATCTACTCTTGTACTACCCATATCATCAATATTAATCAAGCAGGAGTAGGGTTTTACCTCCACCGAGAGGGCCCGAACCTGGGTAAAAACATCGTGTCCCTTGTCTCCTGTTACCATCCGCCTAGACGCACAGTTCGGGACCCCCTACCGGAGATCCGCTGGTTTTGACACCGACACCACCTCTTAAGCACTGCGTTGGTTTTCCCTTGAAGAGGAAAGGGTGATGCAGAAAAGTAGCGTAAGTATTTCCCTCAGTTTTTGAGAACCAAGGTATCAATCCAGTAGGAGGCTCCACGCAAGTCCCTCGTACCTACACAAACAAACAAGAACCTCGCAGCCAACGCGATAAATTGGTTGTCAATCCCTTCACGGCCACTTGTGAAAGTAAGATCTGATAGAGATAATAAGATAAGATAAATATTTTTGGTATTTTTATGATATAGAATGAAAAATAAAGATTGCAAAACAAAGTAGATTGGAAACATATGATAAATGATAGAGCCGGGGCCATAGGTTTCACTAGTGGCTTCTCTCAAGATAGCATAAGTATTATGGTGGGTGAACAAATTACTGTCGAGCAATTGATAGAAAAGTGCATAGTTATGAGAATATCTAGGCATCATCATGTATATAGGCATCACGTCTGCGACAAGTAGACCGACTCCTTCCTGCATCTACTACTATTACTCCACACATAGACCACTATCCAGCATGCATCTAGAGTATTAAGTTCATAAGAACAAAGTAACGCATTAAGAAAGATGACATGATGTAGAGGGATAAACTCAAGCAATATGATATAAACCCCATATTTTTATCCTCGATGGCAACAACACAATACGTGCCTTGCTGCCCCTGCTGTCACTGGGAAAGGACCGCAAGATTGAACCCAAAGCTAAGCACTTCTCCCATTGCAAGAAAGATCAATCTAGTAGGCCAAACCAAACTGATAATTCAAAGAGACTTGCAAAGATAACCAATCATACATAAAAGAATTCAGAGGAGATTCAAATATTTCTCATAGATAAACTTGATAATAAACCCACAAGTCATCGGATCTCGATAAACACACCACAAAAAGAGTTACATCGAATAGATCTCCATGAAGAAGCCATCTAGCTAATAACTATGGACCCGAAGGTCTGTGGTAAACTACTCACAACTCATCGGAGAGGCTATGGTGTTGATGTAGAAGCCCTCCGTGATCGATTCCCCCTCCGGCGGAGCGCCGACGAAGGCTCCAAGATGGGATCTCACGGGTACAAAGGTTGCTGTGGTGGAAATAATGTTTTGTGGTGCTCCTGGATGTTTTCAGTGTATGCATGTATATATAGGCGAAGGAGGTCGGTCAGGGGAGCCACGAGGGCCCACGAGGGTGGGGGCGTGCCCACCCCCTAGGGCCCGCCCTGGACCCTCGTGGCCGCCTCGGTTGCCTCTTGACGTCCACTCCAAGTCTCCTGGATTGCCTTTGTTCCAAAAAGATCGCTCCCAAAGGTTTCATTCCGTTTGGACTTTGTTTGATATTCCTTTTCTTCGAAACACTGAAATAGGCAAAAAACAACAATTTGGGCTGGGCCTCCGGTTAGTAGGTTAGTCCCAAAAATGATATAAAAATGTAAAGTAAAGCCCATAAACATCCAAAACGGGTAATATAATAGCATGGAACAATCAAAAATTATAGATACGTTGGAGACGTATCAGGTACTAACCATTATACCTTGCCCTTTTTTTATTCCTTTGCCCCATGTCCAATATAAAGAAGATATTTATGCACATCCTTGTTTTCAGGCCTTTCGAAAGCAGTTCACTCTCAAACCACCTCTATGGTCAGGAGGCGAGGAAGGTTTTCATACAACACCCACAGTTCAATATTGAAGTGTTCCTGAAGAGGACGAAGAACAGACAGTTTTCATACAACACCCACAGGCACTGGCCTAAAGTTGCAAAGACCTTCAACATCAATGAAGGCTCAATATTGGCCTTCCGCTTCAGCAGTTTTCCCAATGAGATGCATTTGTCTATGTACCGTCTATGATGCTAATTCTAAAAGGTTCTAGATGTTGCATGTGAAACTTCGTGCCGGTGTAGTTGTGTAATGGGGTAGCCGAGTGCTGAAGCTATATCATGTTGTACTCTAATGTACTTCAATTATGAAATCCCGCTTCCTTAATATGGGAATGAAATACATTATGTGTTTAATATGAATGTCAATTAGATTAATAAATGGATTATTAATAATAGGGAAATTAGCCTGTTAATGGCGAATTAGCCTGCTAATCGGTTTTTGCTATTGCAAACAGTTATTGAGAAAATACCGTGGGCGATGACCTAAGGCAACGCACACAATTTCTAGGAATAAACCGTGTTGGATCGATGAACAATCACACATGGCATTCTCTTCAAAACTGTTTGCGTTAAGCCACCTTGCGCAAACGTTTACCGCATAAAAACTGTGTGTGATGGACAGCCTTTGCCACACACTTTCTTCTATGCACCGTGTGTGATGCATTCCATAACGCAAATGATAAAATTGTTAATATTATGTGCAATGGGAATGCTATCACAAACGATTTAGCGGGGAAAATAGTGTGTGATGTACCAACGAACAGAAACATTTTCCTTGCAGCGACGGTGTGGGATGCATATACGAACGGAAACGTTTCGCGGGGACTGACTGTGTGGGAGTACTTACGAACGGAAATGATCTTTCCTGTATAATCGTATTTTTAGCACTACTATATGTATAACCGTATTTGCTTGCTTGCCGGTCGCACACGACCTCATTTTGCTGAGCGTGTGTGCCAGGAGGGCATATCCCCGACGGTTTGTGGGTTCTGTGGGAAGGACCCCCCTATCACCCACACTCACTAGGTGACGGTTCCGTACACCATCGCGGAAAGGGGTTAAAAACCATTTGTATAGCACCTTGCTGTACCGGTGTTTTCCCGACAGACTTTAACCTTCTCTGAAGGTGTCTTGATGACTTCATGTTATCCTTTGAGATGCTTACTTTCGTGACCACAGTTTGATTGTCGCAGTTCATAAGGATACCCAGTACATGTTACTCAACAACCGAAAAGTCATTAAAGAGCGAACGAAGCCAATGTGCTTCGACTGTAGCCGTATCTAGTGTTGTGAGTTCTGCTTCCATTGTTGACCTTGTTAAGATGGTCTGCTTGCAAGACTTCCAAGAAACAGCGCCACCTCCATGAGTGAATACATATCCGCACATGGTCTTTATCTCATTAGCATCACAGATCCAATTTGAGTCACTATACCCTTCCAGTACCTTTGGGTACCCAGTGTAGTGAATTCCATAACTCGCGGTGCCTTTCAAGTAACACATAACTCTCTCTATAGCCTTCCAATGCACACCTCCTGGTTTTGAGACAAAACGGCTTAGTTTGCTAACACCAAAAGAACTGTCAAGTCTTGTAACACTGGCTAAGTACATAAGCGAGCCAATAATCTGAGAATATTTCAATTGATCTCTAGCAATTCTTCGATTCTTTTGAAGCAACACGCTAGCATCATATGGTGTTGGAGAGGGCTAGCTGTCACTGTAGCCAAAGTGACTCAAGATCTTTTCCACATAGTGAGATTGAAGCAATGTAATCCCACCATCATCGTCTCTCAAACAACTTGATGTTCAATTGACATCAGCCAATCCTAAGTCCTTCATCTCAAAACAACGAGATAGGAAATCCTTGACCTCCTTAAAAACATTCAAAATTGTTCCGAAAATCAGTATGTCATCAACATATAGGCAAAGGATAACTCCCTCACCCCCACCATGGCGATAGTACACACATTTATTAGCTTCCTTTACAACAAAGCCTGCAGCTATTAAGGTTCTTTCAAACTTCTCATGCCACTGCTTGGGTGCTTGCTTAAGTCCGTACAGAGACTTCAACAACTTGCACAGTTTTCCTTCCTAGCCATCTATTACAAACCCATCTGGTTGTTCCATATAAATTTCCTTGTCCAACTCTCCATTTCAGAACGCAGTCTTAACATCCATTTGATGAATGAGAAGACCATGTGAGGCAGCTAGTGAAAGTAGTACTCGAATAGTGGTCGGTCGAGCCACATGTGAGTAAGTACCAAAGAAGTCTGCACCTTCCTTTTTTGGTATAACCCTTGGCCACGAGTCACGCCTTGTACTTCTCAGTAGTACCATCAGGCCTAAGCTTCTTCTTGAATACCCATTTGCACCCTATAGGTTTGCACCCATAAGGACGATCGGTTATCTCCCAAGTTTCATTTGCCAAGATGGAATCCACTCAGTATGGACCGCTTCCTTCCAGTAATCAGCATCTTCGGATGCATAGGCCTCTGAAATAGAACTAGGAGTGTCATCTATGAGATATACAAGAAAATCATCACCAAAGGACTTTGCAGTACTCGGTCTCTTGCTCCTACTACGAACTTCATTGTTCTTCTCCACAGGATTTTCAACGTGTTACATTGAAATGGTGGGTTCAGTAATTGTAACTAATTCCTAATTCAATGAAACTAGGCATCTCCTGATTTGATGAACTAGCCATATCCTTCATGGGAAAGATATCTTCAAAGAAAGTCGCATCATTCGACTCCATGATTGTACTGACATGCATGTCAAATGCCTCAGATTTTACAACCAAGAATCTATAGCCAATGCTATGAAAGGCATGTCCCGGGAAAACACAATCCACAGTTTTTGGTCCAAGCTTGTGCTTCTTTGGAATTGGCACATTGACTTTCGCCAAACAACCCCAAGTGTGTAGATAAGAGAGTTTTAACCTTTTCTTCTCTTATTCCTTGAATGGAGTTATCTCTTTTCTCTTTGTGGGAACTCGGTTTAGGACATGACATGCAGTCAATATCGCCTCCCCCACCATGCCTTGGAGAGACCCGACGTGTCTAACATGGTGTTAACCAAATCAAGTAGAGTGTGATTCTTTCTTTCAGCCACCCCATTTGACAGAGATGAATAGGGAGGCATCCTCCCATGGATTATACCATGTTCCACACAAAAAGAATCAAACTCGTTGGAAAAAATACTCTCCACCACAATCAGACCTAAGCCTCTTTATCTTTCGATCAAGTTGGTTTTCCACTTCATCTTTATATATCTTGAAAATTTTCAAAGCCTCATCCTTAGATTTCAGAAGATACACATGGCAGTATCTAGTGGAGTCATCGATTAACGTCATGAAATATTTCTATCCTCCTTTTGTCAGGACACCATTCATTTCACAAAGATCTGAATGTATGAGCTCTAGTGGTGCAAGATTTCTTGTTTCCACAGTTGTATGAGACTTACGAGGTTGCCTAGCTTGCACACAAACTTGACACTTACATCCCTTGACAGTGGTGAAACTAGGGATTAAGTTCAACTTGGCTAGTCGCAACATGCAACCAAGGTTAACATGACAAAAACGTGAATGCCATACATTTGATTCACTATTGTTGCAAACATGATTAACAACTTTATTGCAAACATCTGACAAGGACAAACGGAATAGGCCTCCTGACTCATAGACTTTACCTACAAAAGTTCCATACTTGGATATTACAAATTTATTCGACTCAAAGACAAGCTTGTACCATCTCTACATAGAAGAGATCTGTTAACAAGATTTTTATTGACGGAGGGGACATAATGCACGTTCTTCCCTGAGATCGACCGTGCCAACACCATGAATAGAAGTACTTGAACTGTTGCCCATCAACATGGTCGAAGTCCCTATGGTCTGGTAAAACGAAAACATGGAAATATCACCACATACATGCACATTAGCACTCGTGTCAATCAACCAATCAGGAGAATGGCATACTGAAAGAATAGTGGGAAATATACCATACCCAGCATCCTTCATGTCAATGTCACCAATGACAACATTAGCGGTCTTGCCGCCTTTCCCATGTTGACGCTTGTCATAACTGTTAGGGCAACTAGAAGCCCAATGCACTCCAAAAAATACACTTCTTTGATGATACATGTTTGTCACAGTAGGTCACATTTTCTGTCATGCACGTGCATCCATGAAAATTTTATGATAGAATCAAGATAGTAATACCTGTGTTGTCTTAGAAGTGTTCCATGCCAATACCAAAATTATCATCACGGAAGTATTCACTTCCATGACGATAAATGGCGCGTGATGGAAGTATTTTTGTCAAGGGTAACCGACACAAGGCATCCACCATAACGGGTCGCAGTTAAGCTATCAGGTCTGGTTTGGGATTTGATAAACCATTAATAGCAACGCGGCGATTTCCCACGTGTAAAATTCTCATTAGCCGAAAGAAACACGTGTCAACTCCTCGTTGGGCAAATGTTATCCAGCGATTGGATGGGACACACCCATGATACATTGACACATGTATCACCAATAGTGGCCCATTCAGGTCAAAAGGATGTATCGGGATGTGCAATTATCTAGCATAGCAAATGACATCAAAAAACGGACATCCCATGTAAACATCATGCTAGCTATCTTACGATCATACAAAGCAATATGACAATGATGAAATGTGTCATGCTAAATAGAACGATGGAAGTTTCATAGCAATATATCTCGGAATGGATATGGAAATGCTATAATAGGTAGGTATGGTGGCTGTTTTGAGGAAAGTATAATGTGGGTGTAATGCACCGGTGAAAGTTGCGCGGTACTATAGAGGCTAGCAATGGTAGAAGGGTGATAGTGCGTATAATCCATGGACTCAACATTAGTGATAAAGAACTCACATACTTATTGCAAAAGTCTATTAGCTAACGAAACAAAGTACTATGTGCATGCTCCTAGGGGGATAGATTGCCAGGAAAAGACCATCGCTCGTCCCCGACCGCCACTCATAAGGAAGACAATCAATAAATACCTCATGCTCCAACTTCGTTACATAACGGTTCACCATACGTGCATGCTACGGGAATCACAAACTTCAACACAAGTATTCTTACCAATCTAGAATTACTCACTAGCATGACTTTAACATCACTATCTTTATATGTCAAAACAATCACAAGGAATCAAACTACTCATAGTATTCAATGCACTTTATATGAAAGTTTTTATTATATCCCTCTTTGATGCCAATCATATTAGGACTAAATTCATAACCTAAGAAATTACCATGCTGGTTATGGACTCTCAAAATAATATAAGTGAAGCAAGAGAGTTTATCAATTCCTATAAAATAAAACCGCCGCCGCACTCTAAAAAGATATAAGTGAAGCACTAGAGCAACTACCCAGCTCAAAAGATATACGTGAAGCACATAGGGTATTCTAATAAATTCACGATTAATGTGTGTCCCTCAAGGTGTGTTCATCAATGATGATTGTGGAAAACGAAAAAGCACAGACACATACTGAGGGAGTCTTGGACTAGGGGGTGTCCGGACAGCCGGACTATCATTATCCGCCGGACTCCACGACTACGAATATACAAGATTGAAGACTCCGGCCCGTGTCCGGATGGGACTTTCCTTGGCGTGGAAGGCAAGCTTGGCGATACGGATATGTAGATCTCCTACCATTGTAACCGACTCTGTGTAACCCTAGCCCTCTCCGGTGTCTATATAAACCGGAGGGCTTTAGTCCGTAGGACAACATACATTACAACAATCATACCATAGGCTAGCTTCTAGGGTTTAGCCTCCTTGATCTCGTGGTAGATCCACTCTTGTACTACCCATATCATCAATATTAATCAAGCAGGACGTAGGGTTTTACCTCCATCAAGAGGGCCCGAACCTGGGTAAAAACATTGTGTCCCTCGTCTCCTGTTACCATCCGCCTAGACGCACAGTTCGGGACCCCCTACCCGAGATCCGCCGGTTTTGACACCGACATTGGTGCTTTCATTGAGAGTTCCTCTGTGTCGTCACCGATAGGCTTGATGGCATCTTCAACCAACAACGCTGTCCTGGGTGAGACTTTTCTCCCCGGACAAATCTTTGTATTCGGCGGCTTCGCACTGCGGGCTAATTCACTTGGCCATCTGGAGCAGATCGAAAGCTACGCCCCTGGCCGTCAGGTCAGATTTGGAAGCCTAAACTTCACGGCCGATGTCCGCGGAGACTTGACCTTCGACGGACCCGAGCCACAGCCAAGCGCGCCGCACTGTGACGACAGGCATGATCTAGCTCTGCCACCGAACGGTGCCTTGGTGACCGCACACGGATCCGCTTCGGCCATTAGTCCGGAGCCGATCGCCCAGATCAAGGGCCGGTGGATAGACACCGCCCTGGGGGCTTCAACATCCACGGCGATGGAGCCGAATACTAATCTCGTCCCCTGCGAGACTCGTGATTCTGAGACGCCGGACTCCTTGCCGGACTCTGAACCTCCCGCGCCCCTACCAATCAATTCGGATTGGGCGCCAGTTATGGAATTCACCGCCGCAGACATCTTCCAATACTCGCCTTTTGGCGATATCCTTAATTCACTAAAGCGTCTCTCGTTATCAGGAGAGCCCTGGCCGGACTATGGCCAGGATGGTTGGGGCACAGACGACGAAGAAATTCAGAACCCACCCACCACCCACTTTGTAGCCACTGTCGACGATATAACCGACATGCTAGTATATGGCTCCGAAGACATCAACGGAATGGACGACGATGCCGGAGACGAACAAGAAACAGAGCCTATAAGGCACGGGAGGACCACCTCGTCACATGACATATACATGGTGGATACCCCAAAGGAGAGCGATAACGAGGACCAACGGGCCGCGGCAGAAGATAACCCCGCCGATAAACAACCAAAACGACGGCGCAGACGCCGCCCTAAGACCCGCCTCAACGACAACAACGCTCCAAAGGAGCCCGCAATACAGCAGGGCTCACAAATGGACGACGAACATGCAGATAAGCAACCGTCCGAACAAGGCGAGTCAGATAATCAGTCCAGGCCCGGCAAAAACGACAATCCGGACGATCTCATGCCGGATACACCACCGGAGAACAAGAACCTTCGGAAAAGACTCGTCAGTACTACAAGAAGCCTGAAGAAGGAAAAACGGAGGCTCAAAACAGCGGAAGACACACTCAGAATGAGATGGAGCAAAGTGCTCAAAACCGCAGATAAATACGGCAATGGCCACCAATCAAAGAGCTACCCGAAGCGCAAGTTGCTACCAGAATTCGACGAGGAGGCCATAGAGCCTCCACCGTCCAAAAATAAAGAGGCTGCCTGGCCGGATAGACGGCCGGATGATAAGCCAAATTCTGACAGCGGCGCCACACATAAACCAACCAACGAACTTGGAAGGATAGATGGCCCAGCCAGGTCCATCTACGGGCCAAAGGAGAAGGCCCCAAGAAGCAAGGCAACACGTCAAGTGTCCGGTGATAGCGGCACGCACAAATACAGGGGCGCCGCACACCCACTATGTTTCACCGATGAGGTGCTGGAACACGAATTCCCAGCAGGATTTAAACCCATAAACATAGAGGCCTACGACGGAACAACAGACCCTGGAGTCTGGATAGAAGATTATATACTGCATATACACATGGCCAGAGGAGACGATCTCCACGCCATAAAATACCTACCCCTCAAGCTCAAAGGGCCAGCCCGTCATTGGCTTAAAAGCCTCCCAGAAAACGCTGTTGGAAGTTGGGAAGAGCTCGAGGATGCGTTTAGAGCAAATTTTCAAGGGACTTATGTCCGCCCTCCGGATGCAGATGATCTAAGTCATATAACTCAACAGCCCGGAGAGTCAGCGCGGAAAGTCTGGAACAGGTTTCTTACCAAAAAGAACCAAATAGTCGACTGTCCGGACGCCGAAGCCTTAGCAACTTTCAAGCACAATGTCCGAGACGAATGGCTTGCCAGGCACCTCGGTCAAGAGAAACCGAGGACAATGTCCGCACTAACAAGCCTCATGACCCGCTTCTGTGCGGGAGAGGATAGCTGGCTAGCAAGATGCAGCACCAGCGACCCAAGTACATCCGAGATAAGAGATGGAAACGGCAAATCACGGCGCAGAAAAGAGCAGCGCCGAAATAAAGAGAAAAGCCCAAAGAGAACGACAGTCAACACCGGATTCAAAAGCTCGCGGCCCAACAACAACAAAACACAGCCTCTCAAGGATAACAGTGACGAATCGTCCAACTTAAACAAGATTTTGGGTCGGATATGTCAAATCCATAGTACCCCCGGAAGGCCTGCAAATCACACCCACAGGGATTGTTGGGTTTTTAAACAGTCCGGCCGACTAAATGCCAAACACAAGGGGCTCGACGCGTCAAGCGAAGAAGATAAACCCCACCAGCAGAGCACCAGAAAACAAAAGACTTTCCCACAACGGGTCAAAGCAGTAAACTCACTTCATGTGATAATACGGCAAAATAGTGCGGCACTTTATAAAAAGAGCTTCGCGCGGTCCAACCAAGCAGAACATAGAGATTGGATATCAAAACCAATCACTTTCGACCACCTGGACTATTCCAGAAGCGTTCGAAACTCGGGACGGACTCCCCTGATATTGAATCCCATGATAGACGAATTACAATTTACTAACGTCCTAATGGACGGAGGCAGCGACTTAAACCTGCTGTATTCAAACACAATCGGTAGGATGGGGATTGACCCTTCCAAAATCCGACACAGCCGCACTTCCTTCAAAGGAGTGACGCCAGGCCCTTACGCCAAGTGCACAGGCTCCATATTACTAGAAGTCGTGTTCGGATCGCCGAACAATTTTCGACGCGAAAATTAATTTTTCACATCGTCCCATTTGAAAGTGAATATCAAGCACTCTTGGGACGAAAGGCTTTCGTCCGCTTCAACGCCATACCGCATTACGCGTCTCTTACACTCAAGATGCCCGGTCCGCGTGGCGTCATTTTAGTGCGAGGGTCACTTAAAGACCCCAGACTCGGATAGACGAATCCGGCTTCAGCGGACTAGGGGCTCCCTAGCCGCATACCTCCTCACAGGGGGCTGCGCGCACAAACAGCCGCGGGTTCATACAAAGCCCGCTTTAATTATTTATATTTCTTATTTTACACACATCTTCCGCACGAATTGTTTTTAAACTAAACGTTCCTCTCTCTCTACAGATGAACAACGTGCATACCCGTCCAGGATAACGGCG
The DNA here is from genome assembly GCF_002162155.2 of Triticum dicoccoides. NCBI lineage: Eukaryota > Viridiplantae > Streptophyta > Magnoliopsida > Poales > Poaceae > Triticum > Triticum dicoccoides. The sequence continues at coordinate 260,651,371 of NC_041391.1, forward strand.
CAATGGAGACACTGTCGCAGATGTGCAGTAGGGACCCGTTGTGAGGATTCTTTTCAGATTAAGACCCTGCGTAAACCTTTTTTACTGTCTCTTGTTGTTACTCTCCCTTGGTTTCTTCCTATAGCCAAAGCGGAGCCTGACATTTTGGCATCGGCCGCGTCAGAAGACCATGCCCGTACCTGGACACCAGGGGCTTAGGGCATCGTTCTGCCCATTTTTATAAAGACCGAACACCTTAGGGAGTGTTCGGCGTCTCGAGTTAGGCATTATATGCATCAGCTCCGAGTCATGTCTTTGGTCAAATGTTGGGTTTGCCCGGCTCCTGTGTTTTGCTGCCTTACGTTCCGTATCATCGGCTAACGCGGCAGCAGGAGAACTACTGCGATTGTGCCCCAGTTCGGCTGGGCGAGCACCTCAGTAGAGAAAGCCGAAAACTGACTGTCATGATACAGCGAGAGACTGGTCAACCACTCGATCGACTGCCGGAATGTTTAGAATTCCCCACTTTGACGAAGGACCATTTCCCGGTCAGGCACATACGCACCCCGAATTCAGAGATGTGCGGTGCCACTAGGGGCTATATCGTAGCCCCACCCTCGAGCTCCACTGGCTAAGTGAAAGTGATAAAGCATTATAGTCCGGATTGCCTCATTCGCTATGCTACCACCTCCTTAAACAGGACCGAGACGTCGGATTAAGTGTGAAAACACGCTATTTTTGCGAACACCCCCGCACCTTGTGCATGGGGGCTGAAGCCGAAGACTGCAATCTTTCAAGTTATACGAATGTATACGTAAACGGCCGCACAGGAGAAGTTTTACTACTTGGGACGCACAAGTATAAAAAGCAATTATAGCATAATCATTGTTTTACAAGCTAAACCGTTCATTTGAACGTGATATTTTTCGAGTACTGCGACTCTATTACACGAGCGCCACGCACAACTTCCCCGAAATAGTGCTCGGCAGGGAGCCAGCTTTCATCCAAACCCCGGGCGGCAACAGCGGTGGCATCCATCTCCGGACAGTGCGCCTTCACACGGGCAAGAGCCATCCGCGCGCCCTCGATGCAGGCCGACCACTTCATTTCCTTTATGTGCGGCACCGCTCCAAGGAATTGCTGCAGTAAGCCGAAGTAGCTCGTCGCCTTGGGCCTCTCTGGCCAGACATGGGCCACGATGTCAGTCATGGCAAGTCCGGACAATCTATTTAGCTCGGCCCATTCGGCCAACCGGTCCGTCAACAGAAGTGAGCGATCCGGACTATGGAATTGAGACCAGTATAACTCTTCCGTCTTTTGATCCTCCTGGCTCCGGAAGTGCTCAACGGCATCAGCCGCACTTGCTGCTAAGTCCATATACGGATCCTCCGGACTCCACAGCCGCTCCAATTGAGCATACTTTCCATCCATAAACCGGCGACGCAGCAAAAAAGGCTTGCCAGCCACGATATCCCCGGCCTGGCGCAGTTCCTCCTTCATAGCCCGCATTGCAGAGCGGGCATCCTTGGCTTCGGCGGTGGCCTTCTTCAGGTCTTCCCGCTCCGATAAGCGCTCCTTTTCAAGAGCCTCATTGCTGTCGGCAGCATCCTTTATTTTCATGGCCAATTCGGCCTCCTCTGCCCTGCTTAGACAGTGCGCAGCCCTTTCGGCTTTCAACTTCTCGGCCGCCTTCGAGGCAGCCGCGTCACTCCTTCGGGCGTGCTCCTTAGCTCGAGCAAGTTCGGCCCGAAGGCTCTCCACAGCTTCAGCACCGTCTGTACAACATCATATAATTTATTAGAGGAGGGCTTCGACCCCCTTAATAAAGCGACTGCGGAGAACTCATTTACCTTGCGACTCGTCAAGTCGCCTGTTGACAAGTGCGATGTCCGCATCCGCCAAGTCAAGTTGCCGCTTTAATTCGGCAAACCCACTAGTCCGGCTAGCCCCCGGACTATCCGCCACCTGCATAGGAACGACGGGATTCATTACTTTAGATTTCGATCCTCGGTGCGCTGTCGTTTTCCACAACCTACCGAGTCTCAGGGGCTACTATCTATACAAGGCGCGTTTTTATGTGCAAAACTGTTAAAAGACAAAAGGGTGCATCATTCTCGCATACCTCAAATCCCGCCAGCAAACTCATGGCGGCATTGTGCAATTCGCTCTCGGCGGACGAAATCCTTCCAATCACCATACGCATCAACACTCGGTGATCTTCTGAAATGGACGCCCTCTCAAGCAGATTCTTCAGTTCCCCCGGCCGGATACTAGTGGGTGCCGAACTCTCTGGCCCCTCCGGACTCGGGGATACCCTCCGTGACGATACTTCGGGCTCGCCTGCCTTATCTGGCGGCGCTGCAGACGGAGGCGTTTCGCTCTCCATCATCTCCGGAAGAAGGTCCCCCGAAGATGAACTCATTTGGGAAGGCTGCAGATCCGAACTGCAATATAAATATTTCGGTTACCCACAGAAGCATAAATGAAGGTATTTCCTTACTAATTAATTCCCTCTTTCATACTCACGGCTCGCTGGAGGGCTGATCCTTTGGCGATGATTGTGCGTCCGGATTCTCTCCGGACGCCGGACCCCCCGGTGAAGATCTCTTCCCACGCTTAGGGGCTTTGGCCTCTGGATCTTCGGAGGCGGTCCTCTTCTCCCCCCGAAGGGAGGGGTTCTTGATCCCCCCTCTTCAGACGCCCCTTTGGGCGAAATATTAGCTCCCCTATTTTCCCCTTCGCCCCCTTCTGTGGGCGCGACCTCCAACATTCTGACCAGCACGGGCTCCAGTGCGGTCTCTGGGGGGGGGCGGACATCTTATCAGCCTTGATCGCGCCACCCATTCCTGTGAAGAATAATGGGTCAGGAGGCGAACTCTAGAAAGGCATATAAACAGAATGTCCGGATTCGGAGCTGTTTACCTGAGTATCCGGGCGATTGCGGCTTAGGCCTGCGTCCTCGGCTAATTCCGGACACGTCACCCACGGTCCGAAGAACAACTTGTACATCTCCACGGGTGTCGCACCCATAAAGTGCTGGAGAATCCGAGGTCCCTCCGGGTTGAACTCCCATAGACGGAGAGGACGGCGTTTGCAGGGCAGAAGATGCCTGATTAGCATAACCTGCATCACCGTGATCAGGTCGATCTCCCTCGCTTGGAGGTCTCGAATCCGGCCCTGCAGTGAGGGCATGTCTTCGGACGGCCCCCAATTGAGCCCTTGGTTGACCCACGACATCAGCTGGCGTGGAGGTCTCGGGCGGAAGGAAGGCGGCGACTTTTGCCTGCTGCCCTTCGGAGCGGTGATATATAACCACTCCTGCTGCCACAGTCCGAGTTCCTCTTGGAAGGAACCCTCGGGCCACGGGGCATCGGCCTTCTTGCTTATGGCCGCCCCGCCGCACTCCGCTTGACGCCCCCAATCATCTTCAGCTCCACCTTGAAGGTCTTCAGCCACAGGCCAAAGTGGGGAGTGACACGGAGGAAGGCTTCACAGATAATAATGAATGCGGAGATGTGGAGGATGGACTCTGGAGCCAAGTCGTGAAAGTCCAGCCCATAGTAGAACATGAGCCCTCTCACGAAGGGGTCCGTCGGGAAGCCTAAACCCCGACGGAGGTGGGATATGAAGACGACGTATTCACCGGGCTCGGGGGCGGGAACGGCCTGCCCTTGGGCAGGCAACCTGTGCGAAACCTCGTAGGCCAGGTACTTGGCCTCACGTAACTTCAATATGTCCTCCTCCGTGATGGAGGAGGGCATCCACCGGCCCTGGAGGTCGGAGCCGGACATGGTTGAGGATCCGAAGCACTCGAATCTGAGGCTCTGGGTGTTGGAACTGGGAGCGAGGAGGAGATTCGATGCGAGATTGAAGAACAAGGACAAGCCTTGGTCCTCTTATAAAGGGAAAAAAATACCAAGAGCCGTCTCCGTGACCATTTGGGATTCGCCTTCGATAAAGGAGGCGTGGCGAAGGGAACGGTTGGGTTACCCACGCACGTATTGATGAGAATCCCGGAATAAGGGGAACACAATCTCTGCTTCGACAAGACGTGCCAAGGAAACCGCTTCGCTAAACGTGCTGAGGTGGCATAGTAAAAAATGATTCAAAACAGTGGCTTGGTAGCGGCGTAATGTCACACCGCGTAATACGTCAGCAGATTGAACTAAGTGTACATTTTATTCTCTCTACGCTGGAATATGGAATTTATTTTGCAGAGCCGGACACTATCCTGGTGTTCATGATCTTCTCTGGATTATTCAAGGGAGGAACCCGCCTTGCAATGCCGAACATTATGCGCGCCGGACTTATCGTCATTGAAGCCTGGTTCAGGGGCTACTGAGGGAGTCCTGGACTAGGGGGTGTCCGGACAGCCGACTATCATTATCCGCCGGACTCCACGACTACGAAGATACAAGATTGAAGACTCCGGCCCGTGTCCGGATGGGACTTTCCTTGGCGTGGAAGGCAAGCTTGGCGATACGGATATGTAGATCTCCTACCATTGTAACCGACTCTGTGTAACCCTAGCCCTCTCCGGTGTCTATATAAACCGGAGGGTTTTAGTCCGTAGGACAACATACATTACAACAATCATACCATAGGCTAGCTTCTAGGGTTTAGTCTCCTTGATCTTGTGGTAGATCCACTCTTGTACTACCCATATCATCAATATTAATCAAGCAGGACGTAGGGTTTTACCTCCATCGAGAGGGCCCGAACCTGGGTAAAAACATTGTGTCCCTCGTCTCCTGTTACCATCGCCTAGACGCACAGTTCGGGACCCCCTACCCGAGATCCGCCGGTTTTGACACCGACACATACCATGCAAGAAGCTCCAAGAAAAACACATATCATGTGGTGAATAAAAATATAGCCTCAAGTAAATTTACCGATGGATTGAAGATGAAAGAGGCGATGCCATCCGAGGCATCCCCAAGCTTAGATGCTTGGCTGTCCTTGAATATTAACTTGGGGTGCCTTGGGCATCCCCAAGCTTAGGCTCTTGCCACTCCTTATTCCTTAGTCCATAGAAACTTTACTCAAAACTTGAAAGCTTCACAACACGAAACTCAACAGAAAACTCGTAAGCTCTGTTAGTATAATAAAGCAAATCACCACTTAGGTACTATAAAAGAAAATATTCATAATTGTTCTCAAACAATTCCTACTTTACAATATCATATCTACAATTTATATTGACCAATATAAGCCACATAAACTAGAAAACAAGCAATCTATGCATTGACAACAGAATCAGTCAAAAACAGAACAGTCTGTAGAAATCTGGGAACTTCGTATACTTCTGTAACTCTAAAAATTCTAAAAACTTAGGACAACATAGGAAATTTGTATATCAATCTTCTGTAAAAAAATCAGATCCAAAGCACGTTCAGTGAATTTAAAATATTCCTGGATTGAGAGCCAAAGTTTTTGTTTTTGCACAGAATCAAGTCAACTATCATCCACACTATCCCAAAGGCTTTACTTGGCACTTTATTGAAACAAAAGATATAAAACATGATTACTACAGTAGCCTAATCATGCGAACAAACAAAAACAATAGGTATAAATATTGGATTGTCTCCCAACAAGCACTTTTCTTTAATGCGTTTTTAGCTAGGCATAATGATTTCAATGATGCTCACATAAAAGATAAGAATTGAAACACAAGGAGAGCATCATGAAGCATACGACTAGCACATTTAAGTCTAACCCACTTCCTACGCATAGGGATTTTCTTATCAAATAATTTATAGGAACACGAATCAACTAGCATAGGAAGACAAAACAAGTAAAACTTCAAAATTCACAACACATAGAGAGAAAATTTGATATTATTGAGAGAAGTAAAAACATATGTTCCTCTCTCATAATAATTTTCAGTAGCATCATGAATGAATTCAACAATATAACCACCACATAAAGCAATTCTTTCATGATCTACATGCATAGAAATTTTACTACTCTCCACATAAGCAAATTTGTTCTCGTGAATAGTAGCGGGAGCATCATATGAAACTTGAATACTATAAATTGTTCCACATTAGAAGAGTAATGTTTAGTAAAAGGATATTCAAAATTATGACTATAATTATCACTACTTTTCATAACATAAGTATCATCACAACAATCATCATAAGTAGCAACTTTGTTCTCATCATAATCAATTGAAACCTCTTCCAAGATAGTTGAATAATTACTAAATAAAGTCATGACCTCTCCAAATAAACTTTTATCATTATAATAAGATTCAATACCCTCCAAAATAGTGGGATCAATACTACCTAGGGTTGACACTCTTACAAACCCACTTTCATAAATATTGTAATCATCATAAATAGGAGGCATTCTATCATCATAATAAATTTCCACATCAAAACTTGGTGGTCTAAAAATATCATCTTCATCAAGAATAGCATCCCCAAGCTTGGGATAAACATTAATTGCAGCAAATAAATTCTCAAACATGTCATTCTCATCAAACATAGCATCCACAAGCTTGTGCCTTTGCATATCATAAGCATAATCACTCTGTCGGTGTATAGAAGTAGGAGCTCTACTCGGGCAGTTAGGGCCGCGCCCGTGGCCACACTTAGCAGGGCAGAGGAGGGAAGCCGAAGCCCCAAGAAAATTAGGCAACGCCAAGGCCAGAAGCACAAAGAGCAAGCGGGCGAGGTGGACTCCTCAGGCAAGACCTTGCTGGGGCGGTCTCCGCGGCCCCGGCAAGAGCCTTGCCGGGGCAACATGCCCAACGCCAGCAGAGTGCGCCACCCTTGAGTCCAAGGGTTCCAACGCCATCAACCACATTGGGAACAATGCTAGGGAGGCGTCTCCATGATGGCATGCAGATCTTCGTGAAGATCATTAACACACAAGATCAGATGAAGACCAGAAGACGAGACCTCCGGCAACATCCTTGCTAGGGACGACCGGCAAGACCATTGCTGAAGACATCAGCAGGGCCGCGGCCAGGCCCGCACCCACCAAGGCTTCACCACCGTTCCCATGTAGCCGCCAGCTAGCCAGCCAGGCGAGCACATGCATGGCAACGTGCGGCCCCAAAACCAGCTCAGCAAGCATCTGTGTGGTGGCATGCAGATCTTCATGAAGACCCTGCCACCGCATTAGCTCAGCATCCTGCGAGACTACATGGCGACGCCCGTTGTGCTGGGCTGGACGCATGTCGAAGCGAGGCAAAGCGGTGATAGCAGGAAGGGCACGTCGGCAGCGCATTAAATGCGTATGTCCGACGCTGCCAGAGGATAAACTCAGCCACCGCATGCACTTTCCACCTCCTGTGTGCCACTGTGGCGTCCCCTTTTTCCTATAAAAGGAGGCCCGAGGCATACGGGAGAAGGATTCGGCTCTTTTGAGCAAGTTACGCACCACAGCTAGCTCAAGAACACTCCAATATACACCAAAGCACGACTAGGGTATTACGCATCCTCGCGGCCCGAACCTGGGTAAATGATCTATGTGCTAGCTATTAGACTCGCTCTTTACACAACCCCACGCCCGCCGACCGTAGTAGGGATTCCAGTGATCCCATAGGTGTCGTTCTCACCGACATCTTTGGCGCGCCAGGTAGGGGGCGCAGTTGTGAGAATCTGGTCTGGCAGCTAGTCCAGCAGTTCTTCATCACCATGGCTTCCAAGGAAGAAGGCGATCGAACGGGTGGCACCATCTACGGATGCAGCAAACGCCCGCACGGTGACAGAAAAGCTAAGTCATGCAAAACTTTGAGCAATTCTTTTTTATATAAAGTTATTCTCCCTAGAGATCTTTCCCTCTGTACACGAAACCTGCACGCAATGGGGCCCTTCCATTATTGGCAACGCCTTCGTTCTGTTTCGAGTCCGCTAAATAGTTTGAGCGGCTGCGTCGAGAATGGCAGGGTAGCCTTCCGCTATTGGAAACGCTCTCGTTCTATTTCGAGTCTGCTCAACAGTTCGGGCGGCCGCGCTGAGAACGGAAAGATGGCTCGCTCGGCAGCAAGCACACCCGGCAGGCCATTGAGGATCCGTCGTCAAGGCGCCGTAGCCTGGGTTTATGCGCCGGCAAGCCTGCCCAATTAATGTACGGTGGACATACAGAGAGAGATCAAATTGGAAAATAACATGCATCATTTCAAAAGTACTGTAGAGTTATGTTACATCAATTGTTGCTGCGGTTCTAAATAAAGATAAAAATTGGCTTGGTCGTGAACCTGCAGCGGCAACCAGAAACGGGGTGCCTAGTCCCGGCGATGGCCCTCCACCCTCTCGATTCCGTCGACTAGGCTGATGATGGGCTTGATATGCTCCCTGAGTGGTGCGAGGTCAACGTCCTCCGGCAAGCTCTCCAGCGCAGCATCGAAGTCGAGGTTGGGGTACCAGTACGCCACCTTGGTGAGGACCTTGGTCAGGGCACCCCGGCAAAGCTCCGGGCCTCATTGGCCAGAGAGCTCGCTCTGCTATAGCGGAACTACTCCAAGGCTCCAAGGATGCCCTCGAAGAACAGGGTTAGCTTGGCGTTGGGGCTCATGTTCGGCTCTGGGGTGTACCTCACATTCGACATCCCCATAGCAGCCAACTTCTCGATGATACTATTGGCGACATCGGTGAGGCTGCTGATCCAGAGGTTCTCGCCCTTCACGAAGTCTTCGTGGTTGGCCGCTTCGTTCTTCTGCAGCTACCTCTCCTTCTCCAGGCTCTTGGTCAGGGTCTCCTCTCGGGCCTTGACCTCCAAAAGCGTCCCCTCAAGACCCTCCAGCTTCAGCTTCAGGTCCTTGATGGAGTCGTTTGCGTGAGTGAGTAGCTTGGCCTTGTCGAAGACTGCGGCCTGTGCCACCGTCAAGGCGCAATTGACCGTGTCCTTCTCCTTCTCCAGCTCCTCGGCCCTGTTCTTCAGGCCGTCCCGCTCCACCTCCAGATCCTTCACCTTGTCGCCATGGGCCAGAGCTTGAGCATCGAGTGCTTCCTTGTGCTTCTGCTCCAGCTCCGGGGTCCGCTGCGCGATGAGCGTCTTGACCTCCTCATCCCTGCTACGGAGTGTGGCAGCGAGCGCCGCCTCACGAGCGACGAGATCCTCCTCCTGGGAGTTCAGGTCGGCCTGGTGCTGGGACCAGGCGGCCTCGGCCCTGGTGGCCTCTTCCCTCGCCACCTCCTGGGCCTTCTTGATGTCGGCCTGCTTCAAGACGAGCTCCTACTTGCGCTCGGCCAGCTGGTCTTGGGCAGCCGTCAACTCTTCATGAGCCTAGCGGAACCAGGCGCTTCAGCGACACACTCCTCAAGATCCGCCTCCGCCTTGCCCACTGCCGCCTCCCTAGACTTTGCCTTGTCCAGACGGGCGCGGAGGAGGAGGGTTGATCGTCAACCACCTCCTCCTCGGTAGCGGCCTTGCCGGCCTCCCCGGCTGGCCCCTTGCCGACCTCCTAGGCAGACCCCTTGCCGGCCTCCTTGGCGGCAGCCTTGCCGCTCTCTCCGGCAGACCCCTTGGCGGTGTCCTCAGCAGCGGTCTCGGCAGCCCCCTTGGTGGCGATCTTGTCGGCCTCGGCCTTGGCATCCTTGGCGACCTCCGTGATGACGGTGTCGATGTTCTCCTGGTCCTCCAAGGGAGGATCTTGATGCCGGAAAGGAGAATGAGGCAAGGCCAAGATCAAGGTTCGGAAAAGAAAGAAGGAAAAACACGAATAGAAAGCGGGTGACTTACCCGTGCCGGGCTGAGAGGAAGTGGCCCCATCCCCGCCAACATCTGTTGCCGGGACGGAGCCACCAGTGCCCAAGTCCACCTCCTCCTCCTCCGTGCGCATGGGCTCGGAGCTTGGTGCCCTTGCCAGGGATGCCACTCGGGGTGGTGTGGTCGATAAGGGCAGCGTGTTGGGGGTGGCCCTTGGTGGCTCCTCCTGCTGCCATCCTCTTCCTGCAGCCACAACAAGGTTAATGCCAAAAGAATCCTATCCCGGTGCGCGTTGATGAGGAGTGAGTGGTGGACGCATGCTGGGGCCTGAGCCGGGGGCTGCGCCGGGGGCTATTGTCCGGGCTGATCTCCACCACCGGCGTGTATGAAGCACCCACCGAGGGATGGTCGCCCGCCGATGCCCTGACTCTCTTTGCCACCCTCTGGGCTAGCATCTCCATGTCCCTGCAAAGATGAAAACAAGTCACGAAAAGTGGCGCAGTCTGAAAGAGTAGAGGTGAGGATGGGCGGGCACTTACTCGTCATCTGACTCCTCTTCCACTGCCCTCCTTTTCCTCCTTGGGCTGAGAGATCCAAAATCGAAGACGACCTCTGGGTCGACATCTGCGGGAGGAGGGGAAGGAGATGGAGTCCGGCGACGCTTGGACAAAGAAGAGGTGGTCCTTTTCTTCTTCGCCACCGCGGTCTTCGCCGCCTTCTTCGCCGTCGTGGCCCTCGTCTGGCGCACAGGCTCCCCTGGTCCCCTTGCCGACGTTCGGTCCTGCCGGGCCGGATCGGCTTGCCAGAGATGGCCCGCTGCAAGACATGTCCTCTCCCCATGGTCGGAGGGTTGTCGGCTTCGGCCTCCTAGTCGGACGACTCCTCGACGACCTTCTCAACAAGGGGGGCCCCTATGTTGGCACCGCTATCATCCCCGGCAGCCCCCGCCCACTAGGTGAGCTCCCTCTCCTCCGCGGTTGCGTTGTCCTCATCCTCCATGCCGCCAGCGCTGCCGGCCTCAATGGCGAGCTGCGCCTCCGCCACCTTGGCAGCGATGTAGCCAATCTTTGCCTGGGTGGTGTCCTCGACGAGTAGCGGCTCATCGTGGTCAAAGGCCTCCGACAAGTTGTCGAAGAACTCCTGCACCTCGCGTGTCGGGGGCTCGACCAGGACGGTGAGGCCGTGCGCGTTGAAGACCGGCATCATCTCGAGAATGGCGGCCTGGCACATGTTGTTGCTCAGCGGGAACACACCCAGTGGCAACCCAAACAGGGGCCCCTTGATGACCTTGCCGGCCTTTGCGGCCCTGCCGGTCCTCACCACCATGCCGTCGGCGAACACATCAAGCTGGAAGAACCTCTGGCAGAAATGGGCGTGCCCCATCATCGTGAAGTTCTGCTTCAGGCCAGGGCGGAGCCTCATGATGTTGGCCGCGTTCCTGAAGTCCTAGGCCGGCCTCCCCTTGTTGTGCAGCAGGGTGATTCGGCAGCGGACGAAGTCCGCCCCAATTATCTCCAGGGTGTGCTCGACCGTGGTGAGGTGATGGATCCTGGTGGTGGCGTTCGAATGCTTCGCGTCATCGGTGTCGAGGTCATACCAGTCCTTGCCGCGGGTCGGCGGGCTCTGACGAACCCGACAGAACTCCACCGGGTTCTTCTCCTCGATCCAGCACCACCGACCCCGCCACTCCTCCCACCTCTCCCTGTGGGCACCCTCCGGATATGCGCCTTTCTCCTGGGCCCTCGGGATCCAGGAGATTCTTCTAGAGAGGGCACCCCCTGGCTGGAGGCGGGGGTAGAAGTAGTGGCGGAAGAGCGTCGTCTTGGGGAGCACCCCGGCGAAGCACGCGCAGAGGTGGGCAAAGAGCGCCATGCATGCCACGGTGTTCGGCGTAAGATCTAAAAGACGGAAGCCAAAGGTGCGCAAGACCTCGTTGAAGAAATCAGAGAAAGGGGGGCAGAGCCCGCAGGAGAAGAAATTAACGAAGAAGGGGTACCGATTTGGGCCGGCCTTGACGCAGTTGGCAGGGATGACGCACGTGGCCGGGTGCCCCATCATCTTCGCCGCCCACAGAGGCCTGAAGAGGTCCTTGAGGTGAAATACACCAACCGACGACTGGCAGAAGTAGGCGAACTGCGCCTGCCGCACCGCCGCGTTGTTCTCTGGCACCTCCCTCTCTGCGACATCTTTGGCCGCCCCTTGCCCTTGCCAGTCTTGGGCGCGATGGCGGCTGGGAGAAGGCAAAGGATCGAAAGCAATGCGGGCGCAGCAGCGACAAGCGGAAGAGAGAGCTCGAGGAAGAAGAAGATGGGGACAGCGGTGCCGAGATTGGAAAAATCACAGAGGGTAAATGAGCAGCGCACCTGCGTTTATTCCTTTTTATGGGGAAGGCACGGGCCGCCTCTTTACCATTTACTACGACGTGACGCCTGCGTGCAGCAGGCGCCCCACGCATGCCCCCATGTCACACACGACCCTCCACATCGTGGATTCAACATGGGTCGTGGGGAAGCGCAGCGGACGAAGGAGTTACCACAGTAAAAATCGGCCTCGCCTGCCCGCGCACCGTTCTCGGCCTAGCCCAACAGCGCGTTGTGCTTATGTGTGGCCCAGGCCCAGGGGCTCCTGTCGGTGCACAGAAGTAGGGGCTCTACTTTGAACCCCTTTACTTGTGCACGGGCAGTCAGGGCCACGCCCGCGGCCATAATTAGCAGGGCGGAGGAGGGAAGCCGAAGCCCCAAGACAATCAGGCAATGCCAAGGCCAGAAGCACAAAGAGCAAGAGGGCGAGGTGGACTCCCCAGCAAGATCCTTGCCGGGGCAGTCTCCGCGGCTTTTTCGGGGCAACTTTCCTAACGCCAGCAGAGCACGCCACCCTTGAGCTCAAGGGTTCCAACGTCATCAACCACATTGGGACCAAGTCTAGGGAGGCGCCTCGATGATGGCATGCAGATCTTTGTGAAGATCATTAACACACAAGATCAGATGAAGACCAGAAGACGAGATCTCGGCACGACCACAGTACCGCGGCAAGACCCTTGCCGGGGCCCCGACGAGACCCTTGTCGAAGACATCAGCGGGGCCGCGGCCAGGCCTATGCCCGCCAAGGCTCCACCGCCGTTCCCATGCAGCTGCCAGCCCATCCAGCCAGGTGAGCACCTACGTGGCGACGTGTGGCCCCGAAACCAGTTCAGCAAGCACCTGCGTGGTGGCATGCAGATCTTCCTGAAGACCCTGCCACCGCACCAGCTCAGCAGCCAGCCAGCCTACGCAGCGCCGCCCGCTGTGCTGGCCTGGACGCGCGTCGAAGCGAGGCAAAGCGGTGACAGCAGGAAGGGCACGTCGGCAGTGCATAAATGCGTTTGTCCGACGCTGCCAAAGGATAAACTCAGCCACCGCATGCACTTTCCACGTTCTGTGTGCCACAGTGGCGTCCCCTTTTTCCTATAAAAGGAGGCCCAAGCCGTACGGGAGAAGGATTCAACTCTTCTGAGCAAGTTACGCACCACAGCTAGCTCAAGAACACTCTAATATACACCAAAGCAATACTAGGGTATTACGCATCCTCGCGGCCTAAACTTGGGTAAACGATCTGTGTGCTAGATCTTAGACCTGCTCTTTGCACAACCCCACGCCCGCCGACCGTAGTAGGGATTCCAGTGATCCCATAGGTGTCGTTCTCACTGACATACTCTCATCATTAATAGTATGAATAGCACCAATAGTATAGCAATTATTATCATCACAAATTTCTAAGTTGGTGCCAAAAATATTTTCAAGATTATAAGAAGTATCATTATTTTCCCAATCATAAACATCACAATGAGTAATAGGCATAACAAAATCATCCTCAATAGTTTCTTCGGACATTGTACCATAAGACAAGGAATCACTATCATCATCAAGTACATCATCTTCCACATTTATTTTTTATTCACTCTCATGAGGAATAACAACAGTAGGAGCAACAACATTTGGGAGGGATACCTTTTTACCTTTGCTTCTTCATCTTTTCTTTTTATTCTCCACATCATGTGTGGGTTTAATCAACTTTTTGGAGCTCCTTATTGATGAGATTGGTTGCATAAGGAGCTCATTCTCGTAACCTGTTTCACCACGAAAGACAATAGGAGGGAAAGTGGAGAGCTTTACCCTTTCATTAGTATTTCTTTTATATTCTATTGGTTTTCCCATCTTTATATAGTTGGTAGTATAAGCATTTTGATTGCAAATTACCATGCAAAACATATATATTTCTTTAAGAGCAACATGGTCGGTGAATATGAATCCTTCAAACCAACTATTTTTTCGTGACAATTCTTCACACCCAAAAAATAAACAAAGTTCATTATAAAGTTCAAGGGTGATCAAATTATTGCTATATTTAGCCACGATTTGATCATGAAAAAGTGTGCATTGGAAATTAAGATGGCCTACTCTATTGCAAAGTTCACAAGTACTGGGATGAAGAGAGCATAATTTTGTAGCAAATTTATCTATCACCTTAAGCCACCAATTGTTTTCATCATGTTTATGCTTCTTACAATATAAATCATCCCTATACGGAATGTCTTCACAAACTATATTCACTCCACAAAAATTGACATGCTTACAAGAAACTTCTTTATCATGACTAGTGCAATCATCATTAGCATTTTGTATATTCACAGAATTTATGCTAACAACATTGCAAGCATGCTCATCACTCAAAGATTTAGTGCCAAACATTTTATTGCATTCTTCTTCTAACACTTTGGCACAATTTTCCTTTCCATCATTTTCAAGAAAGACATTAAAAAGGTGAAGCATATGAGGTAACTTGGTTCCATTTTTTTGTAGTTTTCTTTTATAAACTAAACTAGTGATAAAACAAGAAACTAAAAGATTCGATTGCAAGATCTAAAGATATACCTTCAAGCACTCACCTCCCCGACAACGGTGCAAGAAAATAGCTTGATGTCTACTACGTAATCTTCTTCTTGTAGACTCGTGTTGGTCCTCCAAGCGCAGAAGTTTGTAGGACAGTAGCAAATTTCCCTCAAGTGGATGACCTAAGGTTTATCAATCCGTGGGAGGCGTAGGATGAAGATGGTCTCTCTCAAACAACCCTGCAACCAAATAACAAAGTGTCTCTTGTGTCCCCACACTACTGCAGGATGCTGCTAACGCGACACTATGATCAAAGACCGTTTGATAAAAATGTGTGTGATGCATTAATCGCAAAAGGTGGTGTAAAAAAACCATCGAAATGTAGAAAACATTTACGATGACAGATGCATCAAACACGGTTCAGATTTTTGTTGCATGTGCGATGTAGGGATACGGTTGAGTGCAATTAACCGTTTGCGATGAGGAGCAACAAAAGAAACGGGAAGCCAGCTGATGGTGTGTGCGATAAACAGCATACGGTTCACTAGGATGAATTGTTTGTGATTGGGCAACACAAAAGAAACGGTCAGCCAGATCAAGGTGTGTGCGATATACGGCACGCGGTTCACATGGATGAACTATTTGTGTTGAGACAAGAGAACATAAACGGTTCAATATAACAAGGTGTGTGTGATACGCGGCAAATAGGTCTGTAATTAGAAATGTGTGCGAGGACCGATAATAACATAGACAATTGCTGCTAATAAGACGTGTGTGTTGTGCGATGGGATTTCATACAGAACAATAACATATATATATATATATGTATATATATACACACATACTTATAAGGACATGGCTACATAACCAAATTAAACATCCAATTACATAGGTGGGTACTACAACCATGGCATTTGCACACACACCAAAGTAAACTATTACATGCACAATTTCATAGGTGGCTACTACACACATGACACTTCCACACACCAATAAAGTAAACTATATATTACATGCATGATTAACTAGCATGAACGATCATCTGATCATCATCTACTTCTTGTGATGCTTGCTCTGCTTGTGGCTCACTCCGGGCTCGTCGATTTGGGTAAAGAGGCACTTCCTCATGTCAACGATCCGCTTGTGCATCTTGTAGCATGTGTACATGCTATTGGATGCGAACCTGAGGTGAGGTTCATCCAGTCGCCGGATCCAGGCCCTGTGCCAGGATACGGGACTTGTTCTTTGGGCATCCTACTTCATCTTTTCGTAGTAGGGGTCGATGATGGCCGAGGCGAGTTTAACCAGGGAGTCCTTCTTCGTGCTGCCCAGACCCTGTAGTGGTCATGGATTTCGACAAGGTTTTGGCAGGACAAGCCCGTAACACTTAGCACTTTTACATCATCGGTGGTTTCCACCATGGCGAACTTGTAGTCGGTGCTGCTGGCAAACTTGTTGAAACGGTCGCAAGGCTGTCTAGCCATGCAGTAGTGGTAGATGAGGACATGATGGCGCACGCACAATTGGGCGACGGCAACCTTCTGATCTATACCGGGACGACCGATGGTGTACTACAGGTTGATGCCGACCACCTTTTAATTACCTCCAACAAGCATATGCTCAACGGTGTTGATGTAGTCATCCACCACGGTCGGGTCGATGGTGTACACCACCGAGAGATCTGTCTTCCTTGCGTGGGTCTCCACTTTATGCTTGCCGATCTCCATTGGAGCGCCGCTAGACATCCCCTCTCTATGTGTCGTCGTGGGTGTGCTTGTTGTGTTGTGGGGCGCAATTGAAAGGTTAAAGGGACTAAGGTTGTAATGGCCACAGGAATTAACAGGGATGCTGGACAGCATGTCCTGATGGCAGTTCTAATTCATAGCACGTATCTCCATCGTGCCACACGTAACTGCATTGCGTGGCAACGCACACAGTGCAACCGCATGCATATGGGGCCCCTGACGTGATCATGCGCAGGCCCAACCGCTAGCAGAGCACGCATGGAGGGACGCGAGCAGAGCGCTCCGCGGTTGCCTCAAGGCGAGCAACCATATATATATATATATATATATATATATATATATATATATATATATATATATAGCACTTGAACACGCAAGGAAAAGCTGTCCACAACCCGAGCATGCCGACGGACGCGAGTAGATCGCACCGCGGCGCCTAACGGCGAACAACCATATATATGCATATAACAGTTAAACTATTTGTATAAATTAAGCACAACTGCTTAATCTATGAATGAAATCTATGCTTAATTACTAAATTTTAGTTGCAAAAATTAGATAGTGCTAGTGATTTTTAGCTGCATATTTTGACAAATCGTAGTGTTACAAGGATTGACAAATGGCAATGTTAATAGATCAACAAATGTCAAACTTTCTTGTTTGACAAATGGCAATATACCCAATATGACATATGCAAATCTTACCAAATTGCTTGTACGTGGTTACACACGGGTCATCCAAGAAAACTGTTTTCGCTGAAGGGAGGTAGAAATCCTGCTTGCCAGATTTTCTCTTGGCTTAGCACCGAAGTCTCACTTTGCATACCTTATTCAATTTGAACCGTTTGCGTTGAAGATATGCACAAATCCTGCGCAGCGAATTTTCCCTTGGCTTCCTGCGGAAGACCATAGCTCTCACTTTGCATACATGTGTTCTATCTAAAACGTTTGCGATGAAGAGCTGCACCAATCCTGGTCGGCACATTTTCCCTTGGCTTCTGGGGAAGCTATCAGTGTTCATACGTGTGTTCTATCTCAAACGTTTGCGATGTTAGAGTGGCAGCTAGTTGTTTCCAAATGCCTTTGTTGACTGTTATTCGAGTGCACCTTCTCTCAAAATGGGCACGAAAATTACCACAACATGTCGGGTGCCATTCCATGATAGCATGCCAAGTTTCATGAATTTCATACGAGTTTTGTATTTACTAGAATTTAAAAACAAAGTATCTTAATGTTTTGTCGGCAGTCAATAGTGTCCTTGTGTTTGAAATTCATTCCCATTACTTGCATGGGACCTAAGCATGCATGCAAGGACATAGATTTGATTTTTCAACCAATTTATATGAAGTGGAGCATGTGCATGTAGTTCAAATTTGAATTACGCACATAAAATGGCTAGAAAACCGAGTTAATATATAAAAATGTCCAATCGAACCCTGAAAAAATTCCAAAATTTAACACAACACTCCTATTGGTCTATGTTGACACTAGAATTTTTTTGAAAGCAATAACAGGCAACGGGTATTCTTTCGTCCCCAAAGGTGGCACGTTCCCTACCGAAACCATCAAGCTTGTTGTGAGAAGCTCTAGTTTGTGAGAAGCTTATACCCAAACCTGCCCCAAATGGGACAAAAAAATTACCACGGCATGTCGGGTGCCATTCCATGATAGCATGACAGGTTTCATTAATTTCAGACCAGTTTTGGATTTACTAGAATTTAAAAACCAGCTATCTCAATGTTTGTGGCCGAGTGACGGGGGCAGGGTGTTTGACATCGTTCCCATTACATGCTTGGGACCTAAGCATGCAACCAAGGACACATATTTGAATTTTCAACCAATTTATATGCATTAGAGCATGTGCATGTAGTTCAAATTTGAATTATGCACATAAATGCATTGAAAACTCAATTAATGCATAAGAAATGTGCTAATGAACCCCGAAAAATTCTGAAATTTAACACAACACTCATGTTGTTGAAATCAAGAAGAGGAACGGCTGTAGTTTCATTCAGAAAGGTGAAACATTCCCTACCCAAACCATCACGCTTGTTGTGAGAAGCTCTGGTTTGTGAGAAGCTTGTACCCAAACCTGCCCAAATGGGACATAAAATTTACCACCGCATGTCGGGTGCCATTCCATGATAGCATGCTAGGTTTCATGAATTTTAGATGAGTTTTAGATTTACTAGAATTTAAAAACTAGGTATCTCAATGTTTGCGGCCGAGTGACGATGGCAGGGTGTTTGACATTCATTCCTATCTCTTACATGGGACGTAAGCATGCAACCAAGGACACAGATTTGAGTTTTCAACCAATTTATATTCATTAGAGCATGTGCATGTAGTTCAAATTTGAATTATGCACATAAATGCATTGAAAGGTCAATTAATGCATAAAAATGTCCAAACGAACCCCGATAAATTCCAAAATTTAACACAACACTCATGTTGTTCTATGTTGTCACTAGAAAAAGAATTGAAATCAAGAAGAGGCAATGGATATCTTTTCGTCCAGAAAGGTGAAACGTTCCCTACCGTAACCATGAGGCTTGTTGTGAGAAGCTCTGGTTTGGGAGAAGCTTATATACCCCAACCTACCCCAAATGGGACAATATTTTTACCACTGCATTTTGATGTTATTCCATGCTAGCGTGTCAAGGTTCATAAATTTCAGACGTGTTTTTGATTTAGTAGAATTTAAAAACCAAGTATCTCAATGTTAGCGGCCGGCTGATGGTGGTAAGGTGTTTGACATTCATTTTTATTTCTTGCCTGGGACTTAAGCATGTAACCAAGGACATACATTCCAATTCTGAACCACTTTATATGCACTAGAGCATGTGCATGTAGTTCAAATTTGAATTATGCACATGAATGCATAGAAAACTCAGTTAATGTATAAAAATGTCCAAGCGAACCCCGAAAACTCCCCAAAATGACAGAACACTCGTGTTGTTCTATGTTGACACGAGAAAAATTTAGAAAGTAAGAAGAGGCAACATATAGCGTTTGTCCCCCAAGGTGGCACGTTCCCTACCGAAACCGTCTGGCTTGTTGTGAGAGAAGCTTCGGTTTGCGAGAAGCTTATACCCAAACCTGCCCCAAATGCGAAAATATTTTTACTACGGCATGTCAATGCCGTTCCATGATATCATGTCAAGTTTCATGAATTTCAGCCGAGTTTTCGATTTACTAGAATTTTAAAACCATGTATCTCAATGTTAGCGGCTGAGCGACAATGTCAAGGAGTTTGACATTCATTCTCATTTCTTGGATGTGACCTAAGCTTGCAACCAAGGACAAACATTTGATTTCGCAACCCTTTTTTATGGACTGGAGCATGTGCTTTGATTTTGAATTGTGCACCTGAAATTGCTAGAAAACCAATTTAATGTATAAAATTTCCAAACAAACCCTGAATAATTCCAATTTTTTTACGACACACATATAGTTGCATGTTTACTCCAGATAAAAGGTCTAGCAATTCAAACATTGTCCATTGCCACTGTGGCCCCATTATGTAATTCAAATCAAAATAAAAAATCAAGTTGATCCCACACAATTTATTATCACCAACCATGTGAGATGTAGTACAAAATATCCTGGAGCACCGTTGGTGTATAGTACGCCTATGGCTAACGCGAGAAGGTGCGTCGGCTATAGTCCATAGCCGGCGTGTCAAGCACACTAGCTCGCTCACCAAATACTCCCGCCTCTGCATCCCTCGCAATATCAAAAATATGTACTCCCCTTGATCCAAATTTTCAGTAACCCCGCCTTGTTACTCGCGCCTAGTAAAATTTTCATTTGCCGCGATATTTCCTCAAACACCACCTTAACCCCCCACCCCCTCCACACACACCACACACTCCACAAAACCTGCGATCACCGACACACACCACCCCCATAATATTTCGTAGGTCGTTGCCATCACCGCTGGCTCCATACTCAACCTCTGCGTGTGTGCCGAGGAGCTCGACGATCCAACGGCCCAAGAGAGGTTTATCGCGGCCTCTTCGCTCGATGATGGGGAGGTGGCCGCCGAGGTGTCCCCGTCATCCTCCGCGGGCTCTCTATCGATTTGCCGTTGCCGGTCCCCCCACTACTAGAAAAACCGCTACTAATGGCGCACCTAATTTGGCCATTAATGGCGCATCACTGGTGCGCCATTACTAGCACGCCATTAGTAATTTTTACTAATGGCGCACCACTGGTGCGCCATTAGTATCTGGTATACTAATGGCGCACCACTGGTGCGCCATTAGTATAGGCCACGGTGCGCTATTAGTATGCCTCCCAGGGGCCATGTATACCCAGGTGCTTTGGCATACTAATGGCGCACGACAACGGGATGCGCCATTAGTAACTTCGACATACTAATGGCGCACTGTTTAGTGATGCGCCATTAGTGATGCGCCATTTTGAATCTAGATCTGGATCGTGATTTTTTGCCCATTTTTTGCTCGTTTTTTGCTTGTTTTTTGGCACGACATTATTTCAAATTTTGTTCCTGTTTTTGGATCTTGTACGTTCTTTTGCCATGTTCTTTTGCCGGAGAGGAGTTCGCCGGAGAGGAGTTCGCCGGAGAGGAGGAGGAGGAGGTCACCGGAGAGGCGCTCACCTACATCGCCGGAGAGGAGGAGGAGGTCGCTGGAGAGGAGGAAGGAGAAACCATGAGGGGATGGGAGGAGAGGAGGGAGGCAGAGCTCACCGGAGAGGAGGGAGGAGGAGCTCACCGGAGAGAAGGGAGGAGGAGCTCACTGGAGAGGAGGGAGGAGGAGCTCACCGGAGAGGAGGGAGGAGGAG
>NC_041391.1:260672567-260673327 GCF_002162155.2 Triticum dicoccoides
AGGAGGAGGTCACCGGAGAGGAGAAGTATGGTGGAGGAGAGAAGGGAAGATGGAGTGGAGGAGAGGAGGAGATGGAGTGTAGGAGAGGTGGAATGAAGAGATAAGGAGGAGATGACCACGGCCAGCCGTATATACGGCATACTAATGGCGCACCGCGGGCAGGTGCGCCATTAGTAACTTTTTTTTTTTATTTTTTTGATTTATTTTGAATTTTGAAGGCGGGAAGATACTAATGGCGCACCATGGGCAGGTGCGCCATTAGTATTTTTTTTATTTTTTTGACTTATTTTGAATTTTGAAGGAGGGAAGATACTAATGGCGCACCATGGGCAGGTGCGCCATTAGTAACTTTTTATTTTTATTTTTTTGACTTATTTTGAATTTTGAAGGCGGGAAGATAGTAATGGCGCACCATGGGTAGGTGCGCCATTAGTAAGTTTGAATTTTTTTCAATTTTTTTGCCTCTCCAGATCTTAAAAGCCCCGTATCTTTTTTTCTGTTAGGTTTTTGAGGATTTTGAAAATTTTTAACTTCGTTACGCCCGTTAAATTTGGATGTAACTTTTCGAGTAGATGATTTTTCATATAAAAAACTTTTTCATCCGAGTTAGTATGCAAAAGTTATGCCCATTTTTACAAATTCTCGCGAGATTTTGCAAATGAAGTCGAAATTCATATTTGCAAATTTTCCCAACAACTAGGCCACATATCACATGGGAAACTTATTTTCTTTTATTTTTTTTGACATTTTCATCATTTTC
>NC_041391.1:260673840-260681885 GCF_002162155.2 Triticum dicoccoides
CAAAAAAAAGTTTTAAATTTTTTTTTACTAATGGCGCACCGTGGATGTGGTGCGCCATTACTAGTTCAACTAGTAATGGCGCACCACTCCCACGGTGCGCCATTAGTAGTTTTGAACAAAATTAAAAAAGAAATATTTTTACTAATGGCGCACCGTGGATGTGGTGCGCCATTAGTATTTGGACACTAATGGCGTACCAACACATGGTGCGCCATTAGTATATAGTAATGGCGCACCATATGTCTGGTGCGCCATTAGTGTCAATTCCATCTATAGCCCTTTTCCTAGTAGTGCCCGATCCACCAGCCACCGCGCCCCTACGCCGGTTCGAGGACTTCCCCGTCCTCCCTCAGACCCGGCAGCCGACGAGGTCCTACCTCAGGGTCCGACAGTAGTGGTGGGGGATGTGGGTTACCGAGATTACAGATCGGGAGACCCACACCTGCCGGTGGCTCGGTAGCTTCCAGACGGCCGAGCTCGCCACCATGGAGTACGACTGCTAGCAGGTCCTCTACCACGGTGCAGCGGCTAGGCTCAATTTCCCCTTCGGCACACGTCCAGTCCACCTCATTCCGTCGGAGCCAGGGGTGGTGAGCTTGGCTATGGCGCGGGTGTTGGGGAACGTAGTAATTTCAAAAAATTTCCTACGCACACGCAAGATCATGGTGATGCATAGCAACGAGAGGGGAGAGTGTTGTCTACGTACCCTCGTAGACCGAAGCGGAAGCGTTGACGCAACATAGAGGAAGTAGTCGTACGTCCTCCCGGTTCAACCGATCCAAGCACCGTTACTCTGGCACCTCCGAGTTCTTGACACACGTACAGCTCGATGACGCACCCCCGATCTCCGATCCAGCAGAGGCGCAGGGGGGAGTTCCGTCAGCACGACGGCGTGGTGACGATCTTGATGTTCTCCTGTCGCAGGGCTTCGCCTAAGCACCGCTACAATATGACCTAGGTGTAATATCGTGGAGGGGGGCACCGCACACGGCTAAGGAACGATCTCAATGATCAACTTGTGTGTCTAGGGTTCCCCCCTACCCCCGTATATAAAGGAGGGAGGGAGGAGGTGGCCGGCCCAAGGGGGGGCGTGCCATAGGGGGGGGGGAAACCTACTCCATGTAGGTTTCCCCTCCTTTTCCTAATCCAAGATGGAGGGGGGAGGAAGGAGTAGTAGTAGTAGGAAGGAAGAGGGGGAAGGAGAGAAGGAAAGGAGGGGCCGCCCCCCCTCCCAATTCGGACTGGGCTTGGGGGGCACGCGCCCCCTCCCTTGCTCCTTCTCCCTCCCTTCCAATAGGGCCCAATAAGGCCCATATACTTACCGGGGGGTTCCGGTAACCTCCCGGAGCTCCGGTATATTCCCAAACTCTCCCGGAACCTTTCCGGTGTCCAAATATATCCGTCCAATATATCAATCTTTATGTCTCGACCATTTCGAGACTCCTCGTCATGTCCGTGATCACATCCGGGACTCCGAACAACCTTCGGTACATCAAAATATATAAACTCGTAATATAACTGTCATCGAAACCTTAAGCGTGCGGACCCTACGGTTCGAGAACAATGTAGACATGACCGAAACATGTCTCCGGTCAATAACCAATAGCGGGACCTGGATGCCCATATTGGTTCCTACATATTCTACGAAGATCTTTATCGTTCAAACCGCATAACAACATACTTTGTTCCCTTTGTCATCGGTATGTTACTTGCCCGAGATTTGATCGTCGGTATCCAATACCTAGTTCAATCTCATTACCGGCAAGTCTCTTTACTCGTTCTGTAATACGTCATCTCATAACTAACTCATTAGTTACATCCTTGCAAGGCTTAGGTGATGAGTATTACCGAGAGGGCCCAGAGATACCTCTCCGACAATCGGAGTGACAAATCCTAATCTCGAATTATGCCAACTCAACATGTACCTTCGGAAACACTTGTAGAGCACCTTTATAATCACCCAGTTACGTTGTGACGTTTGGTAGCACACAAAGTGTTCTTCCGGTAAACGGGAGTTGCACAATCTCATAGTTGCAGGAACTTTGTATAAGTCATGAAGAAAGCAATAGCAGTATACTAAACGATCAAGTGCTAGGCTAACAGAATGGGTCATGTCAATCACATCATTCTTCTAATGATGTGATCCCACTAATCAAATGACAACACATGTCTATGGTTAGGAAACATAACCATCTTTGATTAATGAGCTAGTCAAGTAGAGGCATACTAGTGACTATTGTTTTGTCTATGTATTCACACATGTATTATGTTTCCGGTTAATACAATTCTAGCATGAATAATAAACATTTATCATGATATGAGGAAATAAATAATAACTTTATTATTGCCTCCAGGGCATATTTCCTTCAGTCTCCCACTTGCACTAGAGTCAATAATCTAGATTACATAGTAATGATTCTAACACCCATGGAGTCTTGGTGCTGATCATGTTTTGCTCGTGAGAGAGGCTTAGTCAACGGGTCTGCAACATTCAGATCCGTATGTATCTTGCAAATCTCTATGTCTCCCACTTGGACTTGGTCCCGAATGGAATTGAAGCGTCTCTTGATGTGCTTGGTCCTCTTGTGAAATCTGGATTCCTTTGCTAAAGCAATTGCACCAGTATTGTCACAGAAGATCTTCATTTGTCCCGATGCACTAGGTATTACACCTAGATCGGAAATGAACTCCTTCATCCAGACTCCTTCATTTGCTGCTTCAGAAGCAGCTATGTACTCTGCTTCACATGTAGATCCCGCCACGACGCTTTGTTTAGAACTGCACCAACTTACAGCTCCATCATTTAATAAAAAAATGTATCCGGTTTGCGATTTAGAATCGTCCGGATCAGTGTCAAAGCTTGCATCGACGTAACCATTTACGACTAGCTCTTTGTCACCTCCATATACGAGAAACATATCCTTAGTCCTTTTCAGGTATTTCAGGATGTTCTTGACCGCTGTCCAGTGATCCACTCCTGGATTACTTTGGTACCTTCCTGCTAAGCTTATTGCTAAGCATACGTCAGGTCTGGTACACAACATTGCATACATGATAGAGCCTATGGCTGAAGCATAGGGAACATTTTTCATTTTCTCTCTATCTTCTGCTGTGGTCGGGCATTGAGTTCGACTCAACTTCACACCTTGTAGCACAGGCAAGAAACCTTTCTTTGCCTGATCCATATTGAACTTTTCCAATATTTTGTCAAGGTATGTGCTTTGTGAAAGTCCTAGTAAGCGTCTTGATCTATCTCTATAGATCTTGATGCCTAATATGTAGGCAGCTTCACCGAGGTCTTTCATCGAAAAACTTTTATTCAAGTATCCCTTTATGCTATCCAGAAATTTTATATCATTTCCAATTAATAATATGTCATCAACATATAAAACTAGAAATGCTACAGAGCTCCCACTCACTTTCTTGTAAATACAGGCTTCTCCAAAAGTCTGTATAAAACCATATGCCTTGATCACACTATCAAAGCGTTTATTCCAACTCCGAGATGCTTGCACCAGTCCATAAATGGAACGCTGGAGCTTGCACACTTTGTCAGCACCTTTTTGGATCAACAAAACCTTCTGGCTGCATCATATACAACTCTTCTTCTAGAAATCCATTCAAGAATGCAGTCTTGACATCCATTTGCCAAATTTCATAATCATGAAATGCAGCAATAGCCAACATGATTCAGACAGACTTAAGCATCGCTACGGGTGAGAAAGTCTCATCGTAGTCAACCCCTTGAACTTGTCGAAAACCTTTTGCAACAAGTCGAGCTTTATAGACAGTAATATTACCATCAGCGTCAGTCTTCTTCTTAAAGATCCATTTATTCTCAATTGCTTGCCGATCATCGGGCAAGTCAACCAAAGTCCATACTTTGTTTTCATACATGGATCCTATCTCAGATTTCATGGCTTCTAGCCATTTTGCGGAATCTGGGCTCATCATCGCTTCCTCATAGTTCGTAGGTTCATCATGGTCAAGTAACATGACTTCCAGAATAGGATTACCGTACCACTCTGGTGCGGATCTTACTCTGGTAGACCTACGAGGTTCAGTAGAAACTTGATCTGAAGTTTCATGATTAGTATCATTAGCTTCCTCACTAATTGGTGTTGTTGTCATGGGAACCGGTTCTCGTGATGAACTACTTTCCAATAAGGGAGTAGATACAGTTATCTCATCAAGTTCTACTTTCCTCCCACTCACTTCTTTCGAGAGAAACTCCTTCTCTAGAAAGGATCCATTCTTAGCAACGAATGTCTTGCCTTCGGATCTGTGATAGAAGGTGTACCCAACAGTCTCTTTTGGGTATACTATGAAGACACATTTCTCCGATTTGGGTTCGAGCTTATCTGGTTGAAGTTTCTTCACATAAGCATCGCAGCCCCAAACTTTAAGAAACGATAACTTTGGTTTCTTGCCAAACCACAGTTCATAAGGCGTCGTCTCAACGGATTTTGATGGTGCCCTATTTAACGTGAATGCGGCCGTCTCTAAAGCATAACCCCAAAATGATAGCGGTAAATCGGTAAGAGACAACATAGATCGCACCATATCAAGTAAAGTACGATTACGACGTTCGGACACACCATTTCGTTGTGGTGTTCCAGGTGGCTTGAGTTGCGAAACTATTCCGCATTGTTTCAAATGTAAACCAAACTCGTAACTCAAATATTCTCCTCCACGATCAGATTGCAAAAATTTTATTTTCTTGTTACGATGATTCTCCACTTCACTCTGAAATTCTTTGAACTTTTCAAATGTTTCAAACTTGTGCTTCATTAAGTAGATATACCCATATCTGCTTAAATCATCTGTGAAGGTGAGAAAATAACGATATCCTCCACGAGCCTCAACATTCATCGGACCACATACATCTGTATGTATGATCTCCAACAAATCTGTTGCTCTCTCCATAGTACTGGAGAACGGTGTTTTAGTCATCTTGCCCATGAGGCACGGTTCACAAGTACCAAGTGATTCATAATCAAGTGATTCCAGAAGTCCATCAGTATGGAGTTTCTTCATGCATTTTACACCGATATGACCCAAACGGCAGTGCCACAAATAAGTTGCACTATCATTATCAACTCTGCATCTTTTGGCTTCAACATTATGAATACGTGTATCACTACTATCGAGATTCAATAAAAATAGACCACTCTTCAAGGGTGCATGACCAGAAAAGATATTACTCATATAAATAGAACAACCATTATTCTCTGATTTAAATGAATAACCGTCTCGCATTAAAAAAGATCCAGATATAATGTTCATGCTCAACGCAGGCACCAAATAACAATTATTCAGGTCTAAAACTAATCCCGATGGTAGATGTAGAGGTAGCGTGCCGACGGCGATCACATCGACTTTGGAACCGTTTCCCACGCGCATCGTCACCTCGTCCTTGGCCAGTGCTCGCTTATTCCGTAGTCCCTGTTTGGAGTTGCAAATATTAGCAACAGAACCAGTATCAAATACCCAGGTGCTACTACGAGCTCTAGTTAGGTACACATCAATAACATGTATATCACATATACCTTTGTTTACTTTTCCATCCTTCTTATCCGCCAAATACTTGGGGCAGTTCCGCTTCCAGTGTCCAGTCTGCTTGCAGTAAAAGCACTCAGTTTCAGGCTTAGGTCCATACTTGGGTTTCTTCTCTTGAGCAGCAACTTGCTTGCCGTTCTTTTTGAAGTTCCCCTTCTTCTTCCCTTTGCCCTTTTTCTTGAAACTAGCGGTCTTGTTGACCATCAACACTTGATGCTCCTTCTTGATTTCTACCTCCGCGGCTTTTAGCATCGCGAAGAGCTCGGGAATAGTATTGTTCATCCCTTGCATATTATAGTTCATCACAAAGCTCTTGTAGCTTGGTGGCAGTGATTGAAGAATTCTGTCAATGACACTATCATCAGGAAGATTAACTCCCAGTTGAATCAAGTGATTGTTATACCCAGACATTCTGAGTATATGTTCACTGACAGAACTATTCTCCTCCATCTTGCAGCTATAGAACTTATTGGAGACTTCATATCTCTCAATCCGGGCATTTGCTTGAAATATTAACTTCAACTCCTGGAAAATCTCATATGCTCCATGACGTTCAAAACATCGTTGAAGACCCGGTTCTAAGCCGTAAAGCATGGCACACTGAACTATAGAGTAGTCATCAGCTTTGCTCTGCCAGACGTTCTTAACGTCGTCAGTTGCATCAGCAGCAGGCCTGGCACCCAGCGGTGCTTCCAGGACGTAACTCTTCTGTGCAGCAATGAGGATAATCCTCAGGTTACGGACCCAGTCCGTGTAATTGCTACCATCATCTTTCAACTTTGCTTTCTCAAGGGACGCATTAAAATTCAACGGAACAACAGCACGAGCCATCTATCTACAAACAAACATAGACAAGCAAGATATTATCAGGTACTAAGTTCATGATAAATTTAAGTTCAATTAATCATATTACTTAAGAACTCCCACTTAGACAGACATCTCTCTAGTCATCTAAGTGATCACGTGCTCCAAATCAACTAAACCATAACCGATCATCACGTGAGATGGAGTAGTTTTCAATGGTGAACATCATTATGTTGATCATATCTACTATATGATTCACGCTCGACCTTTCGGTCTCCGTGTTCCGAGGCCATATCTGCATATGCTAGGCTCGTCAAGTTTAACCTGAGTATTCTGCTTGTGCCAAACTGGCTTGCACCCGTTGTAGATGGACGTAGAGCTTATCACACCCGATCATCACGTGGTGTCTCGGCACGACGAACTTTGGCAATGGTGCATACTCAGGGAGAACACTTCTTGATAATTTTAGTGAGAGATCATCTTAAAATGCTACCGTCAATCAAAGCAAGATAAGATGCATAAAGGATAAACATCACATGCAATCAATATAAGTGATATGATATGGCCATCATCGTCTTGTGCTTGTGATCTCCATCTCCGAAGCACCGTTGTGATCACCATCGTCACCGGCGCGACACCTTGATCTCCATGGTAGCATCGTTGTCGTTACGCCATCTATTGCTTCTACGACTATCGCTACCGCTTAGTGATAAAGTAAAGCAATTACAGGGCGTTTGCATTTCATACAATAAAGCGACAACCATATGGCTCCTGCCAGTTGCCGATAACTTCAGTTACAAAACATGATCATCTCATACAATAAAATATAGCATCACGTCTTGACCATATCACATCACAACATGCCCTGCAAAAACAAGTTAGACGTCCTCTACTTTGTTGTTCCAAATTTTACGTGGCTGCTATGGGCTTAGCAAGAACCGTTCTTACCTACGCATCAAAACCACAACGATAGTTTGTCAAATAGACTCCGTTTTAACCTTCACAAGGACCGGGCATAGCCACACTCGGTTCAAATAAAGTTGGAGAAACTGACACCCGCTAGTCACCTGTGTGCAAAGCACGGCGGTAAAACCAGTCTCGCGTAAGCGTACGCGTAATGTCGGTCCGGGCCGCTTCATCCAACAATACCGCTGAACCAAAGTATGACATGCTGGTAGGCAGTATGACTTATATCGTCCACAACTCATTTGTGTTCTACTCGTGCATATAACATCAATGCATAAAACCTGGCTCTGATGCCACTGTTGGGGAACGTAGTAATTTCAAAAAAATTCCTACGCACACGCAAGATCATGGTGATGCATAGCAACGAGAGGGGAGAGTGTTGTCTACGTACCCTCGTAGACCGAAGCGGAAGCGTTGATGCAACGTAGAGGAAGTAGTCGTACGTCCTCCCGGTTCAACCGATCCAAGCACCATTACTCCGGCACCTCCGAGTTCTTGACACACGTACAGCTCGTTGATGCACCCCCGATCTCCGATCCAGCAGAGGCACAGGGGGGAGTTCCGTTAGCACGACGGCGTGGTGACGATCTTGATGTTCTCCTGTCGCAGGGCTTCGCCTAAGCACCGCTACAATATGACTGAGGTGTAATATCGTGGAGGGGGGCACCGCACACGGCTAAGGAACAATCTCAATGATCAACTTGTGTGTCTAGGGT
>NC_041391.1:260682288-260698657 GCF_002162155.2 Triticum dicoccoides
CTAGGGTGCCCCCCTACCCCCGTATATAAAGGAGGGAGGGAGGAGGTGGCCGGCCCAAGGGGGGGGGGCGCCATAGGGGGGGGGGAACCTACTCCAAGTAGGTTTCCCCTCCTTTTCCTAATCCAAGATGGAGGGGGAAGGAAGGAGTAGTAGTAGTAGGAAGGAAGAGGGGGAAGGAGAGAAGGAAAGGGGGGGCCGGCTCCCCTCCCAATTCGGATTGGGCTTGGGGGGGGGGGCGCCCCCTCCCTTGCTCCTTCTCCCTCCCTTCCAATAGGGCCCAATAAGGCCTATATACTTACCGGGGGGTTCCGGTAACCTCCCGGAGCTCCGGTATATTCCCAAACTCTCCCGGAACCTTTCCGGTGTCCAAATATATCCGTCCAATATATCAATCTTTATTTCTCGACCATTTCGAGACTCCTCGTCATGTCTGTGATCACATCCGGGACTCCGAACAACCTTCGGTACATCAAAATACATAAACTCATAATATAACTGTCATCGAAACCTTAAGCGTGTGGACCCTACAGTTCGAGAACAATGTAGACATGACCGAAACATGTCTCCGGTCAATAACCAATAGCGGGACCTGGATGCCCATATTGGTTCCTACATATTCTACGAAGATCTTTATTGGTCAAACCGCATAACAACATACTTTGTTCCCTTTGTCATCGGTATGTTACTTGCCTGAGATTTGATCGTCGGTATCCAATACCTAGTTCAATCTCATTACCGGCAAGTCTCTTTACTCGTTCTGTAATACGTCATCTCATAACTAACTCATTAGTTACATCCTTGCAAGGCTTAGGTGATGAGTATTATCGAGAGGGCCCAGAGATACCTCTCCGACAATCGGAGTGACAAATCCTAATCTCGAATTATGCCAACTCAACATGTACCTTCGGAAACACTTGTAGAGCACCTTTATAATCACCCAGTTACGTTGTGACGTTTGGTAGCACACAAAGTGTTCTTCCGGTAAACGGGAGTTGCACAATCTCATAGTTGCAGGAACTTTGTATAAGTCATGAAGAAAGCAATAGCAGTATACTAAACGATCAAGTGCTAGGCTAACAGAATGGGTCATGTCAATCACATCATTCTTCTAATGATGTGATCCCACTAATCAAATGACAACACATGTCTATGGTTAGGAAACATAACCATCTTTGATTAATGAGCTAGTCAAGTAGAGGCATACTAGTGACTATTGTTTTGTCTATGTATTCACACATGTATTATGTTTCCGGTTAATACAATTCTAGCATGAATAATAAACATTTATCATGATATGAGGAAATAAATAATAACTTTATTATTGCCTCTAGGGCATATTTCCTTCAGCGGGAGGACCGCGAGGCATGGGAGCGCCTCGAGGCCGTGGCCGCCGACGAGGCCTACATGCAAGAGCTCCGCCGGCAGCACCCGGAGCTCATGGAGGCAGAGCGGGCGATCTTTGCCGGCACGGAGGGCGGCGAGGTTATCACGCTCTCCTCTGATAACAAGGTCGAAGGTGGCGAGGACGGTGGCGCGGAGGGCATCCAGGTGGGCGGTGAGGACGAGGAGATCGACGTCGACAAGTGAAGGAGTGCCTTCCCCAAAGACCCCGATGACGGCACCAGCCCAGACCTGGCTCCTGGCACACCGTACCTGACGAGGAAGGATTGGCTCGACCTCTACTTCGACCAAAAGTAGTTTATCTTAGTTTAATTTTGTAGGATCGAAAGTATGTCTAGAGGGGGGGGGGTGATTAGACTACTTGACCAAATAAAAACATAACCTTTTCCCAATTTTAATTCTTGGCAGATTTTAGCAACTTAGCACAAGTCAAGCAATCACAATACAATTCAAGCAAGCATGCAAAGAGTATATGAGCAGCGGAAAGTAAAGCATGCAACTTGCAAAAAGTAAATGGGAGGAGTTTGGATGGAGCAAACGCAATGTTGACACGGATATTTTTGGCATGGTTCCGATAAGTGGTGCTATCGTACATCCACGTTGATGGAGACTTCAACCCACGAAGGGTAACGGCTGCGCGATTCCACGGAGGGCTCCACCCACAAAGGGTCCACGAAGAAGCAACCTTGTCTATCCCACCATGCCCATCGCCCACGATGGACTTTCCTCACTTGGGTAGATCTTCACGAAGCAGACGATCTCCTTGCCCTTACAAACTCCTTGGTCCAACTCCACAATCTTGACGAAGGCTCCCAAGTGACACGTAACCAATCTAAGAGACACCACTCTCCAATAATATATGGTGTGTTGATGATGAGCTCCTTGCTCTTGTGCTTCAAATGATAGTCTCCCGAACACTCAACTCTCTCTCATAGATTTGGCTATGGTGGAAAGATGATTCGAGTGGAAAGCAACTTGGGGAAGGATCGAGATCAAGATTCTTGTGGTTGGAGTAGAATGTCTTGGTCTCAACACATGAGTAGGTGGTTCTTTCTCAGAAAATGAATGCTGGAAGTGTAGGCACGTTCTGATGGCTCTCTCCACGAATGAGGAATGAGTGGAGGGGTATATATAGCCTCCACACAAAATCTAACCATTACACACAGATTCCCAAACTCGGTGAGACCGAATGGTAAAACTTAGTCAGATAGATTCAGGTCAAAATATGAACATTAGGCTTTTCGGTGGGACCAATACAATCAACTCAGGGGGACCGATGCGCTAGGGTTAACGTAATCTCGGTGTGACCGATCACATGAACTCGGTGGGACTGATTTCAGTAATAGGTACATAGAGAGTTGGTCAAGAATACTCGATGGGACCGATTCGCTCATCTCAGTGAGACCAAGACGTTATGAAAAGGAAACAGGGAGTTTGCATTGTGAACTCGATGGGACCGATTCGCTCATTTCGGTGGGACCGAAACATTACGAAAAGGAAACAGGGAGTTTGCAATCCCATCTCGGTGAGATCGAGATCCCTATCGGTGGAACCGAAGTGACTAGGGTTTTTGGCAGTGGCTATGTCAAATGAACTCGGTGGCGCCGGATATATCAAATCGGTGGGGCCGAGTTTGAGTTTTAAGTTTAGACATATGTGGAAATAAGAAAGTGGTTGAGGGTTTTGGAGCATATCACTAAGCATTTTGAGAAGTAAGCCATTAAGCAACACCTCATGCCCTTTTAATAGTATTGGCTTTCCTATGGACTCAATGTGATCTTGGATCACTAAAAAGAAAATGTAGAGTCTTGAGCTTGTTGCCAATATGTGTCCTTAGCATTTTGAGGGGTCCACATCTATAGTCCATGTCATGCCAATCATTGAACTTTCTGAAATGATCATCTTGAAAGACCATTAGTTCAATGAGCTGTATGTTGTTAAGAATTACAAAAACCACCCAGGGATTAGTTGCACTTTCAATCTCCCCCTTTTTGGTAATTGATGACAACATATAGATCAAAGCTTTGATAAAAGATAATAAGAGTGAAAAACATTGTCGCTTTGAGAAGTATGTGATAAGTAAGAGCTCCCCCTAAATTTGTGCATTATTTAAAATTTGCTTTTGAATGCAAATGCACAACCAATTAGGATCATGGGTTACTCTTCAATGTCACATACATCTTGGTGGAGCGTCCAAAATGATAAAATTTAGGAACAAGCACTCATCACCAAGGCAAAGTGAATGATCATACATAAAGATAGATAATAACGTCATCCAAGCACAAGAAAATAAGCATGATATGATCAAACACATGACCATACAAACTATCTCACACACATAGACATAAAGTATCTCAAACAAGCAAACACGCAAATAAGTAGAAAAAGAAGCAAAGCTCTCTCTCTCTCTCTCTCTCTCCCTGAAGCCTATGATCTATACACTTTCTCCCCTTTGGCAACATGTTACCAAAAAGCTTGAAAATGCATAGTGCTATGCGGCTCTCTAGGCTTGATCTTCAGGAGGTGGTGTTGAGAGGACTCCAAGGATGAAAGCATCAGTAGAATTTGATGGAGCTGGTGGAGTTGCCACTGGAGGGGCAACTAGAGTTGTGGCTGCAGGTGCTGATGCTGTAGATCTAGTGTCTGGCACTGGCACTTCTGCAGACCTCTATGCCCTAGACACTCTCTGGAACACTTCAGTAGTTGATTTCCCCTTCCTCTCTTTTGCTTCTTCCTGGAGCTGCTCAACTGCTATTTGAATTTTAGTCACCTTCAAGTCAAGATCATAGAATTTTGTTTCAATGATCCTCTCCAAGCTCTCCAGGTTTTGAGTCAGGGTGGCCAGTCCTTTCTCAATTCTCAAGGTTGCTTGAATAGATATTCAAGCCGGTCTTGCTTTGACTTGAGGAACACTTGTGAAGCTTCTTCAGCACTTGGCATCTTTGCTGCCTTCTCAGATTTTGCCTTCTGTCTCTTCTCTTGAGGCTCTAGAGATGTTGGATCTTTAGCAGTCAAGAGAACAGTGTTGTCCTCAAAATCAGGCTTCAAAGGAAGGTGCTCTTTGTCCAACAATTACACTCCTTTGGGCATCTTAGAGTTTATCAACATCTGTATGTGTGGAGCATACCCACGTGACCTCTTCTGGTCAGCAGTAGTTGTCTTTATTTTCTCAAGAATCAAACTCATGACTTTGAATCTCTGGGGCAAATCAAAGAGCTGGAGCAAATTGATGGAATGGCCTCTGATCATCCTGTGATCTCCTGATTTTGGCAAGAAGGTTTGCCTCAATATAGTGGTCATTGTGGCCAATCCAAACATTAAGTAATACACTGAGCCTAGCTTGTGAGTCTCCAAGGCTTTGTCAAGTATCTCCTTGTACATATTGGCCATGGAGTTGTGATCCTTCTTCTTCTCAGCATAGACATCAATGTCTTTCTCAGCTTCTTTCGGTGCTTTTATGAGCTTGGCCCACTCATCAACAGTAGACTGGTACCTTGTACATTCAGTCATCCACACAATCTTCCCATCAGGATAAAAATGAGCTGTTGAGTAAAACTGCATAATGAGCTCATCATTCCATTTGGTCAACTTCTGACCCACAAATTTGTCAACACCATTGAGCTTGAAGCTCTCATGCACTCCTGGAAAATGATCTTCATTCTCATCAATATATTCCCAATCAACCCACTTCATATCACGGACAATCACTACAAAAAAAGACACATCTGTGACATTTTCGGCCGAACGAATTTTTTTTCTGTCATACATATGACACTTCTATGACGATAATTGTGACAAAACCCGGTATCATCATTGATGTGGTGGGCTCCTACTTCTATGACAAAAAACCATGACAGAAAATGGGCTTTTCGTCCTGGGTGGGCCGGAGACGCATCTGCATGACATTCTTTGGGCCGTCCATGACGGAAAAAATGGTGGTAGAAGCGAGGGGGAGGAAAATTTTGGGGAGTTCCCGGTTACGGTGGGAGGTCGGGGGCCGAGCGATGCGCGTTTCTCTCGTACACGTACGCGCGTGTGTGCGAGGTGTTGGCTCTAATTGAACCCGAGCGAGGCGTTGGGCTCTAACCGAACCCGAGTGATTGGACTACAGGCTACGCGTTACTGAACCTGAGGGATCGATCGATGGCTGTTAACTGAACCCGATCGAGCAATTCCTTCGCTACTGCTGCTAACTGAAGCCGATCGATTGGATTAACAGTGAGCGTTGTGGGGGAGGGGGGTTGGATGAACAGTGAGCAGTGGCGTTGCCTCTGGATGAACAGGACCCCGTGGTGTGGAGGGCTGGATGAACAGTAGATGGTGGAGGGATTGTTGAACGGTAGCCGGTGGAGTAGCGCGCGGTGGAGGCTGGATGAACAGGAGCCCGTGGAGGCTGGAGGAGGTCGATGGTACCCCGTGGCGGCTGGAGGAGGTCGACGGTGGAGATGAACAGTATCCCGTGGAGTCCCGTTTTGCAGTACGCCACACCCCTCTCGATGAACAGGACCCCTGTTTCAACCGTAGCGCTCCAACACAAGTCCGTTTCGTCCGTTTTGCGGTACGCCACACCCCTCCCGATCAACAGGACCCCCGTTTCGACCGTAGGAGGTCCGTTTCCTCCGTTTTGCGGTACGCCACACCCCTCCCGATCAACAGGACACCCGTTTTGACCGTAGGAGGTCCATTTCCTCCGTTTTGCGGTATGCCAGACCCCTCCCGATGAACAGGACCCCCGTTCCGAACGTAGGAGGTCCGTTTCCTCCGTTCTGCGGTACGCCAGGCCTAGTTTCCATCGCTTGTTCCGTCCAAGCCCTCCCGATGAACACGACCACACATTCCGTTCCGACCTAGCTGGTTGGCTCCCACGTGTTCCGTTGCCTCCCGATGAACACGACGCATTCTGTTGCCTCCCCATGAACACGACGACGACGCTGTTTCTCCATTCCGACCTAGCCATGTACACGAGCCCTGGCCGTACGTATGCGCGAGTAGGCGTTTGAGACCCCGCCCGTATGTACACATACGTGGCCGTATTTTCTTTCTTGCACCCTGGCCGCTGTACGTACGTGTACGTGCTACGTGCGCGCCTCTACTACGACACGTGCGTGGCTCTACATCCACCAGTATATATGTACGTACACGTTCGCGACCAGAATGACAACGCTATGTATGCTTCGACTAGGTGGGTCCCGACTGTCAGGCACTTCCTTGCGTGCGAAGATGTAGCTGGTGGGTCCCAGCAGTCAGGGGGCGAATCGTTTTTTTGCCCGGACGCACTTCCTTGCATGCGAAGGTGTAGCTGGTGGGTCCCAGCAGTCAGGGGGGAAACGTTTTTTTCGTGAAATACGGTGGCCTGTCTGGAGGGTCCCAGCTATCAGGTGGAGGAATAATTATTTTGCACTTAATAAGGAGGCACTTCCTTGCAGCCGCCATGGACCCAACTGTCAGCCTGTCCACGCACAGTACTCTTCCGATGGAAGTCGGTCATTGACCGCATTGACCAAGCCTTTGCCACGAAGTCGGTCGTTGACGGCGGTGGACGACGGTGAGGCCTAGGAAGGGGACGACGCGGAGACAGGGAAGACGAAGCAGTGGATGCCCACACGAAGAGGAGTACGAGGGATCACTGGTTCGGCTGCGGTGTGAAGCTGTCGTCACTGCAGAATAACACGGGGTGTGGGTGAGTAGAGGGATGGCCTGGCTAGCGGTGGGAGTAGTAGGGGGCGGTGAGGCCTCCACAGTATCACAGCCAGCCACGGGAGGCAGGAGCATGCGACACGACCGGCGCTGCTTTAGGCGGCTGGAGAACGAAGACCAGAGGTTGAAGAAGCACTACGGCCGTTGGATGGACATCGTACGGTCACTGGAGTATTGACTAAGTTGACAAAGCCCTCCATCCCCGTCAACTTAGTAGGCCCACAAGTCAGCCTGCCACTATACTGGGTCCTAGCTAGCAGGGGGAGTATTCATTTTTTTTGCGTAATAAGGAGGCACTTCCTTGCGTGCGAAGATATAGCTGGTGGGTCCAAGCTGTCAGCGGCGGTAATGTTTTTTTCGCGAAATACAGAGGCCCTTTCGGTGGGTCCCAGATGTCAGGTGGAGGAATCATTATTTTGCGTGTAATAAGGAGGCATTTCCTTGCGTGCAGCCGTGGACCCAGCTGTCAGCCCCTCCACGTACAGTCCACTTCAGATGCATGTCGGTCGTTGACCATGTTGACCAGGCCGCGCCGAGAGCACCAGGGCGATGGACGACAGCGAGGCCTAGGAAGGGAGCGACACAGAGGCAGGGAAGACTCGGCAATTGTTTCCCACGCGGAGGGGAGTACGACTGTACGAGGGTTTACTGGTTCGTCTGCCGTCGTTGGAGAATAATAGCAGGTGTGGGTGAGTAGAGGGATGGCTAGGCCAGCGATGGGAGTACGGTGGGGCGGTGCGGCCTGCGTGGCTGCACAGCCGGCCGCGGGGAGGAGGGAGCAGGCAGTCCTGCCGGCGCTTGTTTGAGCAGCTGGAGCAGGAAAAGCAGAGATTGAAGAAGCACGACGGCCGT
Organism: Triticum dicoccoides; assembly: GCF_002162155.2. Taxonomy (NCBI): domain Eukaryota; kingdom Viridiplantae; phylum Streptophyta; class Magnoliopsida; order Poales; family Poaceae; genus Triticum; species Triticum dicoccoides. The sequence continues at coordinate 260,690,239 of NC_041391.1, forward strand.
TGGATGGACATCCAACAGTCACGGCTTGTGTGTCAACCTTTTTTTATGAAAGCCTCAAATATGTGGAAAATAGCATACAACCCATCTGCCATTATTTCTAATAATTTACAGCCCATTTGCTAATTCATAAGGTTTTTTAGCCCATATTCTTTTTGTTAGCATTATAGCCCATATTGTGGCCACAGTTGAAAAATTATATGAAATTTTGCATATTTCGGTGCGGTCTGAACTATTTTTAATCCCGAAATTTCGACTCACATTCAAACTGATTTTAAAAATAAATGTATATCAATATAAAATCCAACAAATTCTCCATGCATAAAAATTAATGTAATTTAAAATCTTGAAATGAAAAAAAGATATTTGAAACTAATTGCCTGTTTGATGTGTTTTAAAAATGTACAGCCCATTTCTCATTACTGATGGGCCATTTTCTCGGCCAGCCGAATGAAAGCTCTCCTCGTCTTGAAAGATTTGCAGCCCAACAGGCCTGACAAAACGACTTACTTGGCAAATCACAAAAAAACTGGGATGTGGCCGTGGACCCAGCTGTCAGCCTCTCCACGTACAGTACTCTTCCTATGGAAGTCGTTCCTTGACCACGTTGACCACGCCGCACGGAGAGCACCACGGCGGTGGACGACGGCGAGGCCTAGGAAGGGGACGACGCGGAGCCGGGGAAGACGCGGCAGTGGAAGCCTGTGCGGAGAGGAGTACGAGGGTTCACTGGTTCGACTGTGGTGTGAGGCTGCCGTCGCCGCAGGGCCTGGCCAGCGGTTGGAATAGCAGGGGGCGCTGAGGCCTCCGCGGCAGCACAGCCGGCCACGGGAGGCAGGAGCATGCGGCATGACCGGCGCTGCTTTGGGCGGCTGGAGCAAGAAGACCAGAGGTTGAAGAAGCACTACGGCCGTTCGATGGACATCGTACGATCACTGGAGCTAGAATCGTTCATATCGACTAAGTTGACGAAGCCCCTCGTCCCCGTCAACTTAGTAGGCCCACATGTTAGCCTCCCACCAAGGTGGATCCCAGATAGCTAGGGGAGTATTCATTTTTTATGCATAATAAGGAGGCACTTCCGGTGGGTCCGAGCTGACAGCGGGGGGAACGTTTTTTCTCGAAATACGGTGGCTCGTCAGGTGGGTCCCAGCAGTCAGGGGCAAACTTTTTTTTCACAAAATACAGTGGCCTGTCTAGCGGATCCCTGCTGTTAGTTGGAGGAATCATTATTTTCCGTGTAATAAGGAGGCACTTACTTGCTGCGGCTGTGGACCGAGCCGAGACTCTCCGATGGAAGTCGTTCCTTGACCATGTTGACCTCACCGCATTACGTTGCATGCATGCGTCCATGGGCATGGTGCGTCCCCACTGTTAGCCTCTCACGTACAGTCATCTTCCGATAACTCTCGGTTGTTGACCACACTGACCACACCGTGCCGAGCGCACCCAGACTGGAACAACCCGGAGATGGGGAAGATGGGGCAGTGGAGTTGCAGATGGAGAGGAGTGGGAAACTTCACTGGTTCGGGTGCGCGACAGCACAGCCGCGGTGCCGCCCACGGGAGCCAGGAGCAAGAACAGAGGTTGACGAAGGAGCACAGCTGTTGGATTAACATCCAATGGTCCAGCTGCTAGAATCATTTGTTGATTAAGTTGACAAAGTCATGCGTACACGTCCACTTAGTAGGCCCACAAGTCAGTCACCAAATCTGACGGGTCCTAGCTGTCAACAGGATGAATAATTTTTTCGCAAAACAAGGAGGCACTTCCTTCCATGCGATGATACAGCCGGTGGGTCCCACTTGTCAGGTGGAGGAAACATTTTTTCAGCTTAATAAGGAGGGACTTTCCTTGCGTGCGACCATGGACCTCGTGGGTCCCAGCCATCAGGCTCTCCACGTACAGTCCTCTTCCAATGACTCTCGTTTGTTGACCACGCCGCACCGAACGCAGCGAGGCGGTGGATGACTGCGAGGCCCCGGACGGGAATGACTCGGAGATGGGAAAATGCGGCATTGGAGTCGCAGATTGAGAGGAGGAGAAGGGTTATAACTGGTTCTGTTGCGGCATGGGGCTGTAGTATGTGGAGAATAACAGGAGGTGTCGAGGAGTGGAGGGATAGCCTGGCCGGCGGTGGGGTGGCGCTTCGCAGCGATGCGTGCTAAGCTAAGCCGCTAGCCGCCGGAGGCCGGACCAGGCGGTCCCAGCGATGCTGGAGGAAGAAGACGAGAGATTGAAGGTGCATGCCGGCCGTTGGATATTAATCCAATGGCTGTGGATGACACAATCATTTGTTGACTAAGTTGACAACGCCCTGTGTAGGCTTCGACCTATTGGCCCACATGTTAGCCTGCAAAAATGTGGCATATATTTAACCCATGTTTTCTAGAATGTATAGTCCATATGCTGGGCTGGGTGAACAAATAATTTCGCGTCAATCAGGCCCATTTATATTTTCTAAGAAATCACAGCCCATTTGCACTTCCTTGAAATACACGTATTAGGTGGGCTCGTTATATATATAATGTTATGTTAGAAGGAGCAATTAATATCAAAGAATAAACCGGAGATGCACATTTTTTATATATAATTAACTAATTAGCGAGTTATTTCTCAAAATAAAAATGAGCGCGTTATTATTAAATTGGTCCTTAAAATCTTCGCAAGCTTTTATATGCAATCACTAGGATTTTCCTTGCCTGTGAGTCAAAAACAACTAGGATTTTCCTTGCCAACTTCCGTTAAACATTTACTTTTATAAGTTAATAACACGTGGGATGTTTTTATAATGTATATATAAGTCTCTATAAAATATACGATAATAGTAATAATATAAATATATATAATGTGGTTAGAAGGGAAAACATAAATTGGACACAACATTACTTTTATAAGAGACCTGCGTTTTATACCCCAGAGTAGGCATACTAACAAGTTCACACACAAATACAACAGAAAAGGTCAACATTCATATACAACTCAGGTTCACAGGACATGTTCATATTCATAGCCAACATTCACTATCAACAACTCAAAAGATACATATATACACAAGCTCGGCATATCTATGCATCCAAATGATTGATAGATCACATGACAATATTCATACATAATTCACAAAAAGATTCAGATATACACATGTTCAGTATGTTTATGCATCCAAATGATTGAGATCACAGCCAATATGATCCATGGACGAACTTTAATTACCTAGGGTACAGACTGGTAAATGGTGTTCAATCGGAGGTACTTCTTGCTAAAATTAGTTCTTGTACGAGTAAACTTTTGAGTACATAAGAGGCAGCACAAACAATCTGAACTTTGCTTGTAGGTTTATCCTCAAATAGTTGCCTCGTGCCGAGGGAGGTTTGAGCAACTTGGCCACTACTTTCATCCAACTAGTTTACTGGCTCATCTTGGTCCTGTATCTCGCCAAAGTTCTACATTGCAGACGAGAAAGGAGGCGGTTGAGAAAATGAACCACCCAAATTTTTGTGCAGTTCAACTGAAATGGAGCATCCTTGGTGTGCAGACTGATTAAGTGCCAGATGAATATACGCGTCAACCAACTTGTCTGGAATCTTTAGACTCCATGCCATATAGTTCGCTACCATATGTGTCGATAACCAAAAGGCACAAGTTGGGACCAAAGACTGGACTGCGTTTTTCTGGGCTATGCACCAAGCAATATTTTTGGCGTTCACTCTCCTAATACTTGGAGTTTGCCAATTGGTTGACGCCGGTTGATACTCAAATGAATATAAGCACTTCTTGTCAACATCGATGCTTGTCTGAGTGAACTTTGGAGTACATAGCAGCAGCATAAGTACCTGTCCATCTGATCATTTTGTGCAGTTCTATTGAAATCACCCGATGTAATGATTTGCCTGCGAGTTCAGGCTCCAAATTACTCCTTTATGTAATCGGCAAACAGTAGCACAATACCAAATTACCAATACATATGACAGGCACAATAATCAGGATAAAGACCAGAACCAACCTGTGTGAGGTAGCATATCAATTACTATTTCCTTTGACTGGAAGCCGAGATAAGCCAAGCGACTGACAACAAAGGAAGAAAGCAAGCGGAGATTAGCGACTGACAGGAAAGGACGGAAGCTGTCGAGGCAATGGAGCACCCAAAGTTTTTTGTGCAGTTCCACCAAAATCGAGCATCCCTGTTGGCACATATATTGAGAGAGTGAGATTATTGTAATAGTGGGACTAGTTGATGAAACATACACTAACAAATAGAAGCACCCTCATTATCTTAATGGGTAAAGTTAGCAACATAGTAGTCTTGCTTAAATAGAGGTATTAGTTTATTTAATCAGTGCCAATTAGCTCAACTCAACACTCAAAGCATTGCCATTTATCATAGGTTGCAAAAATTTAACGTGCAAAGATAAAGGAGTTTCTCATGACAGTAGCACGATACAAATAGAGATGACAGCAAACTAATATGGATGAAGGCCTTAGGCCCGTACCAACCTGAGAAAAAAAGCTTATTCATGTAGTCCCACAAGAGATGATAAAGCACTCACTGGAATCACATAATAGTATATATTTTTGTGCACTTCAAATGTATGGTTGAAATAACTCTTGTTTACCAGTGCTGAGATTAGATCGAAAGATTATCAAGAACTTCCAGCAGAGTTAAAGCACTGGCTGGGATACAGTTCATTGTATTGTCTTGTGTAGTTCCACTAAAATGTATGATTGGCACAACATGATCCCTGTTTGCACAAGTAGGAACAAGGTGAAACCTTCATTAGCTTAGTGAGAAAGGATAGGAAGACATTAGCATATTACTCAAAGAGTGTTACGCCCAATATGCGACCCTATCCAAAAGGAACTCGAAGGTCCCACCAAGGATAGACCCGCATATTGAAACGCTTTCGCAAGGTGGATATCATTACATCAACATTACATAATAGATGGGGATACATACAAAAGACATACAATGCCAGACGAATACAACATCATCTTACATAAGAGCACCATCCGACTACGGATAAAACACAAAAAGAAACTCAAACGACATCCACCCTGCTAGCCCAGGTTGCCGACCTGGAACCTATCCCCTGATCGAAGAAGAAGCAGAAGAAGAACTCCAAAACAAGCAAACATCGCTCTCGCATCATGATCATCGCATAACCTGTACCTGCAACTGTTGTTGTAGTAATCTGTGAGCCACGGGGACTCAGCAATCCCATTACAATGGGTATCAAGACTAGCGAAGCTTAATGGGAAAGGAAGGGGTAAAGTGGTGAGGTTGCAGCAGCGACTAAGCATGATATGGTGGCTAACATACGCAAATAAGAGCGAGAAGAGAAGCAAAGGAACAGTCGTGAAGCTAGCAATGATCAAGAAGTGATCCTGAACTCCTTCTTACGTCAAACATAACCCAAAGACCGTGTTCACTTCCTGGACTCTGCCGAGAAGAGACCATCACGGCTACACACGCAGTTGATGCGTTTTAATTCGGATCTGGTGCCAAGTTATCAACAACCGGACATTAACAAATTCCCATCTGCCACATAACCGCGGGCACGACTCTCGAAAGTTTAAACCCTGCAGGGGTGTCCCAACTTAGCCCATGACAAGCTCTCACGATCAACGAAGGAATAGACCTTCTCCCAGGAAGACCCGATCAGTCTTGGAATCCCGGTTTACAAGACATTTCGATAATGGTAAAACAAGACCAGCAAAGCCGCCCGATGCGTCGACAATCCCGATAGGAGCTGCACATATCTCGTTCTCAGGGCAACACCGGATGAGACATCCTACGAGTAAAACCAGACCTCGAGTTGCCCCGAGGGGGCCCCGCAGTCTACTCGGTTCGGACCAACACTTAGACAAGCATTGGCCCAAGGGGGGTAAAATAAAGATGACCCTCGAGAGAGCGACTCCCAAGGGAAAAAGTAGGTGGTGGTGAGGCAAATGGTAAAACCAAGGTTGGGCCTTGCTGGAGGAGTTTTATTCAAAGTGAGCTGTCAGGGGGGTCCCATAAATCACCCGACCGCATAAGGAACACAAAATCCAGGAACATAACATCGGTATGACGGAAACTGGGGCGGCAAGAGTGGAACAAAACACCAGGAGTAAGGCCGAGCCTTCCACCCTTTACCAAATATATAGATGCATTAATAATATAACAGAGATATTGTGATATCCCAACCAAAATCCTGTCCACCATGGAGCAATCTTCAACTTCACCTGCTTCTAGCAACGCTATAAGAGGGCTGAGCAAAGCGGTAACATAGCCAAGCAATGGTTTGCTAGGAAGGGTGTCAAAGGTTAGAGGTTCATGACAATTTGGGAGGCTTGAAGAGCAAATGATAGGTAACGCAGCATAGCGATAGAACGAAGCAACTAGCATAGCAATGATAGTAGTGAGATCCAGGGTAGCGGTCATCTTGCCTGAAAACCCGCAAGGAAGAAGAACGAGTCCATGAAGAAGATGAAGCCACGAAGACGAACCAAGCGTAGACGAATGAATCCTCACGATCGCAACGAAACGGGAACTATCGAGAAGAAGCACACAACATGGTAAACACACCACACATGAACAAGACATGATGCACAACAAGCATGATGCATGACAAAGCTACATGGAGCTACTCATGGCAAGAGATGATGCATGCAAGAGCAACACATCAAGGCAAGTTTAAATGAGGCCGGGAACAACATATAACAATTCTGGTAAGTCCTCATAAGCAAATTTAGAAATGGGTCCAGAACTGAATAACCATTAAGTTGAAGTTGGCTAACAGCAAGTTAAGATGCACCAAGATGATCTACATGAGATTCTAGTCAAGTTACATATAAAGTTCATTTAGATCGGAGCTACGGCCTAGAAGATATGAGCAACAAGTTAAACATGGCATTGATGCAAAATGCATACAAACATCAAGCAAACACCTCAAAACAAGGATGCAACATGATAATATGGAACTACATGCAAAAACAAGCAAGTTTCATATAGAGCACACTCAAAACGGAGCAACGGTGTAACACATACACTCTATACAAGTTATAGCAACAATCTGTCCAAAACAGCAAGTAGGCATCTTGCAAGGATCAAAACAATATGCTACAGCACCCCAACATAAGAACAAAAGGCATGGGCATGAAGTACAGGTAAAGTGTGACAAGACATGAACACTGAGCTATCTCCAGAAACAACTAGAACATGCTCAAAAGGACATGGAAATAATGCAAATAATAACAGTTTCAGACATAGCAGAAATAACATCATGTTGCAATGTTTAGAGTTGTCAAACAACATGTTACAGGAACTTAACATGGCAAACAAAGGCATGGAATGAATCTACTAATTGCATAGAACAAAAGTCCCTTACTTACCATGAGCCAAAAGGGCACAGAAAATATGATGGCACCCATGTAAACATGGCAAGTTATATGACAGATTCAAACATGGCAGGAACAACAATAAGTAGGCATGTTGGTGAGCTTGAACCACTCACTACAGAGAAATACATGGCATGGCAAGGCAACCAACAGTAAGAAGATATGTTTGAGAAGCTAAGCACGGCAAGAGCAAGTTCATAGGGTGCATGGATCACTAGCAACAATCAAGGCAACATTGAACTTAATGTTAACAGGCTGACAACAAACATTATTTAGCAAGTTTGGAGCAATATAACAACAAGCTACAACAGTCTATAAATGCATCTAGGGGCATGAATGGATAGAGCATGACATGTATAACAAAACATCCTTAGTGAACATATCCAGATTATGCATAGAATGACTTGTAGCAGCAGGTTTACATAGCAACAAAATATAACAGAATCAGCCTAGCAAAACAGCAACATCAAGTACCCCACTTAACAAGCTTGATGCACTCACTACACAACTCACAAAAATACATGGATGGCACCACTGTGGAGATGGCATGACTTAGATCAAAACACATGTAGACATCAACCTCATAGGATGCACACATCAATCATGGCAAAAATGACAAAAGAGCATGTTATAACAGTTCCAGCAGATTAACATCAACATGCACTCTTCCAACAGCATTTTGGGCATCAAGATGAGCTCAAATTAAAATCATGCAATGGAATGAAATGAATTACTCATCGAGGCGAACAATTTGACATATTACACGCACGAAACGGAGCAGTATGCAGCAAGTTATGATGCGTTGAACATGGCATGATAATGTAAAATATTATGGGACTTGGTGGAAACGGGGTCAACCTCCAGTGGATCTGAATCTAGCACGGTCTTCGAAGATGGCCGGAGCTTCGCCGGAGTTGGAGGAGAGGCTCGCCAGAGTGGAGGGGAGGCCGGATCCGAGGCGCTCCTCGCCGGGTCCGGTTGGAGGAGGCGAGTGAGAAGCCGGGTGGCGCGGCGAGGCGGCGGCCGGCGCGCGCAGGCGCGGACG
>NC_041391.1:260699235-260707402 GCF_002162155.2 Triticum dicoccoides
CGGCGGCGGACGCGTCCGACGCCGGGCGGACGTGTCCGGCGCGCGGAGGAAGAAGGGGCTAGGGTTTCGAGAAGGATTTCATCCGTGAATTTCGGGGGAAGGGGCATATATATAGGTAGAGGGATCATGATCGAACGACCGAGAGCATATATCGTGATCGAACGACCGAGAGCATGGAGGGGAGTTTGCTGGGTTTTGGGCCACTTTGGAGGGGTGTTGGGCTGCACGCAAAAGAGGCCTTTACGGTTACCCGGTTAACCGTTGGAGTACCAAACGAACTCCAAATGGCACGAAACTTGACAGGCGGTCTACCGGTGCTATACCAAGGCCGCTTGGCAAACCTCGGGCCATTCCGAGAAAGTTTAACACCCGCTCACAACAGAGAGGCAAAAGGGGGCGCCGGGGAACATAAGAGTGCCGGATTGAAAAACGGACAATGGGGAAAATGCTCGGATGCATGAGACGAACACGAATGCGAAATGAGATGCACATGATGACATGATAAAATGCAACACGCAAGCAAATGACATGGCAACAACGGCGAATAACTGGCAGACACCTGGCGCATCGAAACCGGGGCGTTACAAAGAGTAGCATCAAATTCGTGATGGACAATACGCAAAACATTGCCTCATTGAACCAATGGCAATAAATTGCATGCAAAACAATAGCACTATTATGTCATGACACTAATAATATTCCCTCCCTGCTCCACCACATGATTCACCCCCATAGACAAACATACACACATACATGATTCAGCATAGGGTCCTACTAAAGATTTGTTTAACTCCAATAGGAAAATTAGGCAGTAATAAATTAGTGGTACTTAAGTACTCCTAATTAATTAAGTGAGACAACAGAAGTGGAATGGCTCCCTGGAGGATCGTCTCACATGTAAGGTAGTCGTTGCCGGAGCCCTTGAATGGCCTCGACTGAGGCCTCTGGCTTCAGCAAGATCGTCTTGGCACTGTTTATTCTTCTTCTTCTTATTCCTCTTCATGCTCTGTTTCTCTTTCTCCTCACCAGTTGGTGAAACAAAGTACATGATTGGCCTTCTAATTCAGAATTGGTTTTGTTAGTGAGGGAGTACAAGTGTACTAGTAAAAAACAACATTATTTTCTCATGGAAGTCAGAAAATAGAGATGAACACATGCATTAAATATCATTCTTACCTAAAGGAAGGTTATAGCACCAATATGGATGATGAGGATTGGGACACAGATCTCCCTTTGTGCAGTTCCACCAAAATGAACCAACTGTTCCATTCTGACATTCCAGTTAAACAGCACAAAAGTCACTTCTTTTAAGAAGAGTTTTGTGCAGTGCACCAAAAGGTCACAATAGCAACCAGGTGAATTGGATATCCCTGTTTGCACAAAAAGGCACAGAGGAAACAGTCAGAGTCTCAAACAATTACAGGCAAAAACATTTGGCTAAACTTGTCATGGCTTATAATAGTGGCATGGCTTCATTTTTACCAGGGACATTAGATTAAGAACAGCTAAGGCTGCGTTCGGTTCACAGGTTTGGTATAGGATTTTCGTAGGAACACAATTCCTACGGTATTCTTTCCCTTCCAACCGTTCGGAACACGGGAAAGGTGAATAGTGTTTCATAGGAAAGCTGGTCTGGTAGTACTGATTCCATAGGATTAGAAACATCCACGCGCTGCTCATTTTTTGGGCGGAAGCCCGAGGCGGGCGCTCGCTGCCATGTGTTAGACAGGTTGTTGTGCTGTGTTTGCCGGAATAAAAAAATCAACCTATGTGTGGTACGTGAGGTAAGGACGAGTAGTCACTGTGCAGATGAATAAACAAATAGCATCTCATACTGCCAAGCATGCTACTCTAAAAAAACAAATATGTACATTTCGTAGTCCATCTGAACACATTCTCTTGAGAGTTTACTCCGGTTCGCTGTTCCATAGTTTTATACCGACATTCCTTTCCTATTCCTCTATTTTCATCAAGACCTATGTTTTCTACCCCTTTATTCCGAACGGAGCCTAAATATTTGGTATAAGGGCATGGGACAGTGGGTGCACCAGCAGTCCAGCACCATGTACGTAAATAGGGGTATAAAGTGGTGATTCATAGTTTGTTGCCCTGAGAAACAAACATCCAAGAAGCATATCTGGGTTGGTCCCATTTTTGTTCACTATAGCCACCTACTCCTATGTGTGGATAGAAAATCTAGTCCTGGTCATACCACTGTGTACATCGTTACCCCTATATTTCCCTTTTCGACTAAGAGACCGGTTGGATGACCAGTCTGTACTACTTTCACCCCCTTTCCTTCCTGTTTGTACCAAGTCCGATGTACATACTAAATTCCCCCACCCCCACTTTATTTCTTGTTTGAACCAAGTACTCCCTCCGTCCGGAATTACTTGTCATCAAAATGGATGTGTCTAGAACTAAAATACATCTAGATACATCCATTTCAATGACAAGTATTTTCGGACGGAGGGAGTACAAGATTCGACTCCATGAAGTAGCTTTACCTCTAACAATAGAAGAAAAAAAATAGGTAACGTTGGACCATCCGATCAAGAGGGGCTGAGAGGTAGAAAATGATGCACATGCAGCAACGTAGCAAGCTGGGGAAGTAGAGCTAAGGCGGTTTCGAACGAAGATATACCTGAAGGTCGTCGGGATGTGGATAGGTGGGCGGCAGGAGGCCAGATCTGCCCACAGGCAACGACGAAGGGATCGGAGGACCTCCCGCGCCGGCGCTCGGCTAGAGATAACGGTGCGGCCGGCAGTGGGTCTCCTCCCTCGCTATCGACGACGGCCTAAACGCTGCCCCTCCTCCCCTTCACCGGCGGAGGGGGGATACGTCCGGATCTGTAACCAGCGGTGAGGATAGAAAGCCAGTGTTTTTTGAAGGGAGAAAGACAGTGTTACTACCCCTATCTTGTTTAGATTTGGAGAGGATGAGAGTGTGTGAATAGAGCAACCCTAGCAAGCAAGCACAGAGGCTCCGGCCTATATATACGTAGTGGGGTAGTTTTCCATTTTCACTCCAACAAAACAATCATTTAAAATTGTGTACTACTACATGCCAGGTCGCGGTTTTTTTAGTTGTTGATTGTTTCTTGAGATAGCTACCCGCTTGTTCCAAGTGGTGTTACGGTGTGCCAGGTCGCACTTTGTATCATTCAAGTCTGGTACTACAAGTCCCTCCAGTAAATGAACAACCACCCCTTCGTAAAAATTGTGAACCAGCCCACGGCTAAAATTAGCGGAAACGTGGGTTTCCCCAACATGCATTATTATTTATATTTTCTACTCCCTCCGTCCCTAAATATAAGTCTTTTTTATTAGCCACACCTAAGACAAGAATTTTTTAATTAGCAGTGAACCCCACATGTCATAGACAAAAAAATTGTGGCAAGATTCCCTTAGGCAAGCCAAAGAGTGTCCAACAATTTGAGCAACTCAGGTTAGGAAAGTGTGGCAAGTGTGGGAAAAATAATGTGGCAACATAAGACAAACATAGTCACAATCCAAACAGCCCTGTAATTTTTTGTGACATGCATGGAAATTTGGTTAGTTAAATTTATAGTCAAAATTTGGCAAGGTGCATCAAATCAACACATGCAAGTATCAAAAGGAAAGTCACGGCATGCATGCATGTGTTGTACTCCCTACGTTTCCAAATATAAGTCTTTTTAGAGATTGCAACAAGTGACTACATACGAAGCAGAATATGTCTACTCGTACATACGAAGTAGCCCATTTGAAATGTATAAAAAGAATTATATCGAGTGCAGTCCTTTGATGTGTCGCGTCAACTCGTACAAGACCGAGAAATTTGATTACTACAAAGCCCTCTCCCTCGCGGACTGAGCTCCGGTGCCTTAACTGCACCTGCCTTTGGCTGCATGACAGGAGGGCCAACCACCTGTTGGGCCCACCTATCATAGACACAAAGGCAGGAGCAATAAGTAGAAGCTTTCGCTACACGCTATCCCTCCCGCACGAGGTGGACGGACATGCAACAGTGGATTCAATATTGTAGAAGTAGGAGTAACATCATTGTTCGTCTTCTCGAAGAGGCGAAGAGCCAAGCGCAACCCGAACGTGGCAGTTGCGAACGCTCGCGTGGTGCGGTTCCTTGGAGCACGCATATACTAGCCAGGCTCTTGCATGAGACAAAATTGCTATTGTTTAAAAATTAAACTCCATTATCCATTGGTTGATACTCATTCTGCATAGGTCCATGCGCTTAGCACCGTTTCCTCCTGGGGTCACCAATGTTTATTTGCTAATTAATAGCATTGCATGCAATGAACTAGCCATTGCAAGTCATTAAAAGCATGCACACCTCTCATCTCTTATTGGTTGATATGTCAAGAAACAAGAAACAAGGTAGAAGTTAATGCACCGCACCTAAGTGTTTTGGGACTATTTGGTTTTCGTAAGATGACTTACACACCTAGATGGAGGGAGTAGTATAGCCCTGTAAACCGGAAATGAGTATTTGCCTTTCTAGAGATTTCAACAAGTGACTAGACTACACCGTGTGCAGTACTCCCTCCCTTCCGGTTTATAGGGCTCAAATCTCAAATCTCATGAACCAAGGCATTTTGCGATTGAAGGAATGTATCTCATACTTTACAAAACTACCCTAATTAAACTCATGCATTAATTACATAGTTCTCTCGGTTTCCTCTCCGCCTTGGTCGCGGTGCACAATATTAGCACTCCTATATGACTAGCCGCTCTATCTACATGCGGGACATTTCAAAGCATCCAGGCCCGCATGCCATCCACCAAATAACAATGAGGTGCTACAGTCGAGACTCACCTGTCAACCCGGTGTGGCCGTCATGACCCGTCATATCACAGAACCCACACCTTTACCAGCAGTGGTAAGGTGGCCTCCAAGTTGGACTGGACGAAGCAACCATCATTTCACAGGAACGCTCGTTCAAGCCCTTTCTTCCCTTTCTTGAAGAAAACCTCACTCCAGGCTACTCACTTCTGCCATTTTTCTTCTGTACCGACGAAGGAAAGGTGGGCGAATCATTTATGCTGCTATATTTTCATTCCAAGAATCTTCTTTTTGCGAAGCACCGACCGATTCTCACATCCTATTCTTTTCCCGTTTTCATAGCGATTGTGGTTTCCTTTCGATTGCTTTTTGTTGGCCAGTTCATTGATGGATCCTGGAGCACTAGGCAAAGAGTTGCCGGTGGACAACCTACTGGAGACAGCGATCTCCAGGAAGCGAGCACCGACCAACGAGTTGACCATGTTGGCGGGCCAACCCATGGAGACGAAGAACTCCAAGAAACAAGCACTGGCCAAAGAGTTGAGGACGTTTGCGGACGAACTCCTCAAAGAAAGTTGGAAGAACAGCAAGGTCCCGACCGTGCCTACCCCAGGAACTCTGATTGCCGCCGATGTGAGGCTCAAGACCGAGTTTGAGGAGATAGTCACCGTTGAGAAGCAGTATTCCCCTGGCAAGGTGATGGACCCCATCGAGGACGAGGAGATGGCCCCCGGAGGGATGAGATCCCCCGGTGAGCTGCACAAGGTAAAAAATAATGGCATATTACCATAGTTATGGTTTTTGATTATTTGCAATGTGCTTGCTAATATGTTAGGGTTGTGCAGGTGCCGGTGGACATCCTTGATGATTCCGATGTCGTGGCTCATCCTGTTGGCATCGCCCCGGAGATCGATTCCGATGCCGTTGTCCATCCTGTGGACATCACCCCAGAGATCGAGTCCGATGTCGCGGTCAGTCCTGTGGACATCGCCCCAGAAATCGATTCCCATGCCGCTGTCCGTGCTGTGGTCATTGCCCGAGAGATCGATGACAATAAATAGTTGGTTGCGCTAATCCTTTAGGGTAGTTTGCATTGCCCTATGTTTAATTACCAGAACGATGTGTGTTATCAAACCATCTTAGGGCTAGTGCATTGTCTTGTGTGGGCGGATCTAGCTACTTTTGTTTGATAGTGAATCATGCGATGAATCATGCGAACCCTCTCCGAGTTATGGAAACAGATGTATCCTCACCAGCTTTTGATGTAATATATGGCATGCTTAGATGTAAGTTTGAATTGTTTATCATATCAGCAGGGCTTGTTTGATGATTCTTGGTGTTAGTAGGCTAGCTACTGTGCGAGTTATAGTACTTGCAAAACTCTCACCGAAGAGAAACATTGGGGCTGATGAGCTCGTGGTACGCTTATACTTATCCCTCGTCGATCTACCAATAGCCCTAGCTCCTAAAATTGTAGGCTTAGCGATCGACCAGACAATAGTCGACATACATTCATGCCTCATTTGGTTCATAGGGTAGGAAAATCGTAGGAAAAGTACAGAGAACGTGCAACACAAAATCATAGTAGTGCAGAGATGTACTCCCTCCGTTCCAAAATAGATGACCTAGGCGGGCTAGTTTGGCCTAGTGGGTTTCAGTGATATGACGTGGTACAGTGCCGTCCAGTCTTCACGTGTGGTAGCAGTATTGCGGGTCCAGTAAGTTTTCTTGAAGAAGCGGAATTCAACAAAGTCATGATGGTTCCTTCGTTCGAACAACTTATAGTGGGAAAGGTTGGGCCTGCGATACGACCGGGGTAGACCAGGATAATTTTGTGCATGGCAGGTGGACCAGGATGGTCGACGTCCCACATATCGGCGAATGAAAGTATTCTTTCCGATATAGAGGACGAGCAACGAATATTCATTGTTTATTTTTTATGAAAGCTATTGTCTCCACTGTTACGACGGAGGAGTGTGAAACACGGCAGCCCAGTGAACTTGGCATGTGCACCACTCCCTCCTTCCTCATGTAATGCCCAGGTTATAGTTTTTTCTCACTTTCTCTCTATCTATTTCCTCTCAAATATGTTTTACCTTTCTTTTTTTAAGACACAATTGTTTTTATGCCTTTTTTTAGAATTATTATTTTTATACCTAGGAGCACGTGTAGAGATGGGCTCTTGCAGAGCCCACTCCTTGACTTTGTCAATGCCTCTCTCTCCTCCACATAAGGAGTACTACTTGCTATGCATGCATGTGGCGGGCAGCTGGTGTCTTGAGGGGACAGGGCAGTGAGAGCGGGCTCTGGAAGTGGTCCGGACTCCAGCATGGCCCACCTCACATTATGACCATATATTTCTTGGAGTCTGTGCGTGGCGGGCGGGCGATCTCTTCTCCCTCCCCCGTTTCTCTCTTCTCAGCCGACGCCCGCCGAGCGATTAGATTTTGGATATCGACGATTTATTCAATTATGGTCCCACATGTCAGTGAAATTGCAAGACAACGTGTGTCCCCTCTGGTGAGCGGCGTGCGAGCCGGACTGTCAGGGTTGCGACACGTGCGAGTCGTAAGTGTGCCGCCTTTTCCTTTAGAACTTGCGAAGCATAACATTTTCGCGCAATCGATCGATAGAAATACAGAACAAAATGACGAGGGCGTGCTTTCCCGCTCATTAGGCGGGCTAGTTCAAGTGATATGATGTGCTACAGTGCCGTCCACTTGCTCCATTTTTATGTAAGCAAGAGTTTACACTCTTACGCGGGAGGAGTGCGAAACACCGCGGATCTGATTTTGATCGAGGGATAACTGTTCCCTGCCAAATAATGGAGGATTGTTAGCAATTATAGCATGATAGTTAGGGAATCTCCAGTGCTGGCCCACAAATTTACACCGGCATCTGTCCGAGGACACTGATGGATGCCATCCGATGCTGCCCGCATACCTTTCGACAACTATATGAACTAACCGGACGAAATTTGTGCAAACAAAGCAAATATCAAATTAACCGGATGAAATTCATTACATTTCGAAAACTTTTCCTACAAACTGGACGAGATTCATTACATATTTCACAGAAACCATACTAAAACCTATTGTAAACCTAATCTAAACGATCGCCGGCGCCCGACAACCATGTCCGGCCATGAACCCCAGAAAGCAGGCCATTGCCTTTGCCTCCTCCTCATCCACCTCGATAACCTCCTCCTCTGGAGCATAAGGTTCTGAAGATTTCCGCCTCCACATCACCGTCAAGCGGCTAATTGTCCGCCGATGTTTACCCCACCAAGCTTGGCGTTGACTGAGTGGAGTAGCGGTGGCCTTCCCGGGACCAGAGCGGCGGCGACCTACCATGTACTACTCTTCCTCGCTGCTGGCTGCGCCC
>NC_041391.1:260707865-260713229 GCF_002162155.2 Triticum dicoccoides
ATCTCCTTCGTTTGCTCCTGCGACAGTATGTCGAAGAGAGCTTTGGAGCGCACCCGAAGCGGAGCCGCTGATGTCCCTCGTCTGCTCCTGCAAAAGTATGTCCAAGAGAGCTTCAGAGCACCAGGAGGCCATGGTTGAAGTGGTGCCGACAGAAGGAAGGGACTGGAGGAGGATAATTGTGGGTCTTTGGCTATGGCTGGGAGCTGGGGCTCAAGTTAATATAGCGGGCGAATGGCAATGAGCCGCGGCAGACGGATGGACAACTGGCGCCGGAGTAGGTTCATCGGGCGTGAATGCGGATGCTGCTTCAGTGACTTAACTGCAGATGCGTTTGGGTTACTGACATGTGGGCCCAACGGGCATCTAGCCCGCATGTCAGTGACACACCAATTGCACCTGCAGTTAAGTCCGGTGAATGCAGCATTGACATTCTAGAGATACGGTGACCGTTTCAAGAGGGAAGCGCGTGCTAGCGATGGATGGGGTTTTGGTGTGCAGTGGCACTAAGATCGGTCGCTCACGATAGTACATACTCCGTACCATACTACCATAGTACCCTCTCTAGCTTAGGCTGTTTTATAGATTGTCGTTGTGATGGACGATATACATGAGCAAGGCGGTCCGAGTATGACCGTTGGTGTTGTGACATGTGAATACATGCTTGGCGTTCGCGTAGGCCTCCATCAAACATCTAAACATTAATGTCAGGCACCACCGGGGCACGCAGGTGATGGGCTCGCCGTTTGCGTTGCACCATGAGCAGGACTTTGATTTAGAGGGCGACGTGCATGCATTAGCATGCTTTGACAGCGTGAGCGTGAGTGTCTGACGCGAAGTATTTCATTTTCATTTGGCTGACGATGGTGCATTGTAGCGACGAGTCCGTGGTTTGATTCCCCACATACGCATAATTTTGGTTTTTACAGTATTTCTTTCTCCATTGACAGGTAGGCCCGCGTAGATAGATAAAGAACACGAGCTGATGAGGTGCATGCAGACTGTTTGACTGGTCAACCAGACAAATACGGAGCTATACGCGGAGCCAGTAACCGTATAATCACCATATCTCATATACAATGATCAAAGTGAGCGATAGACAAGTTCGATGACCGCCAATGCATTTTACTCGGTAATAAATGACCAGGATTGAAGGGGAATCCAAATTTGCTTTGTCTTCTATCCTTGAGCTCTTGACAAACCAATGCACTATACGGTTGTCCGGCCACTCCACCCCAGAGCTCTCACCAAGCGTCGTTCATGCCACCGCACCGCACACTAACCAGTAAGGCAGCGATCGCATCCCGCCACGCCGAGTTCCTCGCCTCCCACGACCGCACACAAAATAGTAGGGAAGCGATGGCATCCCGCCCTGTCGAGTTCATCGCCGCTCGCAACCTCACAACTATGTGGGAGGAATTTGAAGATGCCAAGGCCGAATGGGCGGTAGAGCAAGAGGCGGCCAAAGCCGCACAGAGGGAGCGGAAAAGTCATAAAGCACTCAAGAAAAGAGAGGCCCGCCGCCGCAAGAAAGAAAAGGACGCACGCGCTGCTGCGGAGAGGTCGACGGAGATCCAAGCACGGTGGGGTGTCGCCGACAAAGCCAGGAAGGAGAACGACGGCGTCTGGCCAGCATGTGAGAAGTAGTAGTACTAGTAGTTAGTGCGTGTATCTGTGGCTGAGTACGAGCATGTACCAGTACTACTAGTTACTACTGTAGTTTTTAGAGCAAATTACCAGTACATTAGCCTAGACTAAATGGAAAAATTCCTATCCTAAGCATCAAATGGCATCTCTTTCTCTATAGGAATTGAGATGCATTTCATCTCACTTCCTATGATTTTCATATTCCTATCCTATGAACGAAAGGAGGCCTCTATTGGAGTAACTACTGTAGCTAGCAGTACTGCTGGTACAATAGTTTTCTTTAAGAAGCGGAATTCAACAAAGTCATGATGGTTCCTTCGTCCGAGCAACTTCAAAGTGGGAAGTGGGCCTGTGATTTGACGACTCATTAGTCATTGTTACTGTGGCGCGACTACCTGGGTGACTCTCCCGTGGAGTTCTGCGTGCGTGGCGAATGGAAGTATTCTTTGCGATATCGAGGAGCAAGGAAACCGCGTAATATAGTAGCACAGCTGATTGGTTCGCAAAAAAATAGTATCACTGCCGATTTATAATAATTTTTTATTTCTGATGAATGCTAGCGTTTCAACTCTTACGATGAAGGGTGCCAAACATGGCACGTGCTGGATGTCCCACACGTCAGTGAAAGGAGTGGGACATGAACAACGTGGTAGAGCCCGGTGTAAAAAAACAACGTGGTAGAGCGTCTCCACTTCTTCCACTTTTGGGTCGGAGACCACACGTAGTAGTACTTAGTGGTATGAACGATACAAAGTGCGACCTGGAGAGAAAGACACGTCTATTTGGAAGGTCTCGGGGCATACACGTAAACAAATATAAAAGTTAATATGTGCCTCCAACTAATATAGTAGTAGTAGAGTACTTAGGCACGTACTCCATAACATCACCATGCATTGCACGTACAACATTTAGTGGTAGTACGTAGTAAGAGACAAATGCAGGCCAAGAGTTCCCTTCTCGACCTACTTTTGGGTGTTTGGTAGAGTGTATGGAGGGTGCATGAGTCCACACTAGTTTAGCACAAATACACTAGAAGCATGCATGAAGAGAGCATGCATGAAGAGGGGTGTTGAGTTGAGCATGCATGAAGAGGGAACAACTATGCTGAGACGAGAACACAACCAAACACACCCTATATGCCATGCATGTTCATACCATTTGTGCCTTTCTACTTCACTTATTGCGCTACAGTACTCAGGTTCGTACGTCCACTCCTGGGTACATGTCCGTCTCGTAGTTCCAGTCCCACGTGTTCTTCATCTAGATGGAACGATCCTTGCATAATACGTGCACCTTGATGCTAGATGTCTCGTGTGTTGGCAAAAGGATGAACAAAGCTCACGTAAAAAAATAGAGTGGAAGAACATAGATTCCGGACGACCGAGAAGGAGCAAGGAACCTCATGGTGGAGCGTCTGCACTCATAATATTTAATATTATTCAGTGATATAAAATAAACCAATCATCTCCACAGTGGACTGGAAGAGTACGAAACATGGTAGCCCAGTGCAGTTACATCATACTAGTACATGGCTAACCCATGCTATCACCATATTTGTTGGCTTCCGTGCGACACCTATCTCTAGTAATCCAGCAGCCTGTATCGCTTCTCCCTCCTCGTCTCTATCAAAGTGCGGCGGGCTGGCGTTTCTGCCGTCTATTGTGGTCGGTTAACTATCACATGTTAGCGACATGCCAAGAGCATTCTAAAAAATTCCTTTCACGTTCCGTTTTCAAAAAGAAAAAAAATCCTTTCACGTACGAATTTGCCTGTATGCTTTGAGCAACTTGCATGTCCTATACTGCTCCTGTTTGATACTCTAACTTAGCTAGAGGTTAGACTAACTCATGACTAACCCTGAACTAACTGTAGCCAAAGAGGTGTTTGGGTGATAGGGTTAGATTGACAATAAATGCAATTCATGGAGAGAGAAAAGTGATTTTTCAGTGGTCCCAATGAGAACTATCTCAAGTTAGAACCTCTTGGGTGGGATAGTTTTTTTTGGTGGGTTCGGTGTAACTTGCTCCAATTTAAACCCTCATGCTTGGATACTTTAGGGCTATTTGAGCCCCAACTAGCTCAAACTAACTCTAACCCAAGGATCCAAACAGGGCCTATGGCCAGTCTCGACGTGGAGCAGTCGCGTGCACCGGGAAGCGGTGCTCTCTCGGTTGTCGCGCTACTTCAAAGCCGGTGCCAGTGAGAGGTCGCCTCCGCTCTGGCCGGGCATTAGTGCGACACTAACGCTCCAGGGCAACGCTAACCGTTTCACACGGGAAGCGCGCACTGGCAAGGGATTATAGGTTTTGAACCATTTCAGGTGTAGTACTGGTAGTTTGCAAAACTACTCAATTATTGCACTCAGTTTCCTAAAAAATTGTGGTCAAAAACGTTACTCCATAGCCCGCTTCCCTTCTCCTTCCTCTTCCACCGCCCACGCACGTCCGCGGGAAGCGACCGGTCAACCCTTATATAGGACTGCTAGCACAAAAAGATGCATCCATGACCACTAAAATTTCCATATTAAAGCGCCGCTCCGGCGGGAGTACGGCGTATGTTGTTACCTTCGGCCGGCCCATGGCTACCGGGCGACGGCGACCAGAGAAGAGGCGGCGAGAGGAGAATGAATGCAGCTACTGTTTGGGTTCGCTTTTCGGCTTAAATAAATGCGCAGCATCACGTGTACCCGCGGGTGTACAAATTGTAACATACGTGTCTGCTTAAGTGGGCGTCACGTAACTGGTGTGTGTGTGAGAGAGATTCTGAGAGACAGAGTGCGTGTGTGCGACTCTACTCTTCAGACATGTACTCAACCTTTTTCATCGGGATATAAGTATAATTGTATTTACTTTAGCTAGTGATTTACGTGGCCATGTTAACGTGGTTGTGTCAAAAAAATGTCACTTCCTGCTCGTGATTTGCATTCTATAATTACAAGCAAGATTCTCGTGCATTGCACGGAACATCAATATGCATTTTGTTACAAAACACCTGTTGTGATTGACCCATGCAGGAGTAATCCCATGTGTAACAACTAGTGATATCTCGAGAATTTTATCAGAAAACTGGTATCTCGAGAATGTCATCAAAAAATGAAAGATGAGAGATAAGGCGAGGAGGAGTGGAGCGTGGTGGTGGCTGGTGGTCGGAATGGGCGGAGGCATGGGGATGGACGGCGCCGGCAGGCGGCAGCGGCCACCATGCATGCTAGATTGTTCTAGAGACTTATTCCTTTTTTAATTGCTGAGCAATGAGGTTGCGGGAGATAATGCTGTGGAGAGAGGTGCAGGTATCTTTTGTAAAATTATCATAGTTTGCTTTCTATCCGTCAGATATAGATCATACGGTCTGTATTACAAGATGGCAGGAACACCATCATGGCCAACTCGTTTTTGTATAAGGGTACAGATGATAAGTTTGTTGACTAGTAAATTAAAGTGGAATTTGCCAATGTTATGCAAGTAAATAAAGGTGATTGTTTATCATACGAGTAAGGTTGGATGAAGGGTGGCAGGAACAAATGCTCCGCCTAGAGCATGTGTGTGTGAGATGGAGTCTTAGTGTGTGTGGTGTGTGTGTGTGAGAGAGAGAGAGAGAGAGAGGAGAGAGAGATGGAGTCCTAGTTTGTGTGTGTGTGTGAGAGAGAGAGAGATGGAGTCTTAGTGTGTGTGTGTGTGGGGGGGTGCGTGCGTGCGTGTGTGTGTGTGTGGTTGTGTGTGT
>NC_041391.1:260713707-260731518 GCF_002162155.2 Triticum dicoccoides
ATATAGGGGAAGAGTGAGAGGCGGGGGGGGGGGGTGGGTAGCTAGAAGGAGATTGTTAAGTGTGAGTGTGTGTTTTATCCATCCAGGCGGAAGTTATGTGCACAAAAGAGGAGAACGATTCGATGTGGCGTTAGGATGGAGGGTAATTAACTACGTATGGAGACATAGAGACCTTGAACGTGCATGTGTGAGAGGTATACATGTATACGTGGGATGTGTGTGTGTGCGTGCGCGCATGATCGAGATAAAAGAAAGAAGACATAAGTCATAAGATCAACGACATGGGAGAGACGGATCGGTATGACAATATGCATGCATGTGAGAATGCAGGGAAGAAGGCCCGACAATTGAGCATGTGTTTTTGTCTTTAAGAGATAGTGGCGTGGGCTGGAGCATGCATCTATGGCGAGCAGAGGGACTGAGGTGCAACGATTGTGCAAAAGAGATCAACCTATAAATGCATACGTATGGAGAGACATATATAGTGTGGGTGATAGGAAGCAAGAGTCTGTGCGAGAAAGAAATGTTGACGGAGAAACTACAGATAGATACAGAGATGGAGATGCTAGCTAGAGGGACATCCGCTAGTTTGGGTGTTGGAGATGACCGTCGGGTGGTTCAAAGGGTGAAGTTATATATGTGTGTGAGAGGGCACTTGACTGCATGTAGAGAGAAACATATGTAGTGTGCATGATAGGAATCAAGAGTGAGGGCGAGAAAGAAGGTTGATGGAGAAATAGATAAATAGAAAGATAAAGATGATAGCTAGTGTGCGTTAGAGATAGGAGTCGAGTAGATCAGAAGGCTGGGTTATGTGTGTGGGTGTGAGAGAGATAGAGAGAGGGTGCATGTGAGTCACATACAAACAGATATCAGAGAGAAATGAGCTCCAGAGAGACGGAGTTTTGTGTCTGTGAGAGAGAAAGATATTTCACAACGAGAGTGATAGCTAGAGAGACATATGAGGGAACGCAAGATATCTCTAGGGTGAGAGGGTGTGTGTGAGCGACATACAAGAGAACAATGGAGAAATATGAGACCCTGGGAGACAGAGTTTGTGTTTGTGTGTGAGAAAGAGATATTAAAGAGGAAGAGTCGTAGGTTCTCATATCTAAGGAGGGAAAGACATCTCTATGTGAGGGGTGTGCGAGTGGTACACATGGGAATAGTAGAGACAAATGAGACCCCGGGAGACAAAGTTTTGTGTTTGTGTGAGAGAAAGAGATTCCACATGGAGAATCATAGTTAGAGACACATAGCAGGGAGCGAGATATACTTAGAGAGAGATAGAGTGATGAAGGTCGAGGGAGAGAGTACCGTCAGTGTGTTACGAAGATAAAATATCGTTGTCGACATACAGGTAGCATGAGAGATACCTGAGAGACGATGAACGCGTATAGGTCCAGAGAGATATTCCTATATAAGCATGAGTGAGAGCTATATGAGATGAATATCTGGATTAAAGGGGATTCAAATATTTAAACTAGAGATCACGACATCGATAATATCATAACGCAAATTGGTGTATCAAACATGCATATTCATTTAAGTTTGGGCACACGTGTAATGTTATATAGTTTATCAATATTGGTGATCCATAGATTCTTTAATTACAAAGAATGCATGGTTTATATGCAATTAATATCAAAACGGGATTACACTATATGTTGCGTGTGTGACACATTATACATGTTTGAGAAGTAAAAAAACCCGCATGAAACACACATTAATTGGAGACAGTTAGCGAGGAAGGCATACATTGGATTTCAACATAAAGTGGTTTCAAATATTTGAAAATCCAAATTGATGGATACAACCTTATGAATCTGAGATCATGCCATTTGTAAACCATATTTATGTATAAATGGTGTTGTGCTTTTGAAAGTATATATATAAAAATGATGTATATAGAATGCAATTCCAATTGAAAATGGATCCCGCCCGAAAAAATAGAATACAAACGAGATTCAAATTGAGTTGGCACGGTAAACGTGCACTCTGCAAAATTTTAACGAAGCGGGGAAAGTCGCAGTAACCGCCCGAAACCGAAATCTGCGAGATGGAAATCACTACTGCCTATCCCTGCCACGCAAAGCCTATCTGCTGGATTTGTATAGGTTTCGATAGGGGTAGGTTTGTAATTTCACCGAAACGTGACATAACCGCCTCCACCCGGATGGGTTGAGAGCGGGAGTAGAACTCTAGGAGGTCGAATCCCCCCTTGTTCCTCAGTAGCTCATTGGTAGAGCGGTCGGCTGTTAACTGACTGGTCGTAGGTTCAAATCGTACTTGGGAGATTTTATTTTCATACACGGTGGGCGCCAAAACACAGTGTGTCCTCGACCGAAATCGACTCCCTCCCCGATTCATATTCATACACGGTGGGTGCCAAAAACAAACTCTCATTCGCAAATATACGATGTATGCGAGATTACCGTCCTATCCCCAACCGACTAATGTTGCTGTGATGTAGTAGAAATTTTAAACGGGGGCTAAGTTTGTAAATTTCCTCACATTTGAGACAAGCACGCCCTGAATACACCCTCTCCACCCCACCCTCGTCCGTCCGCCGCTGTCCGCCACCCCATCCACCGCCGTCCTCCTCCACCATGCCGGAGGTGATACCCCGATGCCGTCCATTCCAAGATATCGACCTCTCTCATCCACGCCTTCGGATCCTGTCCTCTCGCTTCATCCCCACCGTCGTCCACCTTGCCGGCGCCGCTCCTACGAACGTCTCTTCCACCGCACCCAGCCGCCACCGTCTACCCTCCTAGATCTGCTTCCACGCCGCTGACAGCTATCGCTACCGCAGCACCGTCAAATTCTCAGCAGATGCGTACACGGCGCCGCACCAGAGGCGGTACTCTTTCGTATCTGCTCAACTTATTTATCACAGCAAGAAAATAGATCGCCACTGCTTTACTCTGATTTCTTGTCTTGGTTATGAAGTTTCCTTTGTCCGGTTTGCACCTTCAGATCCGCCATGGCACGATCAACACTATACTCCCAATGCTTATGGTTTTCCCCTTTTATATTCCACACTAGTTAAATCATAGTAGACTAAATTTGAAAATTGGCTCAGTCGATTTTTCAGAGCTCGCCGGAGTTCGCCGGTGCGATTGAAGGGGCTCGGGTGGTTGTGGGGCCTCGCCAAATGAAGAAAACTCAACGCG
The DNA here is from genome assembly GCF_002162155.2 of Triticum dicoccoides. Taxonomy (NCBI): domain Eukaryota; kingdom Viridiplantae; phylum Streptophyta; class Magnoliopsida; order Poales; family Poaceae; genus Triticum; species Triticum dicoccoides. The sequence goes on from NC_041391.1 coordinate 260,716,884, forward strand.
GGTGGGGGTTGGGGTCGCGGTGGGGGGTGGGGGTGGTGGAGGAACACAGGCGGTGGGGGCCGGTGGTCCGGGCGGCGGCCCGTGCGGTGTTCTGTATGGGAAGAATCAGAGACGAGGAAGAAGAAGGGTTAGAGACGTAGGATCTTCATCCAACCGCCTGAAATGGTCGAGAGACAGCTGGGAGTTGCATTCTTAATGCACTCTAGTTCATCATGTGTGGGCACTGCGCAACCAACATTTTATTATCCAAAATCTGCTTGCTCTTCTTTACCATGTTCGATAGAGCTGGCCTGTACGTGATCGATAGGCTTTCAATTACTAGCGGCAATACAACATCGTATTTTCAAGCCAGTTCCACTTTCCTGATTTATATATCCTAGTTATGGTGTACCCCTGTTATGTACACTATGATCTGCCTAGTTGTTGTGTGCTCTTGTTATCATGGTTTGGGAATAGACTCTCTATACAGTATATTATGAACCTATCATCTGCCAGGTATCCTTACTTTTGGAGCCTATTTTTTGTGTACTTGTGCCAGATTAAATAAATGCACTCACCATATTATAGCACACATGAGATCTCTCATCAGAATCCAGTGATAGCACACAAGTGTTTACAGGGGCGCCCCTACATTAGAATATCATCTGCATTACAAAGATAATATCACAACTATTTATGTTTTCATCTCAGATATTATACGCAATTACAGTGAATATCAGAATCCACGCATCAGAATAATATTGTGGAACACTGCAATGACTTACAAAATTGGCACCAAGGCATTGAGTGCCATTGTGGAAGCAATGAAACTTGTACACTCCCCACCTCTTGATTCTTGTTCAGAATATCATCCTAATGACTATTCTAACCTCGAGGAGTCAAAGGCAGATGGCCTGTCCTGTTCACCCATCAAGGTGCCTGTTCTAATTTGGCAAGGTTCTATTGATTGCGCGTATCTTGCAAATGTTGTCTTGCATTTCTTCTACTTTGTTGCACCGCCATCTGCTTATTTTACTCATCATATAACTCAAGATGCCATGCCCATCCATTATCAATACATATTCCATCTGTCATCATACCATGTTTTTTTCACTCAAATATTGTTCTTGTGCATCAGACATCAAAAAGGAAGAGGGTGATTGCCGAACCTGAAGGAGCACCAGCAAAGTCCTTGAAAAATGTGGTGGTGCCGGAGAAATCAGACAGCGCCCCACTTATATTGGCTGTACAACCAGTGACACAAAACGTAGGACCGACTCAAGCAGACTGTACCCATACTTCACTGGCCACACCACTAGCCCCACCACACAAAACCTGCACTCCAGCAAAAGGTATACCGATTTCATTTGCATAGCACCAGCCGTACCACAGAAAAATCCCACTCCAGCAAAAAGTACAGCAAGTCCACCGGCCGAAGACCTATCCCAACTGCAAAGACGGCCAATTCCTGTAGATTGGAACCCCATTCCATTTATTCCCAGCTTAAAAGACAATGCTTTCAATGTTGTTAGGGACTACGTGCATATATTACCATCATGGGAAGCTTATAGTGAAGACAAACACCATTTTCACATCTTCCTGTCCAACTTACGTGTAAGTGCTATTATTCATGGTTATTATTTTCCTATTTTCTGCTGATCGAACACATCAATGATTTCCATTACATTGTTGTAACTAGGCGAGGGTCAATCTGGATAGTCATGACGAGCAAAGCTTGCTTGTGCTTTTCAAGGAAGCATTGCAGTAGTATCTGTGTTACCTGAGGAAATCACACTTTGATGGCAAGTCCATAAACGAATTTCCGGTGAAGTCTCCTATGCTAAATTTAGAAGACATTGAATGGAAAAAACATTGTTATGCACTGGTCTTGTTCCCAGGATGAGGTCCTGTCTATGAAATCAAATGAAATTTGAACTTCTACTTTTCCGCATGTGCCTTACGGATCTTTTTTGCAGGAAATCTGCTCGAAGAAGAATTCCGGTTTGAAAAGAACGACAGGATATCACAAATATGTTGCCCGCTGCTTTGCTCTTGTTAGTACCTGTTTTCGTGTATCACTGTACTTGCATACATACCTGGTTCATTATGTGACAGCAGTATGCATGACAGCTTGCTTATCAATTGTTCGCTCCAAATTATCTGATCTGTATGAATGGTTACATTAGTGTAGAATATATCCAATGCCAATGAATTTTTTTAGCTCTGCATTGTTCTTGTAAGTACATGATGTCCTTTACCAGTGTACTTATATTGACAAGTATTTGTTCATGTACCATCACTCTGCAGCTTATTTTCCTTTGCCCTCCATTTTCTACACATCAGATCTATATTTACTCTTACCATAAGTATGGTACTGAAGAAGTTTAGCTGTGCATTGCTCTTGGCTGTGCCTTTTGCCTGTATCGCTGCACATACATTTATAGCTACTTGGTTATGTAGCATCACTCTTCATATTATCTTAAATATTCTCCATTTTTTCCTATATTATCACATCTATATTATTGTTAACGAAATGTAGAATAAAGGCAATGCTTATGAAGAAGATTCTGTGCTAAACTTCTTGAATTGCCCCCCCCATCAGCATGGATAAGGGCTTTATAGAGCCTGTCCTCACCAGTAATGTAAGTTTGTCCTTATCATGCCTTCAAACTTTGTTGTGTATATTTGGTTAGGCATGACTGCAACCGCTGTTTATTTTTGGTGTTTGCATCAAATTGCATGTTTAAAGTTTACTATGTAGTTCATAAACAAAAGTTTGTCCTTCTCAATTTAAGTTTTCAGTTGTACAACCAAGTTCCTTCTTCATACCATGTAAATTAAACTATATAGAACAAGTGATCTTCTTTTGCACTTCATGTATGCTTCTGTTCTTCATCCGTAATCCAGTGGTGTGGTGAACCTACTCACTACAGCACAATGTCATATTCTGCAATGTCTTAAATGTGAACAATGTCATATCATTCTACTATTATTTAAACCGTCTCTTTATTTGCCAATCTGAAATGGGATAAATTGATAGCACACTAACCATTGATACTTATGAGTTCTTGATATATAATCCAGTGGTGTCGTGAAGCTGCCAACTCCTTCACAATGTCATTTCCTGTCATGTCTTGACCTGAACAATACCATATTGTGTTAATGCAATTTTAAACTGTGTCACTTTATTCGTCAGTAAGAAATGTGATGAATTGTTAGCACTGATACTTTTATGTGCAAAACATGTCATCTGTCTGCTTGTTTATCTTTCAGAGTGAGGAAGATATAAGTGTTGAACAAGCGGAGTCTCATCATCTTGCTCAGCTGCTTGCGCTGTAGCTCCCCAGCAGGGCTAAGCTTTCTTGAACTCTATTGAAGTGCTGTCGGTTTTGTATATTATTTTGTCGGCGTGTTTATTTGCACTGGTGGCGATCTTTGATGCCCAGTGTATGTAATCTACTGTCTGCTTGTGCTTTATTATCATAGTGGCGAACTTTGATGCCCAGTGAATGTAATATGTTGTAATTTCTTTATTGTATAGTCTAGGTTTTTTCTTATTCACGATGCTGCAGTTATTTTACTGTATATATATCCTGTCTTTGCAGTAAACTGGCCAAACCATAAAATTACGGTACATAATCGAGCCGTCATGCAATCACGATGTATGATGCGCATCATGGGCCCCGTCAAACTGGCCCACTAGTAGATTCGGGCCTTTAATAGGCCGAGTAACCCCTGACCCTCTTTTCGCAAGAAAACTCAATGGGCTCTTAGGAGGCTGAGAAGTAGGTTGGGCCTGAAACGTGCCGAATAGCTCACGGGCCGGCAGCAGCCCGAAATGGACCCAGGCCCATGATTGTGCGAATCAAATCATGGGCTTTTAACAGGCCAAAGTTGTCTCAGTCCTTGTTTGGCCCAATCAGATATCGGCTGCGAGCAGGCCGGATGCAAACCAGGCCGTAGTTAGGCCCAACTATATGAGGGGCTTTTAACAGGCCGAAATTAATATAGGGACGAAATGTTAAACGGACCCTTAACAGGCCGAAACTAATATCAGGCCGAATTACTAAATGGGCCTTTAGCAAGTGGGCCCAAAAGCATAGAGTCCAGTTAACGGGCCGAATCTAATATGGGCCATAATTGAGCCCAAAGCCTCTTAAAGGGCCGGACCTGATCTGGGCCGTGATTTGGCCTAGAAAGTGGGAGGCTTTTAACGGGCCGGATCTCATATGGGCCATTATTAGGCCTAGAACGTGGCAGGCCATTAATGGACCGGATCAAATATGGGCCGACATTTGGCCCAAAAAACGGCAGCCAGTTAATGGGCCGACCTACTAGGGTCCTCAAAATCTTGTGGGCCTACAGCTGGGTCGGCCCATTAATGTCGGCGAAATCTCGTGGGCCTTTAGCTAGGCCGGACCATTATGATCCGCAAGAATTTTGTGGGCCTTTACCTGGGCCGGCCCATTATGGCACACAAAAATCTTGTGGGCCTTTACCTAGGCCGGCCCATTATGGCCCGCGAAATCTTGTGGGCCTTTAGCTAGGCCAGCCCATTATGGTCCGCAAAATCTCGTGGTCCTTTAGCTGGGCCGGCCCATTATGGTCCGCAAAATCTTGTGGGCCTTTAGTTGGGCCGGCCCATTTAAACTTTATGGGCCCTGCCACATGTCGACGTATCATAGGTGCCTTCTGTCCAATGAGTGGATGACATCTGTCCCAACAATGAGACGACACGTGTTTCCTCCAGCCAATGATGATTTTACACATGGAAAATTCACATTGGTCGGGGCTGTTAACGGGTTATCGGATTCAAAACCCGACCCAATAGCTTAACGTCGTTCCGTTATGGTGGATGCCACGTGTCGGTCACCCTTGACGGAAGCACTTCTGTGACGCGCGATTTATCATCATGGAAGTGGACACTTCCGTGATGATAATTTTGGTAATGTCATGGAACACTTCTACGATAGCACATGTATGACTATCTTGATTCTGTCATAAAATCGTCATCGATGTACATGCATGACAAAAAACGCGACCTACTATGACAAACACGTATCATCACGGAAGTGTATTTTTTTGCAGTGAATAGCCTTCTTGTCAAGCAATATTGTCTCATAGAAATCTTTCTCTTCTTTGGTATGTAACCTATAGTCCACAGCGGTCCTTCTCCTCACATCATATGGATCAACTTGTCTCCATAGTCTGAGACCTGCATCCTTTCTCTCTTTCATGTTCTCAGCCACTGGAAGATTGTCATCATGGTCTGGTATCTTTTGCTTGAGTTTCCTGAGCACTTGGTCTTCATCATTTTCTTCTTCAACCTCAGGCACTGGGGCCTTGTTCTTCTCTGCAGTAGGAATGTTCCTGGTGCTTCTCTTGGGTGCAGTCTTGGAGGCTTGATCTGGAGCTTTGGGGGCTATCTTGGGCTTTGAAGGAGCAGCCCCAGACTTGATGGCATCCCCCATCAGCTTTTGTGACTTGGGAGGAGGTGCAGCATCCTGTTATTCCTCCTCACTAGCAAAATCTCTCCTCATAGATGGATTTCCAAGTACTCTTGCAACTGTTTTCCTGACCCTTTCTTTTCTCTTCTTGCCATCTCCATCTTCTCTGGCTTCTAGATTGAATTCCATTGTCTCTTGAGTTGATACCCTGGCCTTTGACATAGGCACTCTCCTGGCAGGTGCTTTCTTGTGCTGACCTGGCTTGGTAGAAGCAAGAGCATACTCTTTCTTATACACCTTATTCATTGAGCTGACTTCTTCAATCTCAAAGTCCTCATCCTTAGAGTCTGAGGTTTTCTTATTCCTCTGCCTAGTTTGTGCCTTAGGCAGTTTGCTTGCTGTGCTCCTGCTACCCTCATCAAAGCTGCCAGAGGGACTAGTGCCCTTACTTAAGTCCATCTACACCTCTGACTTGTTCTGACTATCACTCTGATCAGACATACTGCACTGCAAACTAAGAGCTAACCCTGTGAATAGATGTAGATGAGCATCACAAAGTGCAGAGTTTTTGCAAAAATAGTGAGTCAAAAACTTAGTTTTAATTTTCCACGGGAAGCATTTTGGAGCTACCAATTTGTAAAACTCGGTGACACCGAAGCAACTTTAGAGTCTAAACTAGTGGAATGACTCAGACCGAGACACAGTTGGTGACTCTGAGTTTGCTAGGGTTTCACAAAGTCCTGAATTCGGTCACACCGATTTGCAATTTTCTGTCAGACCGAAAATTACATGTGCAATGGCCTAAGCCAAATCGGTGAGACCGATTTCGACAATTTGGTCGGTCCGAGATGAGTCTGGTGGATACCTACACTACAAAAAAAGACACATCCGTGACATTTTGGGTCGAACGAAATTTTTTTCTGTCATACTTATGACACCTCTATGACGATAATTGTGACAAAACCCGGTATCATCATAGATGTGGTGGGCTCCTACTTCTATGACAAAAAATCATGACAGGAAATGGGCTTTTCGTCCTGGGCAGGCCGGAGACGCAGCTGCATGACATTCTTTGGGTCGTCCATGACAGAAAAAACAGTGGTAAAAGCGAGGGCGAGGAAAATGTCGGGGTGTTCCCGGTTACGGTGGGTGGTCGGGGCCGAGCGATGCGCGTTTCTCTCATACACATACGCGTGTGTGTGCAAGGCGTTAGGCTCTAACTGAACCTGAGCGAGGCGTTGGGCTCTAACTGAACCCGAGCGATTGCACTGCAGGCTACGCATTACTGAACTCGAGCGATTGATAGATGGCTGTTAACTGAACCTGATCGAGAGATCCCTTCGCTACTGCTGCTAACTGAAGCCGATCGATGCTGCCTCTGGATGAACAATGAGTGGTGGGAGTGGATGAATAGGACCCCGTGGTGTTGCCTCTGGATGAACAGGACCCCGATCAATCGAGCCGGTTGGGGCTGGATGAATAGGACCCCGTGGAGGCCTGGATGAACTGGACGACCCCGTGGAGGGCTAGATGAACAGTAGAAGTCGGAGGGGTGGATGAACATTAGCCCATGGAGGGGTGGTTTAACAAGAGCCCGTGGAGAGGGGTGGTTGAACAGTAGCCGGTGGAGTCGAGCGCGGTGGAGGCTGGATGAACAGGAGCCCGTGGATGAATAGTCACAGGTGGAGGCTGGAGGAGGTCAACGGTGGATGAACAATAGCCCATGGAGGCTGGAGGACCTCGACGGTGGAGATGAACAGTATCCCATGGAGTCCCATTTTGCAGTATGCCACACCCCTCCCGATGAATAGGACCCCCATTTCGACCGTAGCACTCCAACACAAGTCCGTTTCCTCCATTTTGCGGTACGCCACACCCCTCCCGATCAACAAGACCCCGTTTCGACCGTAGGAGGTCCAATACAAGTCCGTTTCCTCTGTTTTGCGGTACGCCAGACCACTCCTGATGAACGGGATCTCCTTTTGCACGTGGCCGGTCAAACACAAGGTCGTTTCCTTTGTTCAGCGGTACGCCAGGCCTCGTTTCCATCACTTGTTCCGTCCAAGCCCTCCCGATGAACACGACGACGAATTCCGTTCCGACCCAGCCGGTTGGATCCCCATGAACATGACGACGACACAGTTTCTCCGTTACGACCCACCCATGTACACGAGCCCTGGCCGTACGTATGCGCGAGTAGACGTTCAAGACCCCGCCTGTATGTACGTACGTGGCCGTATTTACTTCCTTGCACCCTGGCCATTGTATGACCGTGTACATACTACGTGCGCGCCTCTACTATGACACGTGCGCGCCTCTACTACGATACGGGCGCGCCTCTACATCGACCAGTATGTACGTACACGTTCGCGACCAGAATGAGAACACTACGTACGCTTCGACCAGGTGGGTCCCAACTGTCAGGCACTTCCTTGCGTTCGAAGATGTAGCTGGTGGGTCCTAGCTGTCAGGGGGGAGAATCGTTTTTTGCCCGGAAGCACTTCCTTGCGTGCGAATATGTAGCTGGTGGGTCCCAGCAGTCAGGAGGGAAACGTTTTTTTCGTGAAATATGGTGGCCCGACCGATGGGTCCCTGCTGTCAGGTGGAGGAATAATTATTTGGCGGTATAAGGAGGAACTTCCTTGCGGCCGCCGTGGACCCAGCTGTCAGCCTCTCCATGTACAGTACTCTTCCGATGGAAGTCGTTCCTTGACCACGTTGACCACGCCGCGCTGAGAGCACCAGGGCGGTGGACGACGGCAAGGCCTAGGAAGGGGACGACGCGGAGCCGGGGAAGACGCGGCAGTGGAAGCCCACGGGGAGAGGAGTACGAGGGTTCGCTGGTTCGGCTGTGGTGTGAGGCTGCCGTCGCTGCAGGGCCTAGCTAGTGGTGGGAATAGTAGGGGTGGTGAGGCCTCGGCGGTAGCACAGCCGGCTATGCGAGGCAGGAGCATGCGACACGACCGGCGCTGGTTTAGGCGGCTGGAGCAAGAAGACCAGAGGTTGAAGAAGCTCTATGGTCATTGGATGGACATCGTACGGTCACTGGAGCTAGAATCGTTCATATTGAGTAAGCTGAGAAAGGCCTCTATCCCCGTCAACTTAGTAGGCCCACAAGTCAGCCTCCCACCAAGGTGGGTCCCAACTAACAGGGTGAGTATTCATTTTTCTGTGCATAATAAGGAGGCACTTCTGGTGGGTCCGAGCTAACAATGAGGGGAATGTTTTTTTTTCTAAATACGGTGGCCCGTTCGGTGGGTCCCAGCAGTTAGGGAGAAACGATTTTTTTCATGAAATACAGTGGCCCGTCTGATGGGTCCCTGCTGTCAGGTTGAGGAATAATTGTTTTGCGCCGTAATAAGGAGGCACTTCCTTGCGGCTGCCGTGGACCCAGCTGTCAGCCTCTCCGCGTATAGTACTCTTTCGATGGAAGCCGGTCGTTGACCATGCCGCGCCGAGAGAACCATGGCGGTGGACGACCGAGAGGCCTAGGAAGGGGACGACGCGGAGCCAGGGAAGACGCGGCAGTGGATGCCCACGCGGAGTGGAGTACGAGGGTTCACTTGTTTGGCTGCGGTGTGAGGCTGATGTCGCCGCAGAATAACAGGGGGTGTGGAGGGATGGCCTGGCCAGCGGTGGGAGTAGTAGGGGCGGTGAAGCCTCCGCGGCAGCACAGCCGGCCACGGGATGCAGGAGCAGGCGGCACGACCGGCGCTGCTTTGGGCGGCTGGAGCAAGAAGACCAGAGGTTGAAGAAGCACTACGGCCGTTGGATGTACATCGTACGGTCACTGGAGCTAGAATCATTCATATATTGACTAAGTTGACAAATCCCTCCATCCCCGTCAACTTAGTAGGCCGACAAGTCAGCCTCCCACTATGGTGGGTCCCAGCTGGCAGGGGGGTATTCATTATTTGTGCGCAATAAGAAGGCACTTCCTTGCGTGCGAAGATATAGTGGGTGGGTCCGACCTGTCAGCAAAAGGAACTTTTTTCGTGAAATACAGAGGCCCTTCCGGCGTGTCCCAGATGTCAGGTGGAGGAATCATTATGTTGCGCATAATAAGGAGGCATTTCCTTGAGTGCGGCCATGGACCCAGCTGTCAACCTTTCCACGTACAGTCCACTTCTAATGGATGTCATTCATTGACCACATTGACCACGTTGTGCCGAGAGCACCAGGGCAGTGGACGACGGCGAGGCCTACGAAGGGAACAACACGGAGCTGGGGAAGACACGGCAGTGGCTGCCCACGCGGTGGACAGTATGAGGGTTGACTGGTTCGGCTGCCGTCACCGGAAAATAACAGGAGGTGTTGGTGAGTAGAGGGATAGACAGGCCAGAGATGCGAGTATGATGGGGTCGTGAGGCCTGCCCGGCAGCACAGCCGGCCACGGGAGGCGGGAGCAGGCGGTTCCGACGGCGTTGGTTTGGGCGGCTGGGGCAGGAGGACCAGAGACTAAAGAAGCATGATTGCCGTTAGATTGACATCTAACGGTCTGACGCTGGTAGAGTCAATTGTTGACTATGTTTCTTTTTTGAGAAACCTTGTGTACGCATGAACTTAGTAGGCCCACACGTCAGCCTCCAAATTTATGACAGACAACATAGAGCCCATTTTCTATTTTTTTAATAAATTGCAGCCCATTTGCTAATTCTTAAGTAATTTATTACAACCCATTTTCTGCCCAGGACCACGGTCAAAAAGTTCAACCTTATCTTGCCTATTCCGGTGGTGTCCGAACTGTTGTAATCCTGAAATGATAAACATTTTTTTAAGAACTTATTGATTTGCCAAAAAGTCATTTTGTTTTTGTGAGCAAATAAGACATGGGACAATTGAGTTGGTTTAAGGGAAAACCAGTGGTAAAAAAATCAGTGCTTGCAGGGAAAAAAAAACAAAAATAAGGATGTCAATATGAAAAGGGAATTTTATGTATTTTCAATATAATGATACGTGTATATGAACTAGTAAAACTATAGGTAGAGATTAGAAAACGGATGTAGGACATGCGTTTCAAGTGGAAAATAGTACTGGGCTATGTGTTTGATTCAGTAAAAAAAACTGCCTGCGGATGTTGTAAGACAAAATATAACTAACGCTGGTGGGCCAAAGGCCAGTAGATACCTGCTTGATATTTGTGCCCCGTTGTCATCATGGGCTGGGCCTGTTAAAAACAAAACCAAGCCTAGGCAGTCCACAACCCAGTTGAAACTTTCTCGACCTGAAAAAACAATATATGTGCTCAATAAACGAGAGAATTCTGCAAGTACAGACTAATAACTGGGATGCATGCACTTGTTTCGAAAATTTTGGAGAACTAGGAATTCGAACGGCAAGTGCTTATGCTACCCATCAAATAAATATCAGGTGCCTGAAAATTTGTTTCACAACAAATGATTCAACTTTATATCCACGTCGACCCTCGGCATGATGGTTGGAAGCAAATGCAAGTTCATACCAAAAGATCGTTAACAACAATACTAACTTGCGGACGACAAGGTAGTACAAGTACCAATACCAAACTAACTTATAATCTTTTTACTCCTGGCCCTAGTGTTCATCTGGTAGAAAATCTTGCAAAGGACCAGCTCCCGCTCCTTCTCTTGCTCTAGGTCCCCGAGGTGGTACTGGTGCATCACCCAGTTGGTCCTCTGCTAGTCGAAGTTCTTGTTAGTGTGCAGCACCAGAACCTTTTTGTTGCCCGTCTGCCGGCCATTGATCATCACCGGCATGGTATTGCCGGTCTTGTGCCACATCGCGTGCATGCTGCACTCCGACTGTATCTTGCAACGCATCCACGTGCCCCTTTTGAATGCCCTGGAATTGCCGTGGAAGAAATGCTTCCTTAGGCCACTCAGTGTGATACTTGCAGTATTGTCGAATACAGGTTTTAGTGTACGTAGTTGGCATTTTCATAACATCTTTGGCATGTTGCAGTCACTTGTTTCACTTTTTATTAACTATCAAATTGTAATTGCTTCACCAGGTCTGCGTCTAAAAAGAAAAATAGAGCTATAAACAAAGGAATATGTTTGCGCAAGTAGACGGCCGATCTCTGTCTTACCTGGAAGTTTCTCAGGTTGGGTGTAGCATATGTCATGCTCGCTGTCGATGGTTGGTATGAACAAATCGAGGAGAGGGTGAGATCTCATGTTGTTAGCACTCACTTTGGCCTCAAGGTGCTCGATCAGCTCCTGATTCGTGGGATCGAACTTGACGCCAGCCAGCAGCACCGGCCAATCCTTCTTCGACTTGCATCGGTAATTCCAGTTATATGGTACTTAATGTATGATCAATTGACTGTTTTAAGTGAATGATGAAAGATTTCGACATATAAGTGGTACTCCAAATCTGAAGTCCAAAATACCCGAACACACCGCCGGGATTCTTGTGTCAGCTCACGCGCAGCGTGTTGTCACGTCAATTCAATGTGTGGACATGATGAATAATTTGACCGACGTATACTAGTAGTGCTACTGTACTACTTACTAGTCGTGTGTGTGTGTGTCTATATATATATATATATATATATATATATATATATATATATATATATATATATATATATATATGGCTTCTGCACAACAGCTCCATCATCATTATCAGTACATCCTACACAGGTGAGTTGGGATGCACTTGATCCCAGGAAGTTATCTATCCTTCAAACCAGAGGAGTGCTTCAAACTAAGAATAATATCCAACAAAAGAGGGTCGTGCTACAGCAGCAGAATACATGGCTCAGTCAAGATATTAGTACGAATCAAGTTGTGCATATTTGTTGTTGGCATGAACCACATCGCCGCTTGTCGGGTTTGCAAAAGCCATCCATCACATGGAAGCTTGATGCCTTTCACACACTGGAGATTATCGGGCAACAAGCTGTGTTGACGAATCTCTGGATATGGTGATTCAGGAAACCCATGGTATGATGTGTAAACACAGTCCCCCCTGGCGAATGGAAGTTGCATAGCACGGTAATCATCGCCGGTGTTATGATCGATGATTGGTTGGATGATCGGATAATTGAGCCCAAGGAACAAGGAGTGGTTGTCGAGGCTGTAAACCCGCCTCTAGTTGAATACGCCTAGCCCAACGGAAATGGGATTTTTCTCGAACAAGAAGCAGCCATAGCCATCAATGTGATGAACGCCCCATGCATTCTACTGCATGTGGTTTGATGGAATGGTTTGGTCAATTTGGTACGTGCGAACACTACAAGAAATATGTCAACTAGTGACCTTCTGTCAGTGACCCTAGAAGAATTGGTCATAGATTTATGACCATTTGAGACCAATTGGTCAAAAGTTGTTCGGGGGGCTCCAAACCCTAAACCGTTGCGACCATTTTGGTGAGAAAGGTCGTAATTTCCTTACAAGAAATGGTCATAAAGCAAACAGTGCTGGTCCGCTGCCTTATTTCTAGTTGTTAACGACCAATATAGATGGACATAGCCTTGTAGATTGTGGTGGGTTGTGATGACTAGGCGCCATCTCATCAGTTTTGCCTATGTGTCATGTCCATGTGTCAATTTTTGCCCTAGGTTGTGAAGCAACGTATATTTCTGTTATTCCAAAAATTTCCAAAAAATTATCATAAATTGTTTGGATAATATCTTCATCAAATATGTCAAAAACCTTCCTTGCCTAGTTCAAAAATAACTCAACAATATTCATTTTCCTATTCTGTTCAAAGCAGAACTTTGTGAAGGAAGTACCACTTTGGCATGTCCAAATGGTATCCATTTTCTACTGTGCTTTCCTATGCCCAAATAATCATCCTCGACCAAATGACAGCTCAATCCATTAATTATTTTGAGCCCAGCTTCAACATTCATATTTATGTCCAGTGTTCTACTTTGCAAAGCAAGTACCACCTAGGCTCCTCCTTTTGAGCTGAAAATTTGTGAAGACGGTCTTCTTAGTAACTGGTCATTCTCAGCCAAAACTTACGCCCATTAGCCATGTGCATTTCCCGTACCGCTAATCAAACACTTGGCTGCTTATTCATGTTTGAGCATCGATCGGTCTCCTCGTGAGAATCTTATGTTGTGATTCTATTCCTAGCACCTACCTGGGGAGAGCCCAACTCGCTAGACATGCCTAGGACACCCAGAACACATGGCAACGCCACAGTCATGCGGTGACCACGCGGCGGGCATGCGAGTTTACGCGCTCTAGAGTTGGGGCCCTCGGCCACCATCCAAACCTCGACGTATCACCACCAAACCATGTATTTATGATTAAATAGGTACTTATGTAACTAGAAATGATTTTTGGAAAAAATAAATAGCAAACCATGAGGCAGCTGCAGTTCAAATTAGACCTGCTTCCTGCTGAATCGGCGGGAATTTGTCTTTTTCACCAGAGGTGGATCAAAACTTTTGACACCCAACCATTTTGTCAATTGTTCATTAAATATGGCCTAATATTTTATAAAATTGATTAGGTCCAATTTTGCAACAAATATATGGTCGATCCTTCACAAAAAAACTCATTTCGGGCACTCGGAAAATGGAAAATGTATTTTCCGTGCAAAGAAAATGAAAACTCCCTTAGGAAACATTGTTTGCAATTCCAAGATGCACCCTTGTGCACGATATGAGGTCATTTGAACAAACTATGCCATGAATGTGGCCATAAGATTGAACACATTTTTAAAATAATTACCGTTGTCGGGGGTTAGGTGCGACATATGCCAATGGATGGCTTATCATGGTGGGGGCGAGTAGAACGTCGCCGGTGCCTGGAAACGGGATGAGGCGCAGACATGCACGCCGGCGAATCTTACCCAGCTTCGGGGCTCTCCGGGGAGATAACACCCCTACTGCTGCTCTGCGGGGTCTCCGCATGGTCACTATGGTGACAATGGCTACAAGGGTGCTCCTGGAGCTGTATCGGGAGGCAGGAGGGAGCTAAGCTGGCTCTTCCCTCCCTGGTCTATGTGTCTAACTCTCTCAAAGGCCGAACCCTTTGCATGGGTGCCCCGGGGGGTTTATATAGGCCTACCCCCGGGGGTACAATAGTAATCTGACTGGTCGTGGCCCCCAGCCGTCTGTTTCTCAGGCCACCGTCCTTCCCGCCGGCTTCTGGGGCCCGCCGACTGGTGGGTCCCGCGGACAGGCCGAACACTGTGCGGCACTCCTGATGATGCAGCTTGGTCATGGGTACATGGCAACAGTGCCGCCGTCAGTCAGGCGATCACTGTCG
>NC_041391.1:260732113-260769082 GCF_002162155.2 Triticum dicoccoides
CGACTCCCACAGGGCCGTCTTCTGGCGCTCCGGCCGTCTTTGATTCACCCACTGACGGGTGGCCCTGCGATCTCTGGGCCGTACAGGCCGGCGTCGTGGGCACAGTGCGTCACGCACTGTGGCTGAGGTCAGGGGAGGCATGGCAACAGTACCGCGCCTCGCCGGAGATCTCCCGGCGATACGGCTCACTGTAGCCATGCCAACCCCTCGTAGGCAGGAAGGGACGGCCACGTCGGGGCCGTGCCCTGCATCGGTCTTCGTGAAATGTCGTGGGCCGACTTCCATAGTCGGCTCTCCTGGAGGTCGCAAGCTGGGAGTCGGCTTGCCTTAAAGTCGTCATCTGGGACTCGGCCTCTCTGAAGGTCGCTAGCTGGGACTCGGCCAGAGGGGCGTGGCCTGCCCCGATCTCTCGAAAGATCCTGGGTCCCGGGTCAGCCTACCCGTGGCCCATTACTCCGACAGTAGTCCCCGAAGCTGGTGAAGCCCCGCGGACGCCGCCTCGTGGGGCTTCAACAGTTTCAATCTTCTCAGTGCCGACTCTGAGACTCGGCCGCTCTCTACTTCAGCCGACCCGCCGAAGTCGGACTTGTTCAACGAGGGGGAGTTATTCGTGAGTCGCAGCGGGAGAACAGGCGGCGTATCGGATACGCTTCCCTGCCGCCATCGAGGCGGTCCTATCGCGCGGCGCCACGTGGGGAGGATAGTCTGCCCACCCACGCGCGCGACAGGACGGGCCGCTAGGTGGGGCCCGCCACAACCGCGCCTCGGCTTCCGAGCGGATCCGCTGCGACTGCGCACGGTTGGCATCCCCACGTTGTTACTGCGTGCAGTAACTTCGTGGGGTAAATCATGGGCGGCGTGGGGCTTCGGGCGCAGTTAATCCCACGTCCGCCCCCTCGGCTCCTCAGCCCGTAGGGCTATAAATAGGCGGGGAGGAGCGGGGCGGCACTGCACGCACACCCTCTCCCCCGTTCTCCTGCCCTCTCTTCTTCCTCCGCCGAAAGCCAGAGCGTCTTCTTCGTCGACGATGAGCTCTTCCTCTGCCGTGCCCCCGGCCCCGCGCTCCGGCGTGTGGGACGGCTCGGACGTGGAGGCGGAGCACATCGAGTTTCTCCGCCGGACCCGCCGTCTCCCGAGCACGGACCTGGTGCACGCCCGTCCCGCGTCGGCGGGAGAGATCCGGCCCGCGCCGGAGGAGGGCGAGCGGGTCGTCTTCCGCTCGCACCTAATGCGTGGGCTGGGGCTGCCGGCGAGCGGTTTCTTCCGCTCATTCCTGGAGTTCCATAATCTTCAGCCGCACCACCTCACCCCAAACGCGGTGGTGCTGCTCTCCGCCTTCGCCACCCTGTGCGAAGGCTACCTCGGCGTTCTCCCCACCCTCGAGTTGTGGGGAGAATTTTTCTCTTCGAAGCTCGGCACTCAGGCCGCCGGCACGCCGGCTCAGTGTGGCACCTACATCGCGGTGCGGCGCTCGACGGCCGACAATCCTTTCCCTCCCATCTCGTTGGTGAAGTCGATGAAGATGTGGCAGTGATCTTACTTCTAAGTGAAGAACCTCTCCACCGACGGCGACTGGGTCAACTTGCGCCCTTCGACCCTGAGCCTCTGACTGCCAGGCTTGCCAGTTGGTCCCACCGGTCCAAGTCGATGTCCCCCTCCGGAGCCGGCTCCGTGGCGCGACTCCGAGTTCTGCTGCAGTCGGAGGGCCTCGTCGGATCCGACCTCCTGGCCGCCTTCGTGGCGCGCCGAGTCCTCCCACTCCAGGGCCAGCCTCATCTCATCTGTCAGATGAGCGGTCGCCACAATCCGAGCCGGCTGTGCACCAAGGAAATGCCCTGCAGGGAGGTGGCGAACTTGGTGAACCACATCGCGCACTGCGAGTTCACAGAGGACTGGCAGTTTGGCAAGGAGCCGTATTCGCGCGACAACCCCCCTCCAATGGTAAGTCGCATCTTTTGTAGCTTGAGCTTCTTTGCAGCCGACTCCGGCCTCTAATCATCATTGGTTTCTTCTGGGCAGAATCCCCTCACGGCGCCCACGGCCGGCGCCATGAGAGAGCCCCGCGACTACGTCCCAGATCACGAGGACAGCGATGCCGACGACCCCGACTTGGGGGCAGCGGCGCTGGAGGACAACGCCGAAGGCGGCGGAGAGGGGGCGGACGGTGGCCTCAGGCCATCGGCCACCTTCGCCGATTGGCCTGAGGCCGACACCGACGTGGAAGTCGTACCACGCCGCCAGCTGAGGGCTGGCCCCTCCGGCCAAGTCGGCGCAAAGAGGCGCCACGCCAGGCCAAGCGCGCCCGGCGGCAAGAAGAAGAAGTTCAAGGGGGCGGCCGCCGCGACCAAGTGGGAGGAGGCGGCCGCGAAGGCCAACCGCTTCCGAAGGGAAGTGAGAAGGCCGCCGCTAGTTTCCGCGTAAGTCTTTTTCACTCTTTCATTTTCTTTGTTGGATCTCATCCGAGTCCTCTTTAATTTTTCCCTCCGATCTTCTCCAGAGCTCCCCTTTCTCTTGACAGAGCCGCCGTCCCCTCTGTCATGGGGTCGGTAGAGACATCCGCCAACACTCGGCGGGTCGATCCCGCCGCCGACCTTCGGGAGGCGACGGAACGGAATGCGCGGGAGAAGTGCGACGAAGAGGAGGCCGACCGCCTGGAGAAGGCGGAGGCTGAGAAGGCGGCCGCCAATGCCCAGAGGAGACTGGAGGAGGCCGAGACTGCCGCCGCGACGAAACGACGCATTGAGGAGGTCGCGCATCGCCGATCGGCGATGCTTGTCCCTCCGTTGTCGTCGGCGCCGCCGGCTCTGGAGTTCACGGGGCAGACCGGAGAGGTCGGCACCGAGAACCCTCTCGTGGAGGAGGGCGGCGACGCTTCAGGCTCGGACACCCATGCGCCGCCTCCGCCGCCTCCGCCACCGTCTAGGAGGCCGCATGGCAAGCAGCCGGTGGACCTGCAGGATCCTCCGACCGCGGACGATGCCGAGGCGCGGTTGCTTCTTCAAGTCGCCGTGCCAGCACGCCGCCGGCTTGAGAGGACGAGCTCGGCGCTGCGAGCTCGGGAGACTGGCGCCGCCAGCTCGGCGAATTTGGACGTCGAGGCCTCCAGTGCCGCGCCCACCGGCTGGTTACGCGGAGGCGGCACCGGCCCGCTGAATCAGGCCCTCCTGGACGTCCAGTCAAAGCTGCTCGTGGAGAGCGACGCCCTCCAACTCTGCACCAGAGCGCATCTGGCCGTGCGGACATCCGTCCGGGTATGTTTCCTTTCTCTTTTTCAATTTCTGTCTTTCTCTGTGGGGGCGCGCCAACGCACCCACTGGGTGTAGTCCCCGAGTTCTGGGCCGGCTGCTGAGCAGGCGGTTCGGAACTCCCTCTGGTGAGCTCTGAGTACTAACTTTTGCCTTTGCCGGCTTTTTGCAGGAATATCATAATCTCCGCGCAACTGCCTTCAACCGTAACGTCGAGGAGCTGAACAAGCGGACCGCCGACCTGACGGAAAGCCGGGGTGAGCTCTTTCTTCCTTCTTCGTGGGGGCGCGCTGGCGCACACGCGGGCTGTAGTCCCCGAGATCCGGGCCGACTGCTGAGCAGTCGGGCCGGATCTTTCCGGCGATCTAATTTCTTTCTACTCCGCGGGGGCGCGCTGGCGCGCCCGCGGGATGTAGTCCCCGAGATTTGGGCCGACTGCTGGGCAGTCGGGCCGGATCTATCCGGCGATCTAATTTACTGATGATTTTTCTTGTCTTCTTCTTCGTTCTTCAGGCGCCAACGCCGCCCTCCAGGAGCAGCTGGGCGAGGCCAACACTGCTCGTCGTGCCAAGGAAGAGGAGTGCGACAGGCTCGCCAAAGAGCGCGCTCTGCTGGCGACGCAGCTGGCCGAGCAGAAGGAGTTGCTCCGGAAGGCGCAGGACGACGCTAAGTCACGGGAGGTCGCCCTCATGGCCGAGTTCGAGGTCGAGGGCTCCGCCTGGACTGATCGGGAGGCGATGCTGACCTCGGGCTACCACGAGCTTGAGGACATTGTCGATGGTAAGTCTTTTTGGCTTCTTCGACCTTCCGACTTTGTGTCGGGCTGATTTCTGATTTTCCGACTATCTTCTTTTCTGTCTGGGCAGACTTCTTTCCCAGCCATTCACAAGCCGTCCCTCTGGCCATCGAGGCGGCTCGGGAGGCGCGAAGGGCGAAGGGTGAGGTGATTGCCGCCAACGCCCCCCGAACCATCGACGAGCAGCTTCTGAGCATCGGGGCTCGTCTTCGTCCTGCTCACCGCCTGCTGCGCCGTCTTCAGCGTGCCGGTGCCCAGGTGGTTGCCGCCCTGTGGCCGGACGTGCCGGCTCTTCGCACCGCCAGTCGGACTGCCGACTGGCTGGAAGTCGCTGCCGGCCGCCTTGAGGCTTGTAAGGGCTCCTCGGCCCGGGCCGGAGCACGCCGGGCCTTGGAGTTCGTCAAGGCGTGGTATCCGGGGCTGGTCCTAGACCGCCTGGCCGCATTTCGGTCAGAAGCCCAAGCCGAGCTGGAGGCCGTAGAAGGCACCCTTGTCGAGCGCGCGGCGGCCATCGCCGAGTACACGGACACCAGTGTCTTCGTGCCCGAGCGGACTGAAGGCGGCGAGGAGGCACCGCCGGACTGGTTCGGGATGAACCCGGCGTACGAGGAAGACTCGGCGGAGGTGATTGACTCCAGCGCCGAGGAGGAGGACGAGTCAGAGGACGGAGGCGAGGAGGAGGCGCCAGAAGACGAAGCAGGCGGCCAGCCTCAGCCCGATCGCACCTCCAGCAACGAGCCGCGCGGGGACAAGGCGACCGCCACCGAAGGAGACCAGGCTAAGGCCGCCCAGCCGACTGCCCCGGCATCCGACACCGCCGTCACCTCTGATCCTCCGGCCCCGGAGGCCGCCTCCTAGACTGCTTCTGTTTATCTGTCTTTATTGATCTTTTGAAAGACTTGTTAGATTCGAACAATTCCACCCACTGGGTGTATCCTGAATTCTTATTCGGAGATTCGGCCGAGGGCCTATGTAAATATTTATCTAATTTCCGCCTTTCCTTGCTTATTGCTCCTTAGACTTTTTCCTTTGCCGCCTTCCTTTAGTTGCCGCCTTGCCGGCTGGGCAGCCGCTCTGCGGACTGTCGCCAGGTCAAGTGCTCGGCTACTTCAGGAAGGCAAGTACTTAGCCATTTAGAGTTTTTCTAGCAAATCGGCGAGGAAGCGACAGGCCAACTATTCGAGAGTCGGCTGTCTTTGATAAAAGTCGAGACGGTGGGCCGACTGCTCATGAGTCGGCTCGGTGGGGGGAGGCTGGTAGCCGGCTTGGGCTATGCGTAGGCTTTTAGGTCCTTAGCCATTTTTCATGCGTGCGCTCGTTCTTGCTTGTTCCCTGCCTACCGACAGTCGCTCTGCGAGTTACGGCTTTCGACAGGAGATGGCTTGAGCGCAACACATTACTTGTTTGACCGCAGGAAGCATTTCATAGCGCAAGACGGCAAGTCCCCGGGCCGACTAGTCGGACCCGGAGCCAGACGGTGTGATAAAAAAGAGCAGCATATTGGGTAGCGTAATTCTTATCATACAGATAATCAAAAAGGCAGTCCCCGAGCTCGTCCCGGGGGGCCTAAGGTCTTAGTACTTTAATACAAAGAGGGTAGTGCGATACATACTGCATCAACTGTAAAATCTTCGAAGAAGATTTGCGTTCCATGGGCGCTCTGTTTCTTTGCCGGAGTCGTCCCTCTTGCGCGGTCGAGGCTTCTGAGCATCGATCAGATAGTAGGCGTTGTTCCCTAGCACCTTGCTGATGATGAAGGGACCTTCCCAAGGCGCCGACAACTTGTGCTGGACGGCTGTTCTCTGAATCAGCCGGAGCACAAGGTCGCCCTCTTGGAACGATCTTGGCTTGACCTTGCGGTTGTAGTATCGGCGCAGACTCTGTTGGTAGATTCCGGACCGACTGAGTGCTAACAGTCGGCCCTCTTCCAGCAGATCGACGCCGTCTTGGCGTGCTTCTTTGGCTTCCTCTTCGATGTACATGGAGACTCACGGAGAGTCGAACTCTATATCCATCGGGATGACGGCTTCAGCACCGTAGACGAGGAAGAAAGGCATGAAGCCGGTTGACTTGTTTGGGGTTGTGCGCAGACTCCAGAGGACGGCAGGCAGCTCCTCGACCCAACAGCCGGCCGAACGCTCGAGTGGTTCGACCAATCGAGGCTTGATGCCGGACAGGATGAGGCCATTGGCTCGTTCCACCTGGCCGTTTGACTGCAGATGGGCAACGGACGCTAAGTCCAGTCGGATGCCCTGCGTCGCGCAGAAACGAGCCAAGGCGCCCTTGGCAAAGTTTGTGCCGTTGTCGGTGATGATGCTATGCGGTATGCCGTACCGCACTGTGATGTCGGCAATGAAGGTTACTGCTGTAGGCCCGTTCAACTTCTTGATGGGCTTTGCTTCCACCCACTTGGTGAACTTGTCCACCGCGACAAGCAGATGAGTTAGGCCGCCTCGGGCCGTCTTGAATGGTCCTACCATGTCCAGGCCCCAAACTGCGAAGGGCCAGGCAATGGGGATTGTCTTCAGCGCGGAAGCCGGCTGAAGGGGCTTGGAGCGGAACATCTGGCACCCCTTGCATTTTTGGACTAGTTCTTTAGCTTCTTCCAGGGCCGTCAGCCAAACGAAACCGCGCCGAAAGGCTTTGGCCACGAGTGCCCTTGAAGCCGCATGGTGGCTGCACTCGCCCTGATGGATGTCTCTAAGAATCGTTTGGCCTTGCTCTGATTCTACGCAACGCTGGTAGACACCAGTGACACTACGCCTGACTAATTCTCTGTTGACTATGGTGTACGCTGCTGCTCGGCGCTGCACTTGCCGAGCCAAAATCTCGTCTGTTGGCAATTCTTTGCTCGCTAGAAACTTGAGGATGGGCTGTGCCCATGAAGGTGCTGCTATATCTTCAACTGCTACCACAGCGACTTGGACAAGGGTGGCTGGGCTGGGAGGCGGCGGGTTGGAGTCTGCGGCCGTTTGCTGAATTGACGGAATCTCTGGGCCGACTGGGGCAACTCCCGGGCCGACTGGCGCAGTCCCCGGGCCGGGCTCTGAAGTCCCCGGGCCGACTGGCGCAGTCCCTGGGCTGAGCTCTGAAGTCCCCGGGCCGACTGGCGCAGTCCTCGGGCTGATTTCAACTGTGGCTTTCTTGAGGTCGCCTGCTGGGGCTTTGGAGTTGGATCCGACTATTTCTGGCGGAGCCGGCACGAAGATGGAGTCTGACTCTGGTGAGGGCTTGATAGACGGCTTGAGGAGGCGCTGAAGGGCGACGCCATAAGGTATTGCTTGGCGAGTGGAGCCGACTCGTTCCAAGGCATCTGCTTGATCGTTGCCATTTCTTGGCACGTGAAGGAATTCGCACCCCTCGAAGTATCCGCTGAGTTGCTGCACCAGGAAGCGGTAGCTCGCCATGTTGGCGTCTTTGGCGTCCCAGTCGCTGGATGATTGCTGAACCACGAAGTCGGAGTCGCCATAGCATAGGATCCGGCGAATGCCGAGTTCTTTGGCAAGCCGGAGCCCATGAATGAGCGCCTCATATTCGGCGATGTTGTTGGAGGCGGCGAAGTGGATTTGCAGCACGTATTTGAGCTTGTCGCCCTTAGGGGAGGTGAGGACGATGCCGGCTCCAAGGCCGGTGTGCATCTTGGAGCCGTCGAAATGCATCCGCCAATGAGTGGAGTCAGGCGCTGGCGGCAGGTACTGGGTCTCGGCCCAGTCGACGAGGAAGTCGGCCAGCGCCTGCGACTTGATGGCGGTGCGGGGTTGGTAGTAGATGGTGTAAGGGGCTAGATCTATGGCCCATTTGGCCACTCGGCCGGAGGCGTCTCGGCTTCCAATGATCTCGGCGAGTGGAGCGGTGCAAACCACAGTGATTGGATGCTCTTGAAAGTAGGGCTTCAGCTTCTTGGCGGCAAAATGCACGCCGTAACACATCTTATGATAGTGAGGGTAGTTTTGCTTGGAGGTCGATAGTACCTCGCTCAGGTAATATACCGGTCTCTGGACAGGGAGCGCCTTGCCTTCCTCCTTGCGCTCGACTACGATGACTGTGCTGACTACTCGGCTGGTGGCGGCGATGTACAAGAGCATGGGCTCTTTGGGAGTCGGAGCCGCCAACACGGGGGGAGTAGTCAACACCTTCTTCAGTTGGAGAAATGCCTCATCTGCCTTGTGGTTCCACTCAAAAAAGGTGGTCTTCTTCATCAGTTGATACAAGGGCAGAGCTTTCTCGCCCAGCCGACTGATAAATCGGCTGATGGACGCCAAGCAACCGGTGAACTTCTGCACATCCAACAGTCGGCTGGGTACCTCCATTCTCTCAATGGCCTTGATCTTTACGGGGTTGCACTCTATGCCGCATTCGGAGACCAGGAAGCCAAGGAGCTGGCCGGCTGGGACTCCAAAAAGGCACTTCTCGGGGTTGAGCTTGATCCGGAATCGGTGCAGATTTTCAAAAGTCTCTTTGAGGTCTTCCAGCAGCGTCCCACGCTTTTCCGTCTTCACCACCACGTCATCCACATAGACGTGGGCGTTCCTGCCGAGTTGCTTGAGGAGGCACTTCTGCATGCAACGCTGAAAGGTGGCGCTGGCATTCCTTAAGCCGAACGTCATTGTCAGGTAGCAGAAGGCTCCAAATGGCGTGATGAATGCGGTCTTCAGTCTGTCTGCTGGATTTAGCTTGATCTGGTGGTATCCTGAGTATGCGTCTATGAAACTCAACAGCTCGCATCTGGCTGTGGAATCTATCACCAGATCAATCCTTGGCAGAGCAAACGGGTCCTTCGGGCAGGCTTTATTGAGGCTTGTGTAGTCGATGCACATCCGCCACTGCTTATTTTTCTTCAGTACCAACACCGGATTTGCTAGCCACTCTGGAAAAAATACTTCCATGATGAAACCGGCTGCCAGGAGCCGGGCTATCTCTTCTCCAACAACTCTTCTTTTCTCTTCTGACAGGCGGCGCAAGGGCTGCCTGACGGGCTTTATATCTGGCCTGACGTGTAGCTTGTGCTCGGCGAATTCCGTCGGTACACCCGGCATGTCCTTGGGGGACCATGCAAAGATGTCCCGATTCTCACGGAGGAAATCGACGAGCTCGCCTTCCTATTTGCTGTCAAGGCCTGTGCCTACGACGGCGTATCTCTCTGGGTGCTCTGGATCCAAGGGTATCTTCTTGGTTTCTTTGGCCGGCTTGAATGATCCTTCTACCTCCGACTCCTTGGGGCTGGGCGACATCCCTGACTGCTTTCCGGCCATTGCCACGACTCGGTCAAGGAGCCGCTTCTCGGCTGCGATCACCAAAGACTCGGCCAGCCGACTGCTCTCGGCCACGCAAGCGGACGACTTCTTGTAGTCGCCAGCAATGGTCAGAATCCCCTTGGAACTCGGCATCTTCATTTTAAGGTAGGCGTAGTGTGGAACCGCCATGAACTTGGCCAAGGCAGGCCGGCCAAGCCGAGCGTGGTACGGGCTCTCCAAGTCCACCACCTCGAACCAGACCGGCTCTCGGCGGAAGTGATCTTTGTCCCCGAAGAGGACCTCTATCAGGATCTTGCCGATTGGTGAGCAGGAGAGGCCGGGTACAATTCCATGGAACACGGTGCGGCTGCTCTACAACTGCCTTCGCCTGATTCCTAGCTTCTCCATGGTGTCTTTGTATAGGATGTTTATGCTGCTGCCTCCGTCTATCAAGACCCGCGAAAAACGGGCGGCCCGCCTATCAGTGGCCAAGGTTGCGCCTAAGACAAGGGCATAGGAGCCTGGACTCGGCATCACCTCTGGGTGATCCGCCCGACTCCAACTGATAGGCCTCTCGGACCAATGCATGAACTCTGGAGCATCCGTTGCTACTGCATTTACTTCTTGCTGCTGTTGGCGCAGGCGGCGGAAGAGTGAGGCCGTCTCCCTTGGCGATTCTGGCGAGCCAGTGGCACTTTCTGGTGGTGTGGTTCGACGGCTTCACGCCGCTGTGGAACTTGCAAGGACCATCCAAAGTCTGCTCATAGGAGAAAGCCGGCAACCAATTGGACTTTCCGCCTTTCTGCCACTTGGCCGGAGGCTGCCCCTCCGGCTGCTGATCTTCTACTGCTGCGACCTGCCGACTGTTGGAAGTCGGCTGCGAGGCCTTGCGTTTGTTGTCGTTTTGTTGCGGTCGCCGACTGGTGTCTCCGGCCGGAGTTCTGGGAGCCTGGGGAGTCACTTTGCCAGCCGCGTTGACTTGAATCTCCGTTTTCATAGAAGAGTCGGCCGTGGCGTACTTATCCGCTATGACTAGCAGTTCGTCAAGGGTTTCTGGCTCGTCGCAGAGGAGTTTGTGCTTGAGGAGGCTGCCCTCTCGGCACCCGGCAGTGAAGTACTCGATATCCTGCACCTCGTGCACGCCTTCGCAGGAGTTTCGAAGTTCGCCCCAGCGTGTGAGGTAGTCGCGCGTTGATTCTTCAGGGCCTTGCACGCACAAGGAGAGCTGGCGTGGCTTGGGAGGTCTCTTGTACGTGCTAGTGAAGTTGCGAATGAAGGCTTCGGTGAAGTCGACCCAACTATTGATGCTGCGGGGCTTCAGGCTGTTCAGCCATGTCCGGGCCGTGTCCTGGAGCATGAGAGGAACATACTTCACGGCAACTCGCTTGTTGCCGTTTGCTATGCTGACGGCTGTGGAGTAGTCTATCAGCCAGTCCTCCGGCTTTACGGAGCCACTGTACTTGGGCGTGTCTCGGGGGAGCGTGAACCCTTTGGGGAAGGGCTCGTCTCTGATGCGGCCGAAGCAAGGCGGACCCAGCTCATCTTCTTCTTCCAGCGCCAGGGATCGGTGGAGTCGGTCGATCCGATGGCGGGCGTCATTCTCTCCGACTCCCTCTCGGCGGCTAAGGCGACCTTCGAGAGTCGGATGCTCAATAGGTGGTGGAGAGACTCACCGTTCTCTTCTGGGTGGGGGAGGCAGATAATTGTCCCGCCGTTCCACTGCTCTTGGGCGGCCGTCTGGGTCGCGCTCGATGGTGATATGAGTCCGACTGTGACTGACAGCTGGCTCCTTCTCTTTCCTTCCGCGGACTCCGCCAGTTGGCGTCCGGGAGGTCGCGCCTTGATCTTGGCGGGGAGGTAAGTCGTCATTTGGCTGCTGCAGCGCATCTGCGTGGCCGCCGGCCGCGTTTTGCGCAGCAACCGCGTCGAGGAGCTGCTGGACTCGCTCCGTCATCACACGGTGCTCTTTGCCCTCAAAGTTCTTCAGCTCGTCAGTCGCTGCTTGGGCGGCGCGGATATTCTCCGCCGGGGTGGCGTACACGGGGCGTTTCGCCCCGAGTAAGTCGGCGATGGCTGCGCCATGCTGTCGGACCGTACCCAGACGGCTCGGCCCAGTCGGAGCCAGCGAGCCGCCTACGGCACGGTCCATCTCGCGCTGGTATGCTTCGGACAAGCGCTTCATGCTTGCCAGCTTCTTGGCGCCTTTGATGATCTGAAGGCGGCGGATTTCCAGCGTCTCGGCGTCCACGTCCTCTGGAATGGGTGCGGTTAGGTCTTGCAGGACCGCTGGCAGCGGGTCCTGGGCTTCTTCGCCGGAGTGCTCGCCGTGGCTAATGACGAGCACCTCCGTGACGGCGCTTCCGCCACTCTCCTCGTACGGAAGCGGCTCGTCGTAGACCACCACGTTGGTGGGGAAGATGTCAAGCGATACGGTGTCGGAGTCGACCAGCATCGGGTCGGAGGAGCCTACGGACTCCAAGTCTACGGCAGGCTCGCCGGCGACGTGGAGTTGGTCGAGGAGGCCCGCGAGAAGGTTCTCGGGGCCACCCATGCCTGCACCGGATGCAGGCTCGTCAGAGAGGCGCACCTCGCCGATAAGTTCGGCGAGGCCGCTCGCAGCGCAGGCGGCTTCGGTGCCGCGCAGCGTGTCGATGCAGACTCCATTTGGCGAGCTTGGATGGCTGCGCTCGGCAGGGAGGAAAAGGGTTCCCGTCCAGAACAGATCTCCGGACGACGGTGCACCTCGCCCCAGGGTGGGCGCCAAATGTCGGGGGTTAGGTGCGACATATGCCAAAGGATGGCTTATCATGGTGGGGGCGAGTAGAACGTCGCCGGTGCCTGGAAACGGGATGAGGCGCAGACATGCACGCCGGCGAATCTTACCCAGCTTCGAGGCTCTCCGGGGAGATAACACCCCTACTGCTGCTCTGCGGGGTCTCCGCATGGTCACTATGGTGAAAATGGCTACAAGGGTGCTCCTGGAGCTGTATCGGGAGGCAGGAGGGAGCTAAGCTGGCTCTTCCCTCCCTGGTCTATGTGTCTAACTCTCTCAAAGGCCGAACCCTTTGCATGGGTGCCCCGGGGGGTTTATATAGGCCTACCCCCCGGAGGTACAATAGTAATCTGACTGGGCGTGGCCCCCAGCCGTCTGTTTCTTAGGCCACTGTCCTTCCCGCCGGCTTCTGGGGCCCGCCGACTGGTGGGTCCCGCGGACAGGCCGAACACTGTGCGGCACTCCTGATGACGCAGCTTGGTCATGGGGTCGTGGAAACAGTGCCGCCGTCTGTCAGGCGATCACTGTCGCCACTCCCCATCCAATCTGGTTTATGCTTGTGGGGCCCTGGCGGGGGGGGGGCGACTCCGCAGAGGCCGACTCCCACAGGGCCGTCTTCTGGCGCTCCGGCCGTCTTTGATTCACCCACTGACGGGTGGCCCTGCGATCTCTGGGCCGTACAGGCCGGCGTCATGGGCACAGTGCGTCACGCACTGTGGCTGAGGTCAGGGGAGGCATGGCAACAGTGCTGCGCCTCGCCGAAGATCTCCCGGTGATACGGCTCACTGTAGCCATGCCAACCCCTCGTAGGCAGGAAGGGACGGCCACGTCGGGGCCGTCCCCTGCATCGGTCTTCGTGAAATGTCGTGGGCCGACTTCCATAGTCGGCTCTCCTGGAGGTCGCAAGCTGGGAGTCGGCTTGCCTTAAAGTCGTCATCTGGGACTCGGCCTCTCTGAAGGTCGCTAGCTGGGACTCGGCCAGAGGGGCGTGGCCTGCCCCGATCTCTCAAAAGATCCTGGGTCCCGAGTCAGCCTACCCGTGGCCCATTACTCCGACAACCGTATTACAAGTTTATTGTTTTTTCTGGAAACTCGGTCACATATAATGACACAGTGCGAAAGTTTTCCATTTTTTTGATTTTTTTAATTTTTTATGCCCGTTTCAAAATGCGGTCAAAACGTCGGGAATGACCGTTCCTAGCTAGTGGTTAATCTTGTAATTTTTTTGGTGTTTCTCTGATTAAACAGATACTTATGTACCTAGAAATGATTTTTGGAAAAAATAAAGAGCAAACTACGAGGTAGCTATAGTTCAAATTTGACCCGCTTCCGGCTGAATCAGCGGGAATTTGTCTTTCTCACCAGAGGTGGATCAAAACTTTTGACACCCAACTATTTGGTCAATTGTGCATTAAATATGTTCTAATATTTTATAAAATTTATTTGATTCAATTTTGCAACAAATATATGATAGATCATTCACAAAAAAAACTCATTTAGGGCATTCAAAAAAATGGGAAATTGATTTTTTTTCCTGTTTCAGTGATGAAAATGGAAAATGGACTAATATTTTTAAAAATTGAGGTGGTTCAATTTTGCAACAAAGAGTTGGTTGGTTCTTCACAACAAAATCAAAATGGAAAATGCATTTTCATGCAAAAAAAATACTTATTTCAATCAATTAAGACCAATTTAGATGGTCATAAGATTGTCAAATCGTTTACCGCGTTTTGATTGGTCCATGGGCATCTCACGTGGATCATGCATCCAGCACCGTCGGATACTCCCCGATCCGACAGCAGCCCTCACCCCCTCACGGCCTCACCCTCTCACCCCACGTAGCCCAATCACCCACGCACCCACGGCCCCTTCTCTCCCACACACCCACGGCTGCCAACCCTAGCCCTCTCCCTCTGCCGCCGCCCAACCCTAGCCCAACCCAATCCGCCTCCGTCCTCTTCTCCAGTCACACCAGCGAGCTCCAACCTCATCGCCGGCAGCTCCTCCCCTCTCCTCCTAGATCCACTCGGGCTACTCATGTTGTGGCCATCCTCTCTCTCCCCCACGTAGCGAACCCTAGCGCTCCCCGATCCAGATCCCTCCGCTCCTATCGCCGACATCCACCACCGCTTGCCGCCGGCCTCGACCCCCTCCCTCCCCTACAGCCCCCACCCCGGCCTCTTCCTCCCATACTGCACGCCGCCGCCACACATGGCACCGCGCAACAGGGGGCTCGCATTGCTCCGACCAGATCCGATTGGCGCCTCCTTGGCCTTGGATCAGGCCAGCACGACTCGGGTGCCACCACCGAGAGGCGTGGATTCATGCGTGCTCCGGTTACGGGTTCGTGTCCTCAAGGTCTCCTCTCCGCGCCTCAGTCACGATTTGGTTTGCTCTCTCCCCTACCCTGATGCGGCCAGTTCTCCATACACAGGTGCACAAGAGACCTCGTCTCCACTCCAAGGCCATTTGTGCTGGCATAGACTGGCGTGCTCACACGCATTGGCTGGACGGCGGCGACACTGACCTTCTCCGCCGGGTCTCCCAAGAGGCCATGCATCCTGCCGCGACCACCTCTACTGCGCGACGGTGGTGGCCGACCTGCAATGCGACCGCTGCATCGCCAGTAACCTCTTCGGTGAGCACTTTACCTCTGCCTCCCTCCTCTGCCTAGATCCCGTGACTGAGCCACACTCTGTAGCATGTAGATTACTGCTTGTGTGGCCATGAGGAATGAAATAATTTTGCAGCTAATAATTCTAGTTTCTTCTTGGAGGAGTTGCTGCACCACTAGTTGTTTCTATTGTGTGCTGGACAGTAGATGTGGATAGCCTGCATGTTGTTTCTTAGGACATTAAGCTACGTAAGGATAAACTGACATAAGTATGCTAGTCTGAAGGGTCGATAACTCACATTTGTTTCTGAATTTAGGTTGTTTATCTATCTGTGGTCCTCAATGTATTAAATGACAGCCAAAGGTATCAATCTATAGAGGCTTATCTACTCACTGTTGGACCTTGCAGGCTTATAGTGCGATGAAAGCCAAATGTATCTAACTAGCCAGTTGACGGGCTAAAACAACTAGCTATAAAATGACATCAAGTTCTGGTTTACATGCTATTCTTGTCGTTCATGCCGACAGACCTTTTGCTGTAGTGTTTAGAGTAGATTGAGTCTGCTAGCCCTCCTTTTTGTTTTTGTTCTTATTTTGGACAAATGCTTGGGGTGCATACTTTCTAGAATCTATATTTGGATTTGCAGTTCGCGTTGTCGAAGAAAATTGCCGATTGTTTGATTGATGTTCTGACTTTTATGTGGACCAGTCGTCCATTCTCTAAATGATTCTTTTAATCCTGCTACCCTTTTTGTATCCATGTACTATTTATCTTGTTTAAGCATTAATGTATACTTTTCTTTCAGCAATGGCAACACAAGCAGGAACCTTGGCTACTCCTCGTTTAAGTCCCCAAGTGGTAGGGTTCTTTGTTCATGGGAGTCACCATCTAGGCATGCTTGATGCTTCACCAGAATGCTGCATTATTCTTTAGCTGTCGATTGTCTGTGTAGATTGACTGTATCGAGTTGAGGGCTTGAGGCAGGCTGTAGGTGATTAGAACAACCACCTGTTAAGTAAGATCGGCTGTAGTGTATGCTCTGAACATAAGCTTGTGTTGCTGCCAGTGTAGTGTATGCTCTGAACACAAGATCCTTTACTTGCTCTGGTTTGGTTAAGACTAATGATGCCTTGGATAAGAAAACAATTTAAAAGGTCTGTTGAAACAAGGTGGAAGCATGTTCTTTCTTGCAACGTACCCTAAACCCCTAAACCCTTTTTATTTGAACTTGTTAGTTATGTTCTGGAGTCTGGAATTTTTGAATCAATATCTATCTGATTAATGCATGCCTTGTTTTGTTTTTTAGTTTGTTGCAAAACATATATGTGGTGTATCTGATTAGTTATGTTGTAAAAGAATGCTTGTCTGTGACACTGGTATTCTTATGTTGATATATGTGCCCAGTTGTGTGTGTTTTGAATCAAATATCTATCCGATTAATTATTGACCATGGTGAGCTAGATCCAAACAAACAAGACACTTACATTAACTTGGCACTTTGAGTCCTTGTAATTCTGATAGTGTGGAACTATATTTTGTACACATAGTCAACTAGTTTTCGTTTTATATTTGCTTGCTTATGTGGAACTATATTTTCTCATTTTTCTAATTATGACATGGATGATATGAAATGTCAGAATTGTTTCTGTTACATGGTGTGCTGCAGGAAAGCCCCTGTGTAGGTTTATTGTCTCATAATTGGGCAATTATTTTCTTGCAGGGGGCCACCCGCTCTACCTCGCTTTGACCCTCTTTTGCTCTATAGTGATCCTGGTACATGAAAAGCAGGTCCTTTTAAATGTTTTGCTTCCTTGGTTGCATTCTACTGTACACTCAAAACTCTTTTCAATTTAGTGACAAGCAAACAATAGAATAGTCAAAAGGCTTTTATTTAATGTGCTTTTCAAAAAAGAATATGTGTTGTGATGTTATCCTCTTTCTGTTGACATGTATGTTGAGTAATATCAAGCCATAATTATAGTCACTCCAAGACATGCTCAAATGTAATCGCACGTACAGATTTGTGTGGCTGAGGTACAGTTTTAAGATGAGATACGTATATATGGAACATGAAAGTATTACCGTTGGTTAGGACATGATGACTGTTTGTTTACTGCTTTATGATTTTGTGTAGAGTTGCGTCCTTCTTGTCCCCTTTTACCCAAGGCCATCTTGTTGTGTCAATGGTTGTGTTGCCGTTTCAAGTTTTGTGTGTGTGCATATGTACATAGCAGTAGACTAGACTGTTGTGATCATATATTACCTTCGTCCCTCCTTAGATTTATCTAGATACGGATGTATCTAACACTAAAACGTGTCTATACATCCGTATCTAGACAAATATAAGACAATAATTTTGGGACAGAGGCAAGGTTTTCGTGTTGTCGAGTCGTTCTAGGGTAGCGACTCTTGACGAGTTGTGCCTGGCTGATTGACTAGTCTGTACTAGTCGAGAGGTTGAGTCGACATCTGGCAGTGTGGCTCGTCGACTAGTCACGTGGATGGAGGGAGTACTTGCTTTGCAGCCCGACAAGACAATATTCTGTTTGCTGGAAACTGAACTCTCTTCTATGTTTGGTTGATGCAGTTCCTTCCATTAATTTATTTGTTTCTTCGATTTGGATGCAACAGGTTCCCTTCATGAACGAGGACATGGGCATGTACCTCGACGGTGAGCTCATCCACCACTACCACCTCGACTCCGCGCGCAAGGTCAATTCCTCTCTCTCGTCTGTGAGGTTTTTTTTTTCATGTTTTGTCTTCTCTGTTGTAGCCTGCTAGTTTCTGTTCTGGTCCTGAAACCAAAGTAGGTAGGATGGCCTTGTGACCTCCTAAATGTTGAGGCTTTGGTTGTCATATCATGTTTGGTTGATCATGTATGATGTGTACTTGCTTGATGGTCACCTATTAGCTAAGGTTCTCATATCATGTTTGGTGCTCATATGGGCTTGCTTGATGGTTCTCATATCATGTTTGGTGGATCCTTTATCATGTTTGGTTCTCATTAGCTAAGATTGTTATGTTTTGCTACTGAATTATATTTCATCAGTCTGCACGTGATCTAGCTCACTCTTATTACTAATTGCCAACAATTGCTACTGGATACACACACTTTTTCCCATGTTATTATTGATGTTCTGCTCTAGGACGGTTTATAGACACTCGCATTGTGTGTGCTCCTCTTCACACTAGACTCTTTAGTTTCTATCTCATGTTCATAGCGTCCTAGTTTGTCGACGACATAGTATCCCCTGTGATCTCTTAGTGAAATGAGAGGTCTGATTGATGCTGTATAGGATTGGCTAGTTTTGCTTAATGCCATATGTCTTATGCAATCAGATTACATTTATGTTTGTTATGGTAATATAAAAAATAATCGTGCTGTCAAAATTTTCACAGTGCGTGCTTTCTATTTCTTTAGTTTGATTGTTTCCCTTGTATTCAATATGCTTCTAATGCCTGATCCTTTCATTTTTGTTGTGGCATCTTTATTTTCACAGGTGTTGTGTGTCCTGGAAAATGGAAGAGGAAGAAAACTTATTTTTGTTGAAATAAATTTTCTGTATTCTGTTTTGTTGTACGTATCATTTGGTAGTTTTGTATAGGAACAAGTGATACTATTTTGAAGGGCTTTATGGCCTGTGATGTAAACATATTTAGTGCTGAAATATGAAATTATTTGCAAAATTTGTCGAAAAGGAGGATCATTTGTATGAATATGTGAATGGCCTGAAAAGAGTATTGGACCAACTCCTGGATTGAATTATTATTTGAATGTATAAAAAGGCTGAATGTAAACCAGAAATGGGCTGCAAAAAATTGTACCTATACTCTTGAAAGGCCAAATGTGCATAAAAATTGACGGGCTGACCAGTTGGGCTTGGCCCATGTAGCTGACAAAAATTAACAGAAATAAATATACTAAATGGGCTGAATTGTTGGGCTCGGCCCATATAGACACCGAATTGGACAAGGCTGAATCTAATTTTTGACCTTTTCAATTGATCGTAATATTGCCACGTCAGCTTGCCACGTCGGATCCGACGTGGCCTGGGCAGACAGCTAGTGACCAAAACAACACGGTAGGCATATTTTGGTCGTAAACGTCTACGACCTTCTCACAAAGAAGGTCGTTAATTTCAGTTTACGACCGCCAACTTTTGACCTTCTGTTTTTGGTCACAAAAAGGTAACAAATGAAAAACAATGACCTTCCACTGACCAATAGTCAAGGTCACAAGTTGACATATTTCTTGTAGTGGAATGAGCATCAAATGACCGCCGTCAGCTGAACGAGCGATAAACCACCACCCATCGGCTGGTATGATTCTAGGTCTTCGAATCAAGAAGGCCAGTGCATTTGCATCTGATGCAACAATTCAAATTGGTGACCAAAAGGACAAAAATAAACAATCATGTTCAGGGTATGTGTGGACTTAAGATTATTATAACAATGACACGTATCATAGACACAGAATTGCAATGTCGTGGTCATAATCATACCCCAAGTGGAAAAAATAATCCAATGGCTTTCATATTCTAGCAATATGTCATGGTTCAAACATCATGTAACAATGAGAGGAAAATAGCTATGACAGAGCCTACTCATATTCTATCATAGCAGTTACTACTACTGTTCTCATATCAACTCTAAGCAATAACATGCGTTGTTATAAAAATCTTGGAAATGAGAGTAACATATAGCAATCATGATGTTATGCTCATAATATCTATTCTAACAATCATTTGATGCCAATTGAGCTCATATCAACTCTAACAATAACATGTGTGGTCATAAAAATCTATGAAATGAGAGGAACATATAGCAATGATGTGGTTATAGACATACTATCTATTTTAAATTTCTAACAATGAACAGGCAGTCGTATTCATAAGGTAAAGATGAGATGAGATCGAACAATTACACGACGTTAGTTTCCACCAGTATAGGCAGCCAATCTGTGCGTCGACCGCGTAAACGATGCCATCGTGTACTATAGCATCAGACATAAATGTTGCCTCAACAGGATTGACGATGAGCCATAACCATGTATGGCGACCAGAATACAGATAGACTAAACCCATGTTAAACAAGCCAATGAGCTTGTAATCCATGTATTCTTCTGATGGTGTGGGCACTTCGCAGATTACAACTTTCAGCAAACAGAGGTCGAGCCAAAATCTTGACGCATCTCGTGAGTAGTAGGCAGGAGTGTCCAGCGGGCCGCGATGCTCAATGGCGGCGGTATCCAGCGATGGAAGGGTGATCTCTCGCTGGGTGTAGATATCCATGAGATGCCACCGACTACCGGATTGGTGGATGAGGACGATCCAGTTGGCCTTCATGCCCACCCAGTAGTGGCCGTGCATGAAGGACAGGTGGACGGGTAGTGGTAGCATGTCGAGGGGCACCACGACAAACTCCGTAGGATCGTCAAGTCAGTGTCTGGGCCACCTGCGAGGATCGGGCATCAGCAAGCAGGGTGTCTTGAAAAGAGTCGGCCGGTTGTAGACAAGTAGAGGGTACAAAGAGACCGAGCATGCGGCCAAACGGACGGTGCTGAGTAGGTCCATACGATTACAGATCTGCTCGAAGAGAACATCGGGGACGGAATTCCAATCACGGCTCTGCGTGTTAGTCGGTTCTGCCACTGGGGTTTTCGGTGCCTGCGAGCCAGCGGGGAAGTGGATTCTGGCAAGCGAGCGAAGAAGCTTCTCCTCGTGTGGCCGAGCAGTGAGCGGGGGGATATGGTACGCGCGAGCTACCAAGGAAGATGGTGCGGGCGGGTGAGCAGTGAGCGGGGATAAATGGTGTGCGGCCAACGATGGGGAAGAGAGGAGGAAGAAGAGTGGAAGACGGGGAAGAAAGTGCACTAAATCTCAATTCTACTAGTACTACTACCAAGATATACCAGCCTTTGGAGTGTAAATAGTTACACCGATGACATGTGGGTCTACCACAAGAGGGCCCATATGTCAGTTAATGGAGGACAGAGGTGCGTAGGCGTATTTGCGGAAGCGCGCTCTACTAGCAAACATGATGGAAGTACTGGGTAAGGTTGATTTAGTAACACCAACACACTGGTTCAGCTTATTAATTACGTATCCCATCTGCTGCAGTGTGTATTGTCACTTCACTACGAAGACTAGTTGAATAGTTCTCTCTGACCGAGATGGGGAATAATGGATTGCGAAGACTTCCTTTCTACAGTATCCCTATGCCTCTACGCTCACTTCAGTCATTTTGCCCCGTACCTAGTCACTTGTTGAAATCCGTACAAAGACAAATACTTCGTATTTGGGAACAGAGGGAGGCTTTTACTCCGTATTTGGGAACACAGGGAGTATCACCATATGGAGGGAAGAGAGGAAGCTTGAAATATGAATATGTCAATTGGAGGGAGTAAGCCCCGTGCATGCATGCATGCATGCAACATGCAACACTCACACGCACACATGGACGCACGCAACACTCTGCTACGTCTTGAGCTTGCGTTGGTTTTCCTTGAAGAGGAAAGGGTGATGCAGCAATAGTAGCTTAAGTATTTCCCTCAGTTTTTGAGAACCAAGGTATCAATCCAGTAGGAGGCTCCTCAAAAGTCCCACGCACCTACACAAACAAACAAAGAACTCGCAACCAACGCAATAAAGGGGTTGTCAATCCCTTCACAGCCACTTGCGAAAGTGAGATCTAATAGAGATAATAAGATAAGATAAATACATTTTTGGTATTTTATAATAATATAGATGCAAAAAATAAAGATGCAAATAAATGTAGATTGGAAGCAAATATGATAAGAGATAGACCCGAGGGCCATAGGTTGCACTAGTGGCTTCTCTCAAGATAGCATAAGTATTATGGTGGGTGAGCAAATAACTGTCAAGCAATTGATAGAAAAGCGAATAATTATGAGATTATCTAGGCATGATCATGTATATAGGCATCACGTCCGCAACAAGTAGACCGACTCCTGCCTGCATCTACTACTATTACTCCACACATCGACCGACTCCTGCCTACATCTAGAGTATTAAGTTCATAAGAACATAGTAACGCCTTAAGCAAGATGACATGATGTAGAGGGATAAACTCATGCAATATGATATAAACCCCATCTTTTTATCCTCGATGGTAACAATACAATACATGCCTTGCAACCCTTTCTGTCACTGGGTAGGGACACCGCAAGATTGAACCCAAAGCTAAGAACTTCTCCCATGGAAAGAAAGATCAATCTAGTAGGCCAAACCAAACTGATAATTCAAAGAGACTTGCAAAGATAACTCAATCATACATAAAAGAATTCAGAGGAGATTCAAATATTTCTCATAGATAAACTTGATCATAAACCCACAATCCACCGGATCTCGATAAACACATCACAAAAAGAGTTTATATCGAATAGATCTCTACAAGAGAGGGGGAGAACATTGTATTGAGATCCAAAAAGAGAGAAGAAGCCATCTAGCTAATAACTATGGACCCGAAGGTCTATGGTAAACTACTCACAACTCATCAGAGCACCGACGAAGACTCCAAGATGGGATCTCGCGGATACAGAAGGTTACGGCGGGGGAAATTGTATTTCGTTGGCTCCCTGGATGTTTTCGGGGTACGTAGGCTTATATAGGAGGAAGAAGTACGTCGGTGGCCGCTCGAGGGGCCCACGAGACAAGGGGTGCGCCCTATAGAGGGGGGGCGCCCTACCCTCTCGTGGCCGCCTCGGCTGCTTCTTGACTTGCACTCCAAGTCCTCTGGATCACGTTCGTTCCAAAAATCACGCTCCCGAAGGTTTCATTCCGTTAGGACTCCGTTTGATATTCCTTTTCTTCGAAATACTGAAATAGGAAAAAAACAGCAATACGGGCTGGGCCTCCGGTTAGTA
This sequence comes from Triticum dicoccoides, assembly GCF_002162155.2. Taxonomy (NCBI): domain Eukaryota; kingdom Viridiplantae; phylum Streptophyta; class Magnoliopsida; order Poales; family Poaceae; genus Triticum; species Triticum dicoccoides. The sequence continues at coordinate 260,754,662 of NC_041391.1, forward strand.
GGTTAGTCCCAAAAATGATATAAATGTGTAAAATAAAGCCCATAAACATCCAAAAGGGGTAATATAATAGCATGGAACAATCAAAAATTATAGATACGTTGGATACGTATCAAGCATCCCCAAGCTTAATTCCTGCTCGTCCTCGAGTAGGTAAATGATAAAAAGGATTTTTTGATGTGGAATGCTACCTAGCATAATTCTCAATGTAATTTTCTTTATTGTGGCATGAATGTTCAGATCCAAATGATACAAAATAAAAGTTCATATTAACAAAAATGGTGATACTTCAAGAATACTAATCAAAGTAATCATGTCTTCTCAAAATAACATGGCCAAAGAAAGTTATCCCTACAAAATCATCTAGTCTGACTATTGCTCTATGTTCATCACACAAAGTATTTAATCATGCACAACCCCGATGACAAGCCAAGCAATTGTTTCATACTTTAATAATCTCAAACTCTTTCAACTTTCACGCAATACATGAGCGTGAGGCATGGACATAGCACTATATGTGGAATAGAATGGTGGTTGTGGAGAAGACAAAAAGGAGAAGATAGTCTCACATAACCTAGGCGTATCAACGGCTTATGGAGATGCCCATTAATAGATATCAATGTGAGTGAGTAGGGATTGCCATGCAATGGATGCACTAGAGCTATAAATATATGAAAGCTCAACAAAAGAAACTAAGTGGGTGTAAAGCATCCAACTTGCTTGCTCACGAAGACCTAGGGCATTTTGAGGAAGCCCATCATTGGAATATACAAGCAAAGTTCTATAATGAAAAATTCCCACTAGTATATGAAAGTGACAACATATGAGACTCTCTATCATGAAGATCATGGTGCTACTTTGAAGCACAACTGTGGAAAAAGAGATAGTAGCATTGTCCCTTCTCTCTTTTTCTCTCATTTTATATATTTTTTCTTTGGCCTTTCTTTTTTTTCTTTCTCATCCCGACTTGTGGGGGAATCATAGTCTTCATCATCCTTTCCTCACTAGGACAATGCTCTAATAATTGAAGATCATCACACTTTTTATGGATTTACAACTCAAAAATTACAACTCAAAGCTAGAACAAGATATGACTCTATAATCTATATGAATGCCTCTGGCGGTATACCGGGATATGGAATGAATCAAGAGCGACATGTATGAAAATTATGAAGGTGGCCTTGCCACAAATACGATGTCAACTACATGATCATACCAAGAGTAATATGACAAAAGTAATGCGTGTCATATGAATGAATGATGGAAAGTTCCATGGAAATATATCTCGGAATGGCTATGGAAATGCCATAATAGGTAGGTATGGTGGCTGTTTTGAGGAAGGTATATAGTGGGTGTATGGTACCGGCGAAAGTTGCGCGGCACAAGAGAGGCTAGCAATGGTGGAAGGGTGAGGTGCGTATAATCCATGGACTCAACATTAGTCAAAAGAACTCATGTACTTGTTGCAAAAATCTAGAAGTCATCAAAAACTAAAGCACTACGCGCATGCTCTTAGGGGGATAGATTGGTAGGAAAATACCATCGCTCGTCCCCGACCGCCACTCATAAGGAAGACACTCAATAAATAAAATTGTGCTCCAACTTCATCACAAAGCGGTTCACCATACGTGCATCCTACGGGAATCACAAACCTCAACACAAGTATTTTTCATAATCACCTCAACTAGCATGACTTTAATATCACTACCTCCATATCTCAAAACAATTATCAAGCATCAAATTGATCATAGCATCCAATTCCTTGCTATGATAGTTTTTATTACACCCAACTTGGATGCTCATCATTCTAGGACCAACTTTATAACCATAGAAAATACCATGCTGTTCTAAAAGACTCTCAAAAATATATAAGTGAAGCATGAGAGACTAGCAATTTCTTCAAAATTAAGTCACCACCGTGCTCTAAAAGATATAAGTGAAGCACTAGAGCAAAAACTATCAAGCTCAAAAGATATAAGTGAAGCACATTGAGTATTCTAGCAAATTTTAATCAAATAGGCTTCTCCCAAAAGGTGTGTACAGCAAGGATGATTGTGGTAAACTAAAAAGCAAAGACTAATATAATACACAACGCTCCAAGCAAAACACATATCATGTGGCGAATAAAAATAGAGCCCCAAGTAAAGTTACCAATGAACGAAGATGAAAGAGGGGATGCCTTCCCGGGGCATCCCCAAGCTTATGCTTTTGGCTATCCTTGAATATCTTGGGGTGCCATGGGCATCCCCAAGCTTAGGCTCTTGCCACTCCTTATTCCATACCCAAAACTTGAAAACTTCACAACACAAAACTCAACAGGAAATCTTATAAGCTCCGTTAGTGAAAGAAAACAAAACCACCACTTAAGGTACTTTAATGAACACATTATTTATTTATTTTGGAATTAAACCTACTGTATTCCAACTTCTCTATGGTTTATAAACTATTTTACTAGCCATAGATGCATCAAAATAAGCAAACAACACACGAAAAACAGAATCTGTCAAAAACAGATAAGTCTGTAGCAATCTGTAACTAACACAAACTTCTGGAACTTTAAAAATCCTACCAAAATAGAAAGTCCTGGACAATTTGTCTATTGATCAGCAGCAAAAATAATCAACGCAAAATAACGTTTCTGTGATTTAACAAAACTAAATTCGTGCGTGCAAAGTTTCTGTTTTTCAGCAGAATCAAATCAACTATCATCATAGGTTATCCTATAGGTTCTACTTGGCACAAACACTAATTAAAAGATAAAAACACATCTAAACAGAAGGTAGATTTAAGATTTATTACTAAACATGAACAAAAACAAAAAACACAAAGAAAATTGGGTTGCCTCCCAACTAGCGCTATCGTTTACGCTCCTAGCTAGGCATAAAAGAAAAGATAGATCTAAGTAGTGCCATCTTTGGCACTCAATTCATAAGTAGCTCGCATGATAGATTCATAAGGTAATTTGACTTTCTTTCTTGGAAAGTGCTCCATGCCTTTCTTTAATGTAAATTGGAATCTAATATTCCCTTCCTTCATATCAATAATCGTGCCAATCGTTCTAAGGAAAGGTCTACCAAGAATAATAGGGCAAGAAAGATTGTAATCTATATCAAGAACGATAAAATCTACGGGCACCAAATTTATATTTGCAACAATGAAAACATCATTGATCCTTCACATTTGCTTTTAACGCTGGAATCCGCAAGGTGCAAACTTAAAGAGCAATCATCAAGATCATGGAAACCTAGAATGTCACATAAAGTTTTCGGAATCGTTGAAACACTAGCACCCAAATCACACAAAGCAAAACACTCATGATTTTTAATTCTAATCTTTATAGTAGGTTCCAACTCATCATTAAGTTTTCTAGGTATATAAACTTCCAAATTAAGTTTTTCATCATAAGATTGCATCAAGGCATCAACGATATGTTTGGTAAAAGCTTTATTTTGACTATAAGCATGAGGAGAATTAACAACGGATTGCAACAAGGAAATACAACCTTCTAAAGAACAATTATCATAATCAATTTCCTTGAAATCCGAGATAGTGGGTTCAATGCTATTTAAATTCATGACCTCTCCAATCCCACTTTTACCAAATTTAGCATAAAGATCTAAAAACTCCGAATTCTTGGGACGCCTTCTAGGTAAAGTTGACTCATCATCAGTCCCATAATTATCAAGATTCATATTGCAAAACAAAGATCTAATAGGAGACGCATCAATAACTTTAAGATGTTCATCATTATTTTCATGGAAACTAGAAGAACATGCTTTTATAAAGCAATCTTTCTTAGCACGCAATCTAGTGGTTCTTTCTTTGCACTCATCAATGGAAGATCTAAGTTTAAGAGAATCAACATCAAGCGAAAGTCTATCAACGTTCCTAGACAAATCATCAACTTTGAGCAATTTTTCTTCAAGCAAAGCATTAAAATTCTTTTGAGAGATCATAAATTCTTTCACACTATTCTCAAAATCAGAGGGCATCTTATTAAAATTACCATAATAATTATTGTAGGAACTTCCATAATTATTAGAGGAATTACTAGGGAACGGTCTAGCATTAAAGTTTCCCCTATAAGAATTGTTTCCAAAACTATTCCTACCAACAAAATTCACATCCATAGATTCATTATTATTCTCAATCAAAGTAGACAAAGGCATATCATTGGGATCAAGAGGAGTATTTTTAGTAGCAAACAATTTCATAAGTGCATCCATCTTTCCACTCAAAACATTGATTTCTTCTATAGCATGCACTTTTTTACTAGAAGATCTTTTGGTGTGCCATTGAGAATAATTAGCCATAATATTATCAAGAAGTTTTGTAGCATCTCCTAACGTGATTTCCATAAACGTGCCTCCCGCGGCCGAATCTAAGAGATTTCTAGAAGCAAAGTTCAAACTGGCATAATTTTTTTGTATAATCATCTATAAATTCAAACCATGAGTAGGGCAATTGTGAATCATCAATTTCATTCTTTCTCAAGATTGGGCAACATGCTCATGATCAAGTTGTTTAAAATTCATAATATCGTTCCTAAGAGTAATAATCTTAGCGGGAGGAAAATACTTAGAGATAAAAGCATCTTTGCACTTGTTCCAAGAATCAATACTATTTTTAGGCAACGACGAAAACCAAACTTTAGCACGATCTCTAAGTGAAAACGGAAATAACTTCAATTTAACAATATTGTTATCCGTATCTTTCTTCTTTTGCATATCACGCAAATCAACAAAGTTGTTTAGATGAGTAGCGGCATCTTCACTAGGAAGGCCGACGAATTGATCTTTCATAACAAGATTCAGCAAATCAGTATTGATTTCACAAGACTCAACATCATTAAGAGGAGAAATCGGAGTACTAGGGAAATCATTATTATTGGTATTTGAGAAATCACACAATTTGGTATTATATTGCGCCATGGCAACAAGTAATCCAACACACAAGCAAACAGAAAAAGGCAAGCAAAAAAGAGAGGAGTAGATTGGGAAAGAGAGGTCAAATAAAACAGCAAGGGTGAAGTGGGCGAGAGGAAAACAAGAGGCAAATGGAAAATAATGTAAATGTGAGGGAGATGAGTTTGTGATGGGTACTTGGTATGTCTTGACTTGAGTGAAGACCTCCCCGGCAACGGCCCCAGAAATCCTTCTTGCTATGTCTTGAGCTTGCGTTGGTTTTCCTTGAAGAGGAAAGGGTGATGCAGCAATAGTAGCGTAAGTATTTCCCTCAGTTTTTGAGAACCAAGGTATCAATCCAGTAGGAGGCTCCTCAAAAGTCCCACGCACCTACACAAACAAACAAAGAACTCGCAACCAACGCAATAAAGGGGTTGTCAATCCCTTCACGGCCACTTGCGAAAGTGAGATCTAATAGAGATAATAAGATAAGATAAATACATTTTTGGTATTTTATAATATAGATGCAAAAATTAAAGATGCAAATAAAAGTAGATCGGAAGCAACTATGATAAGAGATAGACCCGGGGGCCATAGGTTTCACTAGTGGCTTCTCTCAAGATAGCATAAGTATTACGTTGGGTGAACAAATTACTGTCGAGCAATTGATAGAAAAGCGAATAATTATGAGATTATCTAGGCATGATCATGTATATATGCATCACATCCGCAACAAGTAGACCGACTCCTGCCTGCATCTACTACTATTACTCCACACATCGACCGACTCCTGCCTGCATCTAGAGTATTAAGTTCATAAGAACAGAGTAACGCCTTAAGCAAGATGACATGATGTAGAGGGATAAACTCATGCAATATGATATAAACCCCATCTTTTTATCCTCGATGGCAACAATACAATACATGCCTTGCAATCCTTTCTATCACTGGGTAAGGACACCGCAAGATCGAACCCAAAGCTAAGCACTTCTCCCATGGCAAGAAAGATCAATCTACTAGGCCAAACCAAACTTATAATTCGAAGAGACTTGCAAAGATAACTCAATCATACATAAAAGAATTGAGAGGAGATTCAAATATTTCTCATACATAAACTTGTTCATAAACCCACAATTCATCGGATCTTTACAAACACATCGCAAAAAGAGTTTACATCGAATAGATCTCCACAAGAGAGGGGAAGAACATTGTATTGAGATCCAAAAAGAGAGAAGAAGCCATCTAGCTAATAACTATGGACCTGAAGGTCTGTGGTAAACTACTACAACTCATCGGAGGGGCTATGGTCTTGATGTAGAAGCCCTCCATGGTCGATTCCCCCTCTGGCAGACCTCCGACGAAGGCTCCAAGATGGGATCTCGCGGATACAGAAGGTTACGGCGGTGGAAATTGTGTTTCGTTGGCTCCCTGGATGTTGTCAGGGTACGTAGGCTTATATAGGAGGAAGAAGTATGTCGGTGGCCGCTTGAGGGGCCCACGAGATAGGGGGCGCACCCTATAGGGGGGCGCCCTACCCTCTCGTGGCTGCCTCGGCTGCTTCTTGACTTGCACTCCAAGTCCTCTGGATCACGTTCGTTCCAAAAATCACGCTCCCGAATGTTTCATTCCGTTTGGACTCCTTTGATATTCCTTTTCTTCGAAATACTGAAATAGGCAAAAAAACAGCAATACGGGCTGGGCCTCCGGTTAGTAGGTTAGTCCCAAAAATGATATAAATGTGTAAAATAAAGCCCACAAACATCCAAAAGGGGTAATATAATAGCATGGAACAATCAAAATTATAGATACGTTGGAGACGTATCACACTCACGCACCCATGGGGCACACAGCACACGACGAAACACACACGCTCATGCTCAAGTGCTCAACCTACTCCCTACATCATGAAAGACTGTACGTTTAGAGATTTAAACATTGACCAGGGCATAATTAACGCCCAAAAGTAGCAGACTTATGTGTGCATGCGACCATTGAGAGAAGAAGATTAAATGAAGGCCGTTGCATGCTGTAATTAAGGATAGACATGTAGCCTATACCTAGAGCAGATGTTGGTGCATTAGTCAATCAATATCGATTTAGATTAAAGGCTAAATGCATTGAAGTGTAGGTGTACAACATGTACTACACTCTTTGTTTTTTAGCCGATGTACACTCTTCGTTGGAAGACCGAGGGAGTACACATGCATGCACTCACATACACAATCAGAGTGGTTCGCGCGCAAGGGTTGGACTCCTGTCGCGCCCGCGTAAAGTTTTGTTTAACTGATTTCTTTGCTCTGCCAACTGACAGGTGGGACCCAGAAACCAGGTGACAATTTAACCGTCAACAAAGTGCCACGTCGACTACGTGGCCGGTTAGTAGGGTGCAATACGGTGCTCTATGATGAGCTAGTGATCGTATAATCACTGCAAAACTATATATAGTGACCGTAAAGAGCGTATTGTTACATACGTTGATCGCCAGTGTATTTTTCTCATTTCAAATTAAGCCATATTAACAAGAAAGGACGCAGTATGGACTAGTACTAGTACTGCGTTGATGTGTCCCGTCAACTCGCCGAACGAGGAGAAGCTTGGTTACTACGCCTCTCCCTCGCCCACGCGCACGGTGGTCCGCAGGACGAGGAGAGGGTTTTGACTACAATGCCCTCTCCCTCTCCCTCACCCTCGCCCTTGCGGTGGACGTGCAGCAGTTCAATTGGTGTCAGATTGCCAGAAACATATTGTACAGTAGTATCATCATTGTTGGACCTTCCGAAGAGGCGAAGAGCCAAGTGCAAGGTTCACACGAGTACGAACTGCTGAACCTCCCGAAGAGGCAAAGAGCCAAGCGCAAGGTTTTATAGGAGTTGTCATCCTAGTACGAGGGTACTACAACTATAGCGAACGATGCTACTGTATGATGCCGCCACGTCACATATATCCAAAGTTGTGCCACCTTTTTTTCTCAAAGAGCATGTTGGAGCCCGTGCAACAACCACACAAGTTGCACGTACACATAACACATTTACTAGTAATAAATTCTAAAGGACAAATGCCAGTATACCACACAAGTTCATCTCCAATTCATGTGATAAATTTGTGCACAGCGCTACCGTTCACAATTTACCGTACTCCACTTACACGTTATAGATGGGCTACATGTCCTCCTCTAGGTTCCAGTCCCAGGTGTTCTTCATGGATGGAACAATCAATAGCGGTGGGCAATGGGAATCATTTTCGCAGCTTTCTAGTCCAGTTCCACACGATGGAGACTCATCCAAGCTGAAGCGGCATAAATCTGGGATAGCATGATCCAGCATGTCGTTCATCCGGCGGTGCGCACCGAAGACACAACCATGCTTCATGAACGACAGACCTTCCATGTTTTGCATGGAAGGTGGCATCCTCTTCACAAATGGGTAGCTGTCCCCAATGAAAAGCGAGTACTCTCCAAGAGTGTTCCTCGGCACCCACGTAGCATCACATCGGTCGAACTTGGCGCCGTTCATATGGTACACGCGGCATCTCTGATCTGGACACATGGTGACGTACATAGTTAAGGTCCATGCATAATAATGTTGTGCTCAAATATGGCGGTCAGTAATACTATGCAGCAAATAGTACTACTCTGGTATAGAGGAAGTAAAATAACTGGCTTATTATATATAGCCACTCTTGGCTACTTGGATGAGATAGTAAGACATGGAAAAACAAAAATGATGGCAGCTAGTGGGTTCAAGTCTTCAAGGGCCTAGCTAGCTATACACGTCCTCCAAGGTAAAAATTACTCCTACTAGTACTAGTAAGTACTAGTACAACAATGAAAGAGAAGGCGAGAGGGTTAAAAAATGGAATACCTGGGTAGATGGTGACGGTCTGATCGTGGTAGATTGTGTGACCCTGTTGCACATCAGTGGTACCATGGGTAACGACTGCTAAGATAGTTGATCCTATTATGCCAAAGTCAGCTACAAGCTTCCAGGTTAGACCGAATCGCGGATGCAAATCCACATCCAGGATCAGCGATCTTATTTTGATCGGGGGATGACTGGTCCCTACAAATTAATGGAGTACTGTTAGGGATGCAAATGATGGTTTGTGCCTTCCGTTTGTAATCTCCCGTACCGTAGGATGGCAACCAGATGAAACAAGTCCCCTAGCTTGTCACCACGAAGATGCGGCCTAGATGGCACACGACGTCTTCGAACGTGTAGGGGTACAAATCTGCCGCCGCCAACATGCGCCAGCCTCTGCCGTTACTGCCTCTTGCATTGATGGCAATCCTTATGTCTAACACCGCGACGAGATAGTAATCGTCGTAGCCGCGTCACTTTGTCGGTGGGTCCGTAATTGCTATCTTGTTCGATCTCATGTAGGCATCATCATACGTATTCAAGCCCAGCCAGTCCGGAAGGCCGATCCCAATGGTGGAGAAGGGGTCTACTGGAATGGCCGCAGTGCTGTGGATGCTATGCAAAATGATGGTGGTATCCGGCCGGAGGTATGCAAGCCAATCTTCATTGGCACCGACCCAGACCTATATATAAGACGGTGGGCAGCGGAGAAATTACGGGATGGAAATGGAATAACTAAGTACTACATGATCAAACTCCATTACTGACCTGCTCACGGGACAAAATCCGACTACCTCTCAACGTCGGCAACTCTAGCAGAGTCAACGTGCAACCATGGCCAGGGAGCAGTGGTCTGTTCGAAGGATTGTCCCATAGAAGAACCTTCTCCTCAAGGACGCATGGAAGACCAACAACCACGACCTTTTCCCAAGCCTGTTTAAGCACCGTCTTGAAAAAGTTGGTGCAGGAAGCACTGAGTCTTGCAGTGGTGAGGACGTCGGAGCGGCGTGTGATTTTTCCCAGAGGTTCGTCGTCCAAGGTCTCCCAGCCCCGACGAGGAGGAGAACCGCCTGGCAAATCCATGGGAGCAGCGACGAACTGCCTTCTCTTCGGAGGGAGGGGAACTGGCGAGGAGGAGATAAGAGTGTAGTAACCGCATGGCCTCATCCCTTCCAACTATAGATCGTTCCTTAGCAAAGGGGTGAGGCTACTTTTTACTACTAGTACTAGCATTATGGGACGTTATGGGATTGCATTATACTGTAAATAATAGCACTAGTAAGAAATTTTTGGCACTAGGTAGCAGTTTTTGGCGTGGATTAAGAAATTTTGGGTATGTTTTTGCTATTTTTTGTACACGCCAACTAGTGTCAAAAAACGTCTTACATTATGTGATGGAGGAGTACGTACTCGTACTGTAGCAGTACTTACTACTTTTTCTCAACTTGTAGTGCGATGTACTATACTTCTAGTCTAGTCTAGTATAGTGCACCATTTTTGAACTCTTGAATCTCAGGGCCAAGGAGCTACAGTTGGAAATGGAGGGTACTACTGTTCTCTAGAACCATCGCGGTACTATCAATGTAGGGAAAGTACACCTGCGTAGTGGCCTAGTGGGTACTCTCAGTGCTCTATTCAGCCGCTCCTCTCATGTAGCTGGCCTACTCAGCCGCTCCTCTCACGCACACACTAGCAACCTGTTTATCAGCGACGGTTACTGCGGGGGCAGAACATTTGAGTTATTTGATACAGCGAGACTAGGCTTTTCGCTTCCATTTGTGGAGGTGTAATGGATCTCGTCGAACTTTGTTAGTAGTTCCTTCTTTATGAATGAGATGAAGCAAAGCTTTTGCCTCCGTTTAAAAAAACACGTTAAGAGGAATTTATTTTATAGTAGAGCCGATAATGGAGTGAAGTCCATGCGTGCAATGCCACAAGCTACAGAGTAGTAGTAGAGCACTTTACGTACAGAGCCATATTGCACAGTTCCCAATGCCCCGCCACGCTTTTCTACTTCGTCGGGCTTAATTGGGAGGTGCTTGTTTAAATATGCTACTAGCTGATGAGGAAGCTGCAAGCGAGGTGCTGCTAGGGTGAGCATGCGAGCCACGGGATGCTGGGGAGGAAGACCCGTTCACGTGGCTAGGCTATCCAGTGCACCCAGATTGTGGTGCCGCACGTCTGTTTGACTTCAAAACTCAAACTACCCGTGTAAAATATTGGCTCACAGCAAAGTTACTATTTAAAAAAAAGGCCGTCGTGCGTTCAGCTGGGATCAAACCCACAAAATGAGGTATACACTCCCGCGACCACTAGTAGTACTCGTTGGAGTACAATGCAACCTAGAATCGCCTTTTGTCGCTAGTAGTACATACATTGTTCCTTACAAGAAACCCCTAATAATGCAAGAAACCACTAATAATGCCAATAAACTAGTACCACTTGCATATGTGGTAGACTTAAGATAAGATTACCTTATCAACCGTTGTACATGCTCTTACCAAGCAGCCCTACCAAGAAACGACTACTCTACAAAGTGTTGTTATAGGCACGTTTGAACCCATGGTCCTGTTTGGATACATTTGTTGTGAATCTAACCCTGCCATCCAAACACCACTTTGGTTAGAGTTAGTTCAGGGTTAGAATCTAACTATAACCTCTGACAGGGCCCATGTCGCCCATTAAGTCAACGCCTTCTATTCGACCGGGCGTTATGACTTGTGGGACCTACATGTCAGTCTGCAAAAAAATCCCCGGGTGACCTCCTACCTCCGGCCCATCCACCTAGTCATCCTCGGCCATGGGACGCAGCTACCGCCACCGGCAGAAGGCGAGGTCAAAACCGCCGGCGGTGCGGAGCCCATGTTGCGGCAACCCGGATGCCAGCTCCGTCCAGCGCTCGCGGCCGCTAGCTAGCCAAGACAGCTCCGTCCAGCTACTTGTCTGCAAGGTTTGCTAGCTAGATTAGCACGGCAGCGCGGGGGCTTGCTCGCTCATGAGTCATGCTCAGGCCAGCCTACCAACCCGTGCGGAGGCCCGCGAGGCGTCTGGCCCGTCCGGCGGAGCAGGGACAACTCGCTCATCACCAGCGCCACCGACGAACACACATTAGCACTGTTTGAAATAATGTTCAGGAAAAATAATGATTTGAGGGGAAATAACAGGATAGAAGGTCAGATGTGGGTCCCTCGTGTCAATGTCCAAACAAAATGTGTTGGTTTAAGCTGCCTCGCCAGCATGGACGTGTGGGCCAACCCTGTCATAGATGGGTTTAAACGAACCTAATTGGTGGGAGTACTAGGTAGTAGTTTTTGGCGTGGATTAAGAAATTTTGGGTATGTTTTTGCTATTTTTTGTACAATAGATTCTTCCTAGGGCTAGTCGAAAGTGATAGTTTTTTGTTAAATACTCTACATATTGTAAGTAGGACTGGAAGTTAAGCTTTGGAAGCCAATAAGCAAGGCTAGTTACATAGTGCATATGTGTACATGATTGAAAGTAAATATCAACCATGAGGTGACTAATATCTTGATGGAAAACTCGAAACTATGGAATACTAGGAAAAAATGCATGGTTGGAAATACTAGCAATGTTCATGTGCGTCGCAACGAATCATAATTAGAATAATACTTATTCACAAACTTGATACAAAACACTCTAATTTTGATATACATATATCACTAGAGATATATTATGTTCAATTAGAATATATTCCTTGGGCTGTTTTGGTGAGGTCATGGAGGGATGTCGTTGGTGTTAGGATACTAATTATGGGTTTTCTGCAAATTGGTAGACAAGTGGGATGTTGGTGAGAAAAGGCAACAACTTACCTCACAGTCGTTAGATGTAGATCTAATGGTCAGAAATGATGGATGGCAGACACACCATTATCACCAACTTAGTCTTCTGTAAGAGTAGTAGCAAGATCAGTGCATTGCATGGAACATCAAGATGCATTTTTTTTATAAAACACTTGTTGTGATTGACCCATGAGGGAGTAATCCCATGTGTAAAACCTAATGATATCTCGAGAAATATGAGATAAGGTGAAGAGGAGTGGGGCGTGGTGGTGATTGGTGGTCGGACTGAGCAGAGGCATGGGGATTGACGACGCCGACAGCGGCCACTAGGCCAGTTTGTTCTAGAGGCTTCCTTTCTTAATTGCTCAACAATGAGGTTGTTGGGGATAAGGATGAACAAGGGAAGGCCTTGTCTGCAAATGTGGAGAGGGGTGCGGGTATCTTTTAGTTTAATTTCCATCCGCCAGATATAGATCAGACGGTCTATATTGCAATATGACACGCGTACCATCATCACCAAGTTGGTTTTTTATAAGAGAAGAAATATAAGTATGGAGATACAAACGTATTATCGATACTTGTTTCCGTAAACTAGCATCTACATTCTATTCAACGCCTCAACATGTGGGGCCTTAGCACAATGACTTCTCGACTATGTAAAACAAAGGTTTTCCCGTCGCCGATAAGGAGGGGGTGACGGCGGCGCGCTTTTTGGCTTGCTCTAGTCCTAGTAGTCATACTAGGTGGTCCAAGCACGTGTAGATTTATTCTTTTTCACATCTTGTGTTCGCCGTACTGCAACGACTGTTGATGAATAGACGGTAAGTTATTCACGGCAAAACCCTTGTTGAGCATGTTTGCGAGAGAGAGAGAGAGATAGTGTGTGTGTGATGTGTCTAGAGACTGAGGCAATGATAACAGATTCTTTGTGTCTATGTTTGTGGAGGATAGAGAGAGACATGTACATGGGGCTTTGTGTTGTGTAATGTGGAGACACATATGCATTATTAGAGAAGGAGTGTGTAAGATACACATGCAGACATGGGGAGAGATGAGGATCCAGATAAATGGGTGTTTGTGCGTGTTTGTGTGTGTTTGTGCACGCATTTGTGTGTATGTGGAGTAGAGAGACCAATAATGATGTAAACCTAGTATAAGGGAAGGGGGAATGGTGTGACATGTGTAGTAGCGGGATAGCATCGGTGCGGGCGGGGGGAGCAGACTATCTGGCAGAGACATCGAGTGTGTGTGTGGGAGAGGGGTGTGAGAGCGAGAGAGAGAGAGCTAGCAATGGAGAGAGAGAGAGAGGAAGAGAGGGGGCGAGAGGGGTCGTTCATGTCCATAAATGGCGTATAGATAGGGAGACAATGTTGTTGTTGTTTGAAATTGGCCTATGTACGGAGACGCAAGGGAAGCGAGTCATCGTGTGTGTGATAGGGACTTCATGAGATATCTAGAATAGATGGTGTAGAGAACAATGTGCGAAATCGAGAATGATGATACATTAGGGAGCTATGGAAAGAGTCACAACATATATGTATACAGGGAAGGAGCTGGGGCGGGTCCGCATGTGGGAGAGATAGAAAGAGGAGAGTGGTGCACAAGGAGACAAAGTGTGCTTGTTTGAAGTGGGGGTGGTGTGTGAGGTGAGTGCGCAAGAACCACATAACTAGGAAGATAGACATTTTGGGGCGACGATTTGTGTGTATGGGAAAGATACACACTACATAGTGCGTGTGCTTGGGAAAGAGAGATGCCGAGAGACCTAGAGAGTGGGGGAAGAGATGTGTGGATGCCCGAGAGACAAAGTGATAGAGACCTATATTGGGGTCCGGACTTTAGAAGAGAGAGGGGTGTTAATGT
>NC_041391.1:260769487-260931890 GCF_002162155.2 Triticum dicoccoides
GATAAATTTGTTTCACAGTTTGGACTATGAGATAACAATACTTTTGAACATGCGTGATATACCTTGATGTACCAGAATTACAAACCTAGGATTGGAATTTTGGAATTCGACTCCATCATTAGCTTTTGTAATTCATTTAAACGGAGGTACATTTTTTAAGATGGGATTTCGTGATTTCAAATTCATATATCAAACCTAGAGATATACACATACGGGCATGTTCAAAATTTATAATCATCCACTTTATTCATACACATACACATTTTTGCTTTTGTCATCATATTTAGGATAAGCACATTTGGAATTTCATTTGAATTGGACCGTATGATGGTATTTGCTTGTAGTAGCTCAATGATCCATATTTGAATTGAATGGACAATCTAAGTTCCGAGTTGGAGACATTGATTTTCAAAACTTGCACTTTTTTTGCGTGCAAAACAAACAAATTGTCGGCCATGATATCAGAGTCGGCCGTACAAGAGCAGAATATAATTTCAGGAGCCAAAAGCTTTCAAACTTCCCGCTCACATCGAAATATCTCATGCCCGAAAGTTCAGTCCTCCGATATTCCTGTTGTACCCCTGTCACATGAACGGAAAAGGGTTGCATTGGTAACTCCATTGTTTTCCTCTCTTTGGCCCCAACATTCTTCCCCAGAGCCCCTCCTTGACATCCCAACCATGGAAAGCCACCGAATCTAGTTCTCCGCTGCAGCGGTGACCTCACACCCCGCCGGATCTACCTTCCGCACCTTGGAACGCCCAACTGCCAACTCACCACTTCACCAGAGCCGCTTTAGCGACTGGCTTGTCCACTGCTCCATATCTCCTTGACCGCCATCATGGTCCACCGCACCAGATCTGCTTAACCGGCACCCTCATCCACCAAAGTGTAGGCCCTTCACTGACTCGCTCGTCCGCCCCTTCGCTGGCCCTTCATACAAGCCCTCGTCCGCCTCAACAGATCCGCCTCATCGAAAGCACTGTACAATGCGCCCACCGAAGCCTTCGTCCACTGCACCGGACCCACTCCACGGACGCCATATTCAACTCCACCGGCCCTGCTTTACCGACACCGCAGCCTCATCAGGTTATTTCGATTTGTACTCCTTCAGTTTTTCTATTTATCGTGCAACTGTTCACTTACCACAGACAAGCTTTCTTGTATGTTGACAGGCACCGCAACCGTAGCACCGGAGCCGCTTCAGCGACGGCGACAGCCGGCCCAAACTCAACCGCAACACGAGCACCATCGATGATCCTTAGCTATCAAGTATGACAACGATACCCATATGCCGCTGAGAATTAGGTACTATTATCCAACGGTCGGCGCCTAGGTTCACTTTCCTAGCATAAGCACCGCACCTTTGAATTTCTTCAGGGCATCATTCAATTTTTCATGAGACGTGTTATTCTGCTTGCACCTGTATGGCCATACTTCTGGCAGTGAACATGTTACATGTGCTAAATTACATACCAGTGCACATATAGTTAATATGCTTTAGTTTTGTCCTAAGTATTACTGTACTTCCTTGATATCACTGCCTACTATTTTACTTCTTGAATGCTATATTTATGATAATGGTGTTGTTCTGATGCCACCTTTGGTTCCATCAGATTGCTTAATGTTCTCTATGCTTAATTACACATCAGCAGACTAGCATGCGGTTCCGCTGCTTTTTGTTCATTTTACCCTACATTTTCTGATGCTAGCTATTACATCACTACTCCGAGCCTTTGTTCATTACTTGTTTGTGTGTTCTTGATCTTCCCAAGTTGCATGACTAATTTGATGCTTCTATTAATTATGGAGCTACCAACCCCATCAAGCAAAATATTTGTTCTTTTGGGGTTGGCACGTCGAACAGGCAAAAAAATAGAGGGAAGTAGATATATTGTCGTGTATGCACAAACCCTTCTTTCATTAGTTTAGATGAACCATTGATGATCAACTTGGACCAGTGTATGCAATTAAAATTAATTTTACCTAAATAGAGGGTGCAGAATAAACTACAACAACTAGATTTGCAACCACGGGATGCTGACGATATCTTCAAAGAACATTGCAACAGCAGCGAGGCTTCACAACAACATATGGTAAGCCAGTGTGTTTTAGTACATGTGAAATGTAATGCGAGTGGGCTGCTTTCTTGGCTTGTGCCCTCAACCTGTAATCCTACCGAATTACAAATAGTTCAGTTGTCTGCTTTGTTGTATTGCTTGATTCAAATGCTTGTTTGTTGTTACGCTATACCTAAGTTGGCCAATATATTAGCAGTGCCTACTGTAGTATCATAAAGAAATGCATGCCTAGTTAATTTGAGTCCATAACTTTTCCTCTCAACTTCATCACAAGACTGTCTTCATAGTTTATATGAGGCCATACTGTTAAGAGCTTTCTCAGATTATTTCAACTGCTTAGATGCTTTGGCAACTTAAATATAGCGGTGGTACACTCCCTTTCAACTAGGGATGTCAACTGTGTCCTGTTTAATTTTGATTAAAGCCCACTAGTGGTATGATAGTTCAAAAGAGTTTTTGTTTTTTGAGGAAAATGAACTAGGGAGCTAGCAAAAACAAACTAGATGGGACTAGCGGATGTCGTTTATTTGCCACTTACATTCCTAGTTTCATCTTACCATTTTAATTTCTTTTCGGTTGATGCTGCTTTGAACCATTTAAATATAGCTTTCCATGCTCGACAATAATTCATATGTCGTTTACCATGTAAGCTTAGTGCCTGGATCATACGATAACTATCTCTTACTTATGTCCAGCGGAAACCTTTCAGGATGCCGTTCACACTAGGACACAATGTACAACCCCAGAATCTATTTGTGGAAGCAGTGCGCCATCCATGTTACCAGATGGTAGCAGTTTAGAGGCAACACCACCGGAGAGCAGTCTGAGCACATATATTATAGTGCTTGAGGCTCTACTAGAGGCAGAAAGAGATGGTGTGGCTGCCATGAATGAGGTAATCTTTATCTTGAGGCTGGAAATTATAGAATTAGCGGCACACATTATGCAAGAAACCCAAGAATTGGAGGAAGTAAGAATGTTGCATTTGAAGATGGAGGAGGTCCTACTGTTTCTGCTATCTGAAGCCCAGGGTAATCCCGGTTCTTCTTTAGATACCAGTTGAAATTGTCATTAGATTATTGTACTTGCATGTTGTGCCATGTCTCTGAATGGATTATGTTGCAAGACCCCTTATGTTGTCCATGTGTTGTAATGATCCAAATTTTTTAGGCGAGGTAATCCTCAGTACTTCTATGATTGACATAAGGTGAACTGTTTTTCGTGTGAGCATATTGTATTGGAT
This sequence comes from Triticum dicoccoides, assembly GCF_002162155.2. NCBI lineage: Eukaryota > Viridiplantae > Streptophyta > Magnoliopsida > Poales > Poaceae > Triticum > Triticum dicoccoides. The sequence goes on from NC_041391.1 coordinate 260,772,812, forward strand.
GAAATAACCGTTTGACTCAGAGTGTATCCAACCTACTGAATTCGAAGATCACGACATTTCTAAATCATAATCATATATAATGGTGGAATAAATCTTTGTCTTGGTTTTGAAGAAATAAATAACAAAACGTAGAATTATCTATGGATATTCGTAATCGAATACAAATTGGATTTGAATTTAGTTTGCCAGGGCCCAGGGCAAACGTGAATTCTAATTCTCCCAAGTTTTGAACGAAGCGGCTAAACACCCACTATAATTTGTGGGCTGCCTGAAGCAAGTGTTTGCGAGATGGAAATTACTATCTACCACTGACACTTGACATCCTTATTGACCGAATTTACACGGTTGTCCATAGGGGTAGACTAGTAACTTGAATTACACGTGACATGATGGCTTCTGAGCCCATTCAGACACGGTGGGCCCAAACGTGGGCGGCAAAACACGTTTGATTCAAGCTCGTCCAAAAGACATGTGTCTCTTCCTCCATTTCCTCATTCATACACGGTGGGCGGCAAACAAACTCTCCTCGTCCGAAATCGATGTAGGCTAATATTTTAAATAGGGGCAGATGTGTAACTTCCCTCACACATGACACAACCGCCCTACCTGTCAGCCGCATTCATTCACCGTGGGCGCCAACCGTGGGCGGAAAAACACCCTCTCCTCGCCTGAAATAGTTACTGGCAAATATTTGGGAGATGCGAGATTACCGTCCTATCCCCAACCGACGCGATGTCCGAAATTTTAAACGGGGGATAAGTTCGTAACTTTCCCATATTTCAGAGAAGCGCGTCCCATAGTTTGAGATCGCCCCCCTCCATTTCCACATTCATACACCATCGGCGCCATGACAACCTCCCCACTGCGGCCATCCTCCTTCGTTCACCACCCCATCCTCCACCTTGCCGGAGCCGCTACCCCAACCCCGTTGTCCACTTGAAGAGATGGACGTCTCTCATCCATGTCGCTGGACCAGGATCCTTTCATCGTGTCCTCTCGCTTCATCGGCGCCATCGTCCACCTTGCCGTTGCCGCTCCTACGACTGCCTCGTCCACGGCAACAGGATTTATCCCCCGACCCAGCCGTCTGCCGTCTAAAGTCTTCTTCCCCGCCGCCGATAGCCAACGCACATGCAGCACCCTCAGCATATCATCAGAGGCCTACACGGAGTCGCAAGAGAGGTGGTACTCTTCCATATGTGCTTAAGTTATTGATCTCACCCGGAAAATAGATCGTAATTTGTTTACTGCAATTTTCTTGTCCGTACCAAATCGTAGTGGCTAGTTGAAAGCAAACATTGGTTGCGAAGTAGCTTTGTCCGGTTTGCACCTTCAGATCCGCCATGGCACATGCACTATACTCGTAAAGCTTAAGGTTTCCCCCCTTTATATTCACTACCATCATCGTAGGTGCTTCGTGTCGTGCTAGCACTGCTCCTCAAGACCTCAACCCAAAGCTTACGTGTTGAAATACAAATATGATATGATGCTCATATCACTAAAACAAAGAACGTTTAATTGGTCACCTAATGTTCCTATATTCGTTTCGAAAAGCATGTGCACCACCCACTGGTCCAGCTAGTTCCACTTTCCTAATTTTTTGCTTGATGCTTAGGGTTTTCCCCTTTTATCTACTCTACTATGATTTGCGTAGGTGCTTTCTATCGTACTAGCATTACTCCACCCTTCAAGCTAAACAACACAACACTCAGAATTCGAAAGCTTAATTATTCGAATATGATTTGTGATATGATACTGATATTAGTTAACATACACATTTAATTGGTTCGCTAATGGTCCCACTTGAGTTTCCAAATGCATGTCGCGACATATAGAGAGACAACAGAATTGCATTTCTTTGTCACTTGTTGACTGTACTTTCTTGTCCATACAAAATCATAGTTGTTATTTCAAAGCAAACATCAGTTGCTAACTACCCTTTGCACGGTTTGCAACTTCAGATCTGCCATCCCACTGCCATGGTCAATATTGTATTCATCATGCTTATGGTTTCCCCATTTTACGATGACCACAATCAGCCTACGTAGTTCGTGTCGTAATAGTACTGCTCCACCCATCGAGCTAAACAAGCTTAGTTGTACAAATTCATATATGATATTATGTTGATATTAGTAAAACTGAGAGTTTAGTTGGTTAGCTAAATATTCCTACTTTACTTTCGAAATCCTTGTGAGCCACATATGGAGAGACAGGAAAGAATAGTATTTCTCTGTGTGCTTTGGTTCATCATGGGTGGCCAACCAACATTGTATTGAAAGACTAGTAATATTTTCAATCTGCTTGCTCTTCTGCTCTTCTTTAAGATGATCCTATTCTCTTGCTGCCGACTGGTCAGGTCGAGTTGTTCTCCCTTAGTATATTTTGAATCGGTCAGGTCAGGTCGACTTGTTCGTCTTTACTATATGTTGAAGCTGTCATCTACGAAGTGTCATCACTTCTGGAGCTATCATATTTTGAGTAGTAGGCCACATTATATTAATGCACACACCAAATTACAGCATGCATGGCATCTCTTAAAAGAATTGCAGAGATAGCACAAAGGGGTTTACATGGAGGCAGTATTGGATCAGAGTCACTTCTGCATTACAAAGAAAATCTCACTTGTTTTTATGTTTTCATGCATGTCAGATATTGAAGATTATCAAAATGAATATGAGAATGGGCGCACGAGAGGAATATTGTGGAACAATCCACTGGCTAACAAACTTGGCATGGTGGAGGATTTCCTATCTTATTCACCCATCAAGGTGCTTGCTCTAACATGGCAAGGTTGTATTGGTCGCACATATTTTGCATCTGACCTCTTGCATTACTTCTACTTTGTTACACCATCTTCTTAGTTTAAGCATCATATATGAGTATATGCCATACATATCCATTTTCTGTACCTATTCAATGTGTCGTCACACTATGTTTTTCCAGTCAAATATTGTTCTTTCGTAACAGATGTCCAAAAGAAAGAGGGTGAGTGTAGATCCTCAAGGAGTACAAACTAGGTATCTGGAAAAGGTAGTGATACTTGTTAAATCAGATAGGTCAGCAGCCACAAAAAACACAGGCCCAGTTGTACCACACTTTACCCCTACTCTAGTGGCCAAACCCCTATTAGAACTGCTGAGAGCCCAGCGTCTGGTACTGTCTTTGATATCCATTCAAAATTTGAACTCCTAAATTTCTGCATCTGCCTTACCTTCTCTCTTGTATTGAAAACTAATTTCAGATGAATCTTCTTGCTCAAAGGATCATACGATCTCACAACAATACTGGGCTCTGCATTGCTCTTGTCAGTACCTCTCTCCCTTTTGCCTTGTAACGTTGTACTTAATTAATTGCTATTTGATTACGTATCATCAGTCTGCACCTGAGCTTCATTATCCTCTGTTTCTTCCAATATTATTTGTCTATATTTACTCTTTGCAAAATGTAGAATAATGTCAACGCTTATAAATAATTTTATTTGGGGAATTAATTGAATTATCCTTCCATCAACATGGAGAAGGGCTTTGTCCAGCCCGTGTTAACATGTAACGTAAGTTCATCCTTCTCAAGCCTTCAAACTTTGTTCTAGTATAGGTTTGGATAGGCATAATTTCCTCCACTGCTGTTTGCTTTGCTATTTACATCTGATTGGATGTTTGCAACAACTACCAGTTTCAAATTGTAGTTGTAAAAACATGTTCCTTATGCAGAATAGATCCATTTATTTGCTTATATAATTGTGAAACCTGTTACGTGTCTACTTGTTTCTCTTTCAGAGTCGTATCTCTTATGCTAGGTAGAACTTTAGGGAAGATAATGAGACAAACCATCTTGAGGACAGCGAGATGACACCAAGGTCCTGTCTTGATGAAGACAATGAGTTGAAGCTACTCACTAGTAGGTGTGCGACAACCTCTGTCCAGTCGCTACGTCAATCAGTTCGACTTCTTCAGTCTCAACGTAAAGCGGAAAGGCTTGCTTCAGCTCAGCTCCGACTTGAAGTCAAAGATGTAATGAAGATGTCAGAGGACTGCCTTGCGCACCATCATGCCATACAGCTACAGGTGATGCATCTATCGTTGACACAACTGAGGTCTAATCAGCTTGTTTGGCTATTTGGGTGGCTCGACCTGGCCAGGCCTAGTGCCTTCTGAAGTGCTCTCAGTTTTGTATATTCTTTTGTCGGCGCGTTTATTTGCGCTGGTGGCGAACTTTGATGCCCAGTGGATGTAATATGTGTAATAGCCGTGATAGCCTAGCGTAAGTTTGCTGCTTATTTATTTCCTTGTTGTCTTGTTTATTTATTTGCTTGTAGTCAGTGTAGTTATTTTTCCGCGGTTTGCTAGTGGCCGCAATAACCTATTTTTTAAAACTAGGCCACAATAACCATGGGCTATGTATTTACTATAGTGACACTGGGCCTCCTACGGGCCGTAGAAACAATGAGCCTTCTACGGGGCATAGAAACAATGGGCCTTCTACGGGCGGTATCATTAGTGGGCCTTATACGGGCCATATGATCAATTGGCCAAACATGGGCCAATAACAGACCGCATTATGGCCGTAAACGGGCTAGAGTTGGAATCGTCCGTCCATGGGCCAACTGTCGGTGTCAAAACCGGCGGATCTCGGGTAGGGGGCCCTGATCTGTGCGTCTTAGGCTAATGGTAACAGGAGGCAAGGGACACAATGTTTACCCAGGTTCGGGCCCTCTCGATGCAGGTAAAACCCTACTTCCTGCTTGATTGATATTGATGATATGGGTGTTACAAGAGTTGATCTACCATGAGATCGTGGAGGCTAAACCCTAGAAGCTAGCCTATGATGATTACGATTGTGATCGTCCCTCTGAGGACTAAACTCTCAGGTTTATATAGACACCGGAGAGGGCTAGGATTTACATGGAGTCGGTTACAAAGAAGGAAGTATAATATCCGGATCGCCAAGCTTGTCTTCCACGCAAAGGAGAGTCCCACACGGACACGGGACATAGTCTTGAGTCTTGTATCTTCACGCTCCAATAGTTCGGACAAAGTACATAGTCCGGCTGTCCGGAAACCCCCTAATCCAGGACTCCCTCAGTAGCCCCTGAACCAGGCTTCAATGACGATGAGTCCGGCGCGTAGTCTTGTCTTCGGCATTGCAAGGCGGGTTCCATCTTCGAATAGTATTATCGAACAACTGAACCGTGTCCGGATCTACAAGATGATCTTCACATACCGCCGTAGAGAGCATAGCATAAATCTGTTCTGCTGGCAATTTTTGTACGTCGTGCCCCTGCATCTTGGCCCGGCCAACACGAACCTATTTTTCTTAGCCCGCTTCGATACGCGTTGTGAGGCGGTTTTATTGGCACGCCCTGCCAAAGCAGAGATCGTGTTCCCCTTATTACGGGATCTTCCATCAATACAGGTGTGCGCAACCCCACGACGACTGTTGGTATGATTCTGTGTTTTCAGATAAGTCTCAAGCGGTCATGCTGAGGACTCCTGATATTCACCCCCTTTATAAAGGGGCCGAGGCCTATACCTCTTTTCCACCACTCTTGCGTCTTTTCGCCTCTCGAGTTCTAACACCCGAGACCCAAACTCAAACACCCCAGATCCTTCAATATGTCTGGATCCCACCCTCAGGGCCGGTGGGTGGCCTCCTTGGTCAAAGAAGAGGACATTGCGAGGCTTAGGGAGGTCGGATATCTGACTGCCGACATCCAGCACAGGCTTCCCGCTCCAGGGCAGGTCATCCCTACTCCCGAGCCTAATGAGAGCGTCGTATTTGTTTCTCACTTCCTCCGCGGCTTGGGCCTCACCCTTGATCCCTTTGTGAGGGGGCTCATGTTCTATTACGGGTTAGATTTTCACGATCTAGCTCCGGACGCTATCCTCCATATCTCGTCGTTCATCATTGTGTGTGAGGCTTTTCTCCACGTCACTCCACACTTCGGCTTATGGCTCAAGACCTTCAATGTGAAGCCGAAGATAATCTAGGGGCGACATGCAGAGTGCGGAGTTGTCGTAATAAGTAGGAATGCCGATGCCCCATGGCCAGAGGGTTCTTTCTCAGAGGTATCTGATTTATGGCAGTGGAGGTGGTTTTACGTCACGGCATCCAGAGGCACAAAGTGGGTGGCTGCCCCCGACTTCCGTTCGGGCCCTCCGTCACAACTGGCATCATGGACCAATGTAGGATGGGATTGGGGGTCTGCTAGTGATGTACCAACACTGCAGAGCTGTATCCAGGAGCTTCTTGAGAGGGACATTAACCTTGTCAGCATAATTCAGGTAATGCTAATCCAACGGATGTTACCGTGCAAACGCCAGCCTCTCCGGATGTGGGAGTTCAATCCAGAGGGTCCGCAGACTATTCTACACTTCTTCGACCTAACGCTCGAAGGGATGTGTAAATTATTTTTCGGTCCACAAGTAAAGTGTCCGGACACCATCGAGGATGCGGGCCTAAGCTGCAATCGCCCAGATACCCAAGTAAGTAACCCCAAAACCGAACACTTCATTTATATTTATCATAATCATTATTCTGAAAATCCTCCGTGGCCAGGAATGGCTCAGCAAGGCGGAGAGAATCAGGTGTCCGGCGCCACTTCCCGAAGGCTCGCATAGTCCTACCATAGCCAAGATGCTTGGCCGGGTGCTTAGCAAAATGCCCTCGGGGAAAGATGAAGGGAAGAACAGAGAAGCCGAACTTCACACACTGCGCATCCAAACCGGGGGAATTGCTACCTTCCCAAAGGAGGATAGTCGGGGAGGGGAATATAAGGCCTCCTCCCCGCGCGGGAAGAAGAGGGCCGCCTCCGAAGACTTGGAGATGGAGGTGCCCAAACAGGGGAAGAAAGCGTCACCAGGGGGCCCTGCCCCGAAGGGTGCCCTCACCACGTCATGCCCGCCAATGGGCCAGCCCTCAACCGAGCTTTAAGTTAATCGTAAATTAGAAGGTACTGCTTTTCTCCGAGAACAATAACCAGGATCCATTCTTTGCAGTCCGGCTAGCAGCTCTTCTCCACAGAGTTCATCTTTGGGGGATCTCCCTCCGGAGATGATGGAGGTGTCGTCATGAAGGAGTCCGGATCTGCCGAAGCCAGACGCTAATCCTTCGGCCGCCCTGGGCCCGGAGCGTTCGGCTCCCACAGGGGGCGATGAGAAGGGTCCGACACAGTTCGATGTTCGGGCGGACACACTAATGGGCCTTCTGGAGTGAGCTGCTCTCTCGGAGGAGCACCGTTCATTAATGAGCATGGTGCTCAGGAAGATTTCCTCCGCCACAAGCGGGTTGAATGAAGCCTTTACGAGCCTGCTCAGAGGCTTTGAGGTATGTAATGAAAAATACATAATTTTTGCTTGTGACGCATGCGCTAGGTGTGCTCCATATGGATAGTAGCCCCTGAGACTCTGGTTGCCTGCCCTAGGCGGCAAACGGAGGATCATATTGTCAGAGTAATGATTGCGCTGCATATATGCGCAGGTGTCTAAGGATCTGGCAGCCGACCGGTCCATTGAAGTTGCCGAACTAAGGAGCCAGATTGGAGCTATTGATGCCGATATCACGCTGGTGAACGAGCGGCTTAACGAGTCACAAGGTATGTGCTCTGCTTTCCTTATTATGTTGTATAGGAAAATTTGAGAGGAGCATAATATTAATGCAATATGCTTGGACTGCAGACGGTGCTGCTTCCGTGGAAGCCCTGAGGGCGGAACTTGCCCAGGCCAAGGAACAAGCTCGGGCTAGCAATGCGGTTCCCCTAAAGGCGGCCGAAGAGTTGAGAGCCGAATAGGCTGCTCATCGCCGAAGTGCAGAGAAGATAGCCGAAATGGCTGTGGAGCTGAAAAATGCCGCCGACCGGTATGAGCTCCTTGAAAAGGAGAATCAGGTTAATTCGGCTGACCTGAAAAAGGCACTTAATGCGGCTAAGGAGATGCGGACCGAAATCAGGGATGTGCGGGAGGAGCTTCGACAGGCCGGAGAATCGCGGCTTGAAACCCCTACTTATTGCGGATGAAGTTTTTGGATCCGAAGTATGCTCCCCTGGATCGACGCTGGAGTCCTGCAGACGCATATGCGGACTTGGCGAAGAGTACGGCTGATTTGGCCAAGTTTTTCGAGGATCAAGGTGATAAAGAAGTGGAGAAGCTGTTCTAGTCGCAATTCAATGCACCCGCGCGCCCATTGCCGTTGAGTGAGAAGATGGCTGCTGTGGCTGAGCTTCATAGGCTGTCCAGTCTTGCAATGCGGTCTGTAATAGACCATCTTTGGCCGAAGGAGCCGAAGCCGGACAGTTATTTTGGTTTAGTGCAAAAATTCCTTGCTGCCGTATCACGGATCGATGCCATGAGAAGGTCGGCGTGTATAGAGGGTGCACGAATGGCTCTTGCCCGCGTTAAAGCATATTGGACAGTTATGGAGGCCACCATTGTTGTGACCCAGAATCCGGCGGGAGGCCAGGATCCAGCCGAGCACTACTTGGAGCAGGTAATAGAAGGTGCTTGTTTAATAGAGGCGCAGTGCTCAAAGAATGTCATGTTCGAGTGAAAAATCGTGTCATTGTAAAAACAATGTTATTTTGATTATAAGGCTATATTTATACTTTTTGCCCGAAAGTATTATTGTGCCTCATGTGCGGCCGTTTTTATATATATGTGTAATCTAAAAGTTAGCAGTCGTTGGCTTCAGCCCCCATGCATAAAATGCGGGGGTGTTAGCAAAAAATATGCGTAATCACACTTGATCCAATGTCTTGGTCCATTAAGGAGGTGATCACACGTCGAACTAGGCAACCAGACTACATAGCTGTAACACTTTCACTTAGCCATAGGAGTTTGACGGTGGGGCTACTATGTAGCCCCTGGTACCTTCGCGTGCATCCGAATACGGGCGTGTGTGTACATGACCAGGAAACAGTCCTTCGTTAATGTGGAGGAATCCTAAAGATTCCGATAGGTCTTCGAGTGGTTGAACAGTCTCTCTCTATATCATGATAATCAGTTTTCGGCTTTCTCTAGTGAGGTGCTCATCCGGAATAACCAGGGCACAATCGCAGTAGTTCTCCTTTGGCTGCCCTAGCCGATAAGAACGGAACATAAGGCGGCAAACCCAGGAGCCGGGAAACCCCAACATTTGACCAAAGACATGATTCGGAGCTGATACATATAAGGCCAAACTCGCGATGCCGAACACTCCCGAAGGTATTCGGACTTTGTGACATATATTGGGCTGAGTAACGCCCTTCATTATGAACCCTGTATTTCCAGGTACGTGCATTAGTATGTCGCGGCGAAATGCCAATAACGGCAGTATCCTGTGTGGGCATAGTTCGGCCGAGAGTCTCCTGACAAAGAGAGGGACTTTAAAGAGTTCAGCATGTCACCAAAGGGCGAGTGCTGGAAGATATCCGCAGCACTGAACTCCATTACCGGAGCCCAACCGGATTCGGTGAGCTCGAGAGTGCGCGGACTGGAACCTACAACCGGATATGAGTCCGGGGGTCCGGTGTCACAGGATTCTTTGGGGGTGAGGCCTGTGTTTGGCTCTACCACCGACGAGTGTGCAGCCTGCAGGGCGGGGTCAATCCACCGGTCCTTGGGAATGCAATCTGCTCCGGATTTAGGTCCGGGGCTCCTACAGGGGCGATATCCTGAGCATTGTCCGACAGCAGGTCCAAGCCGTGCTCATCATGATTGTACGGCGCTCCTGGCGCAGGCCCAAACCCGCTGAAGATCGAGTCTACACGGATATCGGCCGTGTAGTTCAGGTTTCCGAATCTGACCTGGTGGCCAGGGGTGTAGCTGTCGATCTGCTCCAGTTGGCCAAGCGAATTGGCCCGCGGTGCGAAGCCGCTGAACACGAAGATCTGTCCGGGGAGAAAAGTCTCACCCTTGACCGTGTTGTTGGCAATTGAAGGAGCCATCAAGCCTTGCAGAGACGACACAGAGGAAATCTCAATGAAAGCACCAATGTCGGTGTCCAAACCGGCGGATCTCGGGTAGGGGGTCTCGATCTGTGCGTCTTAGGCTAATGGTAACAGTAGGCAAGGGACACAATGTTTACCCAGGTTCGGGCCCTCTCGATGCAGGTAAAACCCTACTTCCTGCTTGATTGATATTGATGATATGGGTGTTACAAGAGTCCCACCCGGACACGGGACGAATTCTTGAGTCTTGTATCTTCACGATCCAATAGTCCGGACAAAGTATATAGTCCGGCTGTCCGGATACCCCCTAATCCAGGACTCTCTCACCAACCATAACGAGCCGTAGTTAATAGGACGTATTTGATGACGCTACGAAAACGGCCCAACGTATTAAAGTGCCACAAACGGGTCGACTGTAAGCACGGGCTGAATTTGGCCCACAAGCAGAAAATGGCAGTAACGGGCCATAAGTAACCGATTGCTGGAAATGAGCCCAAGAATATATGGCCCCTGAGACGGCCAAAAGATAACATGGGTTGCAAACGGCCCAATGGATTAACGGGCCGTTAATGGGTATAAAGTGACACACTGTTCATTACGGGCCAGTTTCACCACGGGCCGTTAATGGGCCAAGAGTTACAAAGGGCCTCATATGGGCCGAAAGACGTCATGGGCCTTACATGGGCCGGAACTTAAATTGGGATGGAATCATATTGGACGGCCCAGATGACGCTACTGGGCCTAATTCGGATAGGTCGTAATGGGCCCTGGGTTAGCGGGCTGTAAATGGGCTATATGCGAACATGCCGTTAACAGGCTTTCTTTGGGCCGGCCCGCCACCTTTTGACCAAGTCAAACGGGCCGGCCTTTTCACAGGAATGGGCCTCTGTTGGGTCGTGCCACGTGTCGACGTATCATAGGTGCCTTCGGTCCAATGAGTGGATGACATCTGTCCCAACGGTGAGCCGACACGTGTTTCCTCCAGCCAATGCTGATTTTACACGTGGAAAATCCCCATTGGTCGGGGCTGTTAGCGGGTTATCCAATCCAAAACCAGACCCGATAGCTTAACGGTGTTCCTTTACGAGGGATGCCACATGTCGGTCACCATTGACGAAAGCACTTCTATGACCCGCAATTTATCATCATGGAAGTGGACACTTCCGTGATGATAATTTTGGTAATGTCATGGAACACTTCTACGACAGCACAAGTATGACTATCTTGATTCTATCATAAAATCATCATGGATGTACATGCATGACAAAAAACGCGAGCTACTGTGACAAGCACGCATCATCATGGAAGTGTATTTTTTTGTAGTGCTAATCCTAAATTCTCAAATCAAAACTAATCTAAAGGATGTTTTCTATGGATAGATTGATCTCATACTTGGAAAGAAACATGGCATTACTTTTGTGCTAAGAATCGGAGTTAAAAGAATGCACAAAGTGTCGAACTCATACCCTAACTTGGCGATGAGCTCGCTACAGCAGCAACGGAGGTGAAGATTTTCGTTGACGATGGCGAAAACCAGCAGCAGGAGGTCGCTGGCGACGAGGAAGATCCGGAGACCCGAGGCGGCAGAGCAGGACACGCGCGGGCGAAGAGGTTTTGGAGGAATTTCCAAAAATTGACCCGGCGGTATATATATCCTGACACTGTCGGAGTGACCGACTGGAACAACTCAGTGGCACCGAGATGCAGAATCGCAAGCGGTTACTGCAACTTGGTGTGACCCAAAAGTACTAATCGGTTGCACCGAGATTGAAAACTAGATCAACTCAGTGAACTCGGTATGACCGAAATGTATGAATTGGTCAGACCAAAATGCATAGAGGTTTTGGAAGTTTAAATCTATGACAAATCGGGGACTCTGAGTGCTCCTCACCCAGAGGGTTTGAATTTGACTTGTTCAAACTTTTTGATGTTGCATGAATAGAGTTTGAGACGAGAAAAGCATAGATAGCTAGAGGAAGTTCTTAGGCATTCTTTTCCATCCATTTGGAAAAATAGGAAAAGCCAAACAATCAAAGCAACAAATGGATGTCCTTGAATGAAAAAAATATGAAATCAACATGATCACACAAATGGCAAATGAAATATGTGGCAAAGCATGCACAATCACTCTAGCATCTATCAAGCAATTGGCGATGACTAGGTCAATCTGTATATGAGTATATTGACTTAGGAGTCAAATGAGAACATTTGATCATAGGTCATACTCATCTTCTAAGCACAAGTGGGTTTGACTTTCACATAAAGCATTGTTGTGTTCACACCATTAGAGTTGCTTTAGCTCAATTCTTAGAGTAAAGCTCCCCTAGATGTGATATCCCCCCTAAGAGGGGATGAATTAGCCTTGGGTTTTGTCGATGATGACTTCATGTAGATGTTGAAGATGTGGATGCTCATTGTTGATGTAGATCATTTGGAGCAATCCATTGGAGTGAGTTGCACTTTCAATACCTACATGGGTTAGTCCCACAAGGAACAGGAAAGGATATCCATAGACATAGAATTAAGCACACACATGATGTGTCCATGAAAGCATTGGGTTACCTTGTCTCTTGTCTTACTAAAAAGAGGGTTTGTGACTGCTTGAGCTAGTGCAAGATGTGGAAGTTGGTTGCACTTGTTCTTGCCAAAATGAATATGAGTGAAGAATGTTGGCGGAGTCACCCTCAAGAACTCTCTAGTTCTTCTTCTTTTATTTTTTATTTTTTTTACTCTACATAGTAGGGCAAAACCCCACTGCAATTTTTATATTATTTCAGAAATAAAAAGGTCTAGCAGTACAAAGAGGCTTGAGATAAGCCAGAAGTAAAGGAAAAAAACTACTAGCTACTAATAATTACAAGACAAGGCTGTCAAGCCAGAGACCAAAGGCTGTAGCATAGCTCTTCTTTATTCTAAACCTCAGCAAACTGAGTTCCTCCAAGAAAATGGCCTTCCACCCCTGTAGGCTAGGTTGAATGGCTTGAAATATGAGACTGTTCCTTGAGATCCAAATGGCCCAAGAAGCTAGGATGATGATTTCCATGAAGAAAGGCACATGAAGTTTTTATTTTAGATCAGCAAAAGCTTCCAGCACAGAAACATTGGCCTGTCTTGAGGGAGAAATCATGTCCCAACACTGAGAAGCAAAAGGGCATGTCTAGAAAAGATGTTGAAGTGTTTCCTCCTGCTGGCAATTATTTACAGCACAATTATAGTTGTCCAACTGAAAAGTTTTCCTTCGAAGGAGATTCCTAGTATTGATCCTATCATGAAGGAGCCTCCAAAAGAACACCTTGTGCTTTGGTTGACAGGAGCTATTCCAAATCCAGTTGAATTATTGGCGCACAATTTTAACTCCCATTATCATTTTATAGGCCTTAGCAACAGAGAATTGATCATTTCCCTAAATGTAGCTCTAGGTATCTCTGCAGTCCAGGTATTCAGAACCCCTCAAAGCTATACAAATGTCTTCCATGGCTTCAAATTATTGGAAAGCTTGCACAGTCAAGGGTAAATGAAACAGATCCTCCAGAAATTCAGTGTGAATAATGGTGTGCACAGTAGAATTCCTATTCTTCACAAAAGAGAAGAGGTGGGTGAACATGTCTTGCAGACAAGCTGAATGCCATAGGTCAGACCAGAAAAGGGCACTTTTAACATCTCCTATGTGACATCTGGCCAAAGATTTGATGTTGTCAATGAGCTTAAGGTTTGCCTTCCACCAAAAAGATCCAATCCAACTACTTCCAGGCAGCAAACCAGCATTGGAATGGGACTCCCAGATCAAATTAACCCATGGAATGTTGTGTCTGTTATAAAACTTGTGCAAATTCTTAAGTAACAAAGCTTTGTTTTGGACAAAGATGTCCATCACACCCAAACCTCCTTGATCCTTTGGTCTACAGACAGTGCTCCAGGCCACCATGGCAGGCCTATGATCCTCCAAATTAGGGCCTCTCCAAAGGCAATTTCTCAACAATTTAATAGCTTGAGTTTTAATAGTGACAGGCACATCAAGGCATCCCATGAGATAAATCAGCAGAGCGTTGAGAACAGATTTCACCAGCAACATTCTCCCAGCCATGGTCATAAAGGAAGATAGAACCACAAGTTTCTTCTATAGCCTTGTGACCAGGGGGAGGCATTGTTCAACAATGGGTTCATGGAGACCCAAAGGTGCACCCAAATATTGAATGGGGAAAGATTCCCTTTTACATTGAAAAGTATTAGTCAAAATCTCAACTTTCTCCTCTAACACATTGATTGGGATGAGGCTTGATTTATTGTAGTTAACTTTAAGACCAGTAGCATCAGTAAAAGTATTAAGAAGGGCTTTGAGGCAGTGAAGTTGCTTTGCATCTGCTTGAAGGAGGACCAAAGTATCATCTGCATATTGAACTATGGGAAAATCAGGGCAGGCATCCACTTGCAAAGGTGATGTAAGTAAGCCCAACTGCATGGCCTTGTTAAGGATTGACAGAAGAGGTGACAGAGGGTCTCCCTGCCTCACTCCTCTAAGACAATAGAATTTTTTCCCAGGGACACCATTGAGCAAGATAGCAGAGGAGGCAGAGGTGAACAACATTTTGATCCAGTTGATCCATCTGTCTCCAGAACCTTTAGCTTTTAAAATATCCAAAATTGCCTAATGTTCAATGGTGTCAAAAGCCTTTTCTAAGTCCAGTTTCAGCACAATAATCTCTTCCTTGGATTTATGGCAATGATGCATATATTTATAAGCCCAACCCAAGCAGTCATGGATGGATATCTCTTTGAGGAAGCCATATTGGTTTATGTGGACCAACTTTAGAGTCACTTTCTGCAACCTGTTGGCCAACAATTTAGTGACTAGTTTGAGACAACAGTTGAGGAGGGAGATTGGCCTGTAATCATTTGCTCTCAAGGGAGTACTTCCTTTAGGGATTAAAGTTATGAAAGAGGTGTTCAAACTTTCCAGAGAAATTTGCCCAGCATGAAAATCAGAAATGAATTTGAGCACATCTCCTCTAATAATGTCCCAACAAGCTTTGAAGAATTCATTATTGAAACCAACATGGCCAGGTGATTTGTCCAGTGGTAGTTATTTGACAACATCATTAACTTCATCCTCAGTGAAAGGCAATTCCAAGTTATCCAACAGTGTGGGATCTTGTCTTTGGCCAAACAAGGATTCCAAATCAAAGTGCATGGAGGTTTTGTGGGATGTCCCAATTCTTTTCTTATATGTTTCCTAGAGTATGGCAACTTTCCCAGCATGATCAGAAATATCAACTTGGTCATCATTTTGCAGCACAGCAATGTGATTTTGCCTGTAGTTGATAGAAGCCTTTGTATGAAATTTTTTGGCATTCTCATCCCCAAACTTTACCCCTTTAATTTTTTTCCTTTGCTTCCAGTAAATCCTTTGGTTTCTCAGAAGAATTAGCAAATGTTCTTTAAGAAGAATCCTACAATTCCACTCATAAGTGTCCAACTCTCTGAACTCCTCAAAAAAGTCCCGTAGGAAGATGAGCTCATTAATTTTTCTCAATTTGAGCTTTAAGACAGGATAAAGATTTGGCCAACAGTTTCAGAGCTCTCCTTAAGTATTTAAACTTAGCATTCAAACTTTTTACAGCATCAAGATTCCCCACTGGAATACTCCAAGCAGCAGCCACCACCTGTTTAAAATCTGAGTGATGCAACCGATATTTCTCAAATCTAAAAACTCTTGCTTTGGGGATAGAAGTTCCCAACTCTCTGAACTCCTCAAAAAAGTCCCATAGGAAGATGAGCTCATTAATTTTTTCAATTTGATCTTTAAGACAGGATAAAGATCTGGCCCACAGCTTCAAAGCTCTCCTTGAGTTTTTAAACTTAGCACTCACACTTTTTACAACATCAAGATTCCCCACTGGAATACTCCAAGCAGCAGCCACCGCCTGTTTAAAATCTGAGTGTTGCAAGCAATAGTTCTCGAATCTGAAAACTATTGCTTTGGGGATAAAAGTTCTTCTTCTTCGGGATCCGCATCATCTTGATGGGAATCCTTAGGGTTGTAGATGTACTAGATGAAGTAGAACTTGATGTAGTCTTGGGAACCCACTTGACCAAGGCCTTTGGAGCATCTTCAAATGCATCAATCTCGTCTTGAACCTTGTCCTTGCCTTTTAGCTTGTGGTCTTGTTGTGGAAGATCATCTTGAGCTTGTGTTCCCTTGAAGGAAGTAGGATCATACTTCTCTTGTTGAGGAACAAACTTTGTCTTGGGGTATTGATCTTCTTCCCACTCAACTCCATTGGCATTGAACTTTCGTTCAAAACTAACACCTTGATTCTTCCGGTGCCTTCCTTGCTTGCTTACTATTTCCTCAAATTGCTTACTCCAGAAAGGCTCTTATAAACACCTCTCTCTATAATTCCCATCAATAAGCTATTTTCTTTCTCAAGTGTAACTTGGCTAAGAGAATCATTAGTGGAATCAAGAGAACTACTAGAAGCAACAATATTGGATTTAACATGATTATTGCTACTACTAGAAGAAGAATCTTTCTTGTTCTTGTTGCTAGAATTTACTTGTCTCATGTAAGTAGACAAGAGTAAACGCTTGGCAATGTAGGAAGAATTTTTCTTCTGAAGATCATCATTTATTTCCTTTAAGAACCCATGCTCTTCCTCAAGGTTGAGCTTCTCGAAGCGTAGCTTCTCATGAGTTTTTAAAAGTTCTCGATGATCTTCTAAAGTAGTTTCATGAGCTAACTTCAGAGTGTTTAGTTCCTTAGTTAGACCCTCAATCTCCTTCTTGCCATTGTCATTCGTTTCATATTGATTAGCATGATTAATAGCATTTTCATAGTATTCATCACTATAGTTGTGAACAAGTAAATCATCATCACCTAGCAAGTCGTCTTCATCACTATTGAAATCAACATACTCGGGGTGTTACCATGGGGCCTTTAGCCATGAAGCATCTCCCAATTCCTTCATTTGGTGAATCAAATATGTCACAGTAGTTGGTTGACACAAGTGCTAGACCGGCCACACCTTCATCTGGAGTATATTCGGAGTCGGAGTTATAACTCCTCTTAGAGTGGTGGTCGGAGTTGGAGCCGGATACCCATTCACCAACATGAGCTTGATGTCTTTGTTTTGTGTAGCTCCTTGATGACTTGTCCTTCCTTTCCGAATCCTTGCTTCTTCTAGAGGTTCTTCGTTCATAGAGATCATCTCTACTCCTCTCTCTTGGAGGTGATTCTTCCATTTTGCTTCTCCTTTTAGGAGAATCTTCTCTTCTTTTGTAGGGAGCCGTACACTCATGGGAGTGGTGTCCAGGTCTTCCACAATTGTAGCAATTTCGCGCACGACTAGAAGAGCTTTTGTCATTGTATGACCTAGATTTCAAACTTCTTTCCTTGCTTCTACTCTTGTAGGATTTGTTGAAGTTCTTCACCATTAAGCTTAATTCGTCATTGAAGGCTTGTTTCTCACTTGATGATGTAGGAGCATCACATGAGGCTTTCTAAGCACCAATAGACTTGTTGTGAACTTTTCTTTATCCTTGAGTGACATCTCATGAGCAACAATTCTTCCAATGACTTCGGTTGGCTTGAGATGTTTGTAGTTTGGCATCATTTGGATCAAAGTGCACACGGTATCATATTTTCCATCCAAGGATCTCAAGATCTTTTTGATGATGAATTTGTCGGTTGTCTCCTCACTTCCTAAGCCGACAATCTCATTTGTGATGAGAGCAAGCCTAGAGTACATTTCAGCGACACCTTCACCATCCTTCATTTTCAACTTGTCAAGTTGACTTTGAAGCACATCCAACTTGGATTCCTTGACAGAGTCGATACCTTCATGCATGTCAATCAAAGTATCCCAAATTTCCTTTGCATTCTCAAGACGACTGATTCTTTTGAATTCTTTGGGGCACAATACATTGAAGAGGATATCACAAGCTTGAGCATTGTATTGCAACATCTTCAATTCTTCCGCGGTAGCTTCACGATTCGGTTCTCTCCTATCGAAGAATTTAATTGGCAAACCAATACACACAATAGCCCAAACGGCGGGGTTATGTCCAAGAATATGCATTTACATCTTATATTTCTGACATGGAAAATTTGTACTATCAAAGTAAGGACCTCTACGGTGGTAATTTCCCTCACTAGACGCCATACTCTCCTAGGTTGTGAAACCAAGGCTATGATTACCAAAGCTATGGAGATCAAGGAAAATGGAGACCAAAGCTCTAATACCACTTGTAGGATCGAAAGTATGTCTAGAGGGGGGGTGATTAGACTACTTGACCAAATAAAAACTTAACCTTTTCCCAATTTTAATTCTTCATAATTTTAGCAACTTAGCACAAGTCAAGCAATCACAATACAATTCAAGCAAGCATGCAAAGAGTATATGAGCAGCGGAAAGTAAAGCTTGCCACTTGCAAGAAAGTAAATGGGAGGGAGTTTGGAGGAAGAAAACGCAATGTTGACAGGGAGATTTTTGGCGTGGTTCTTATAGGTGGTGCTAATGTACATCCATGTTGATGGAGACTTCAACCCATGAAGGATAAGGTTGCGCGAGTCCATGGAGGGCTCCACCCACAAAGCGTCCATGAAGAAGCAACCTTGTCTATCCCATCGTGGCCATCGCCCATGAAGGACTTCCCTCACATGGATCGATCTTCACGAAGTAGGCGATCTCCTTGCCCTTACAAACTCCTTGGTTCAACTCCACAATCTTGACGGAGGCTCTCAAGTGACACCTAACCAATCTTGGAGACACCACTCTCCAAAAGGTAATAGATGGTGTGTTGATGATGAACTCCTTGCTCTTGTGCTTCAAATGATAGTCTTCCAAACACTCAACTCTCTCTCACAGATTTGGCTATGGTGGAAATATGATTTGAGTGGAAAGCAACTTGGGGAAGGCTAGAGATCAAGATTCTTGTGGTTGGAATGGAATGTCTTGGTCTCAACACATGAGTAGGTGGTTCTCTCTTAGAAAATAAATGCTGGAAGTGTAGGCATGTTTTCATGGCTCTCTCCACAAATGAAGAATGGGTGGAGGGGTATATATAGCCTCCACACAAAATCTAACTGTTACATACAGATTCCCAAACTCGGTGAGACCGAATGCTAAAACTCGGTCAGACCGATTCAGGTCAAAATATGAACGTTAGGCTTTTTGGTGGGACCGATACAATCAACTCGGTGGGACTGACGCGCTAGGGTTAGGACATAACGTAATCTCGGTGTGACCGATCACATGAACTTGGTGGGACCAATTTCAGTAATAGGCACATAGAGAGTTGGTCAGGCAAACTCTGCGGGACCGCTTCGCTCATCTTGGTGAGACGGAGACATTATGAAAAGGAAACATGGAGTTTGCATTGGGAACTCGGTGGGACCAATTCGCTCATTTCGGTGGGACCAAAACGTTACGAAAAGGAAACAAGGAGTTTGCAATCCCATCTCAGTGAGACCGAGATCCCTATCGGTGAAACCGAAGTGACTAGGGTTTGTGGAAGTGGCTATGTCAAATGAACTTGGTGGCGCCGAATATATAAAATCGGTGGGGCCGAGTTTGACTTTTAAGTATAGGACATATGTGGAAATGAGAAAGTGGTTGAGGGTTTTGGAGCATATCACTAAGCATTTTGAGCAAGTAAGCCATTAAGCAACACCTCATCCCCTTTTAATAGTATTGGCTTTCCTATGGACTCAATGTGATCTTGGATCACTAGAAAGAAAATGTGGAGTCTTGAGCTTGTTGCCAATATGTGTCCTTTGCATTTTGAGGGGTCCACATCTCTAGTCCATTCCATGCCAATCATTGAACTTTCTGAAATGATCATCTTTAAAGAGCATTAGTTCAATGAGCTATATGTTGTTAAGAATTTCCAAAACCACCAAGGGATTATTTGCACTTTCAAAATTTATGTTTTATGTTTGGTTATGCAAAACTATCTATGTTTATGTTTGAATGCATGCTACTTTTCGGTTGAACCTGCTTTGAACTTGATCAAATTGAAGTTTACAACATTAATTTAGGCGATCGACTAGAAATGGCCAAAAAATGCTGGAGTATATATATATATTGTATATATCCACTAATTGTTTTAGTCCTTTAACTTTTAAAGGATCGGCTAGAGATGGCCTTATGCCTTGTTTATTTCATTTCTTCACAATGTGATGCTCTATATGTGCAACTATTTGCCGTGCAATTCAATTTCATCAATAACAGTTTCAACAATACCACTATGAATTACGATATTTGGTTGTTGTTAATAATATTGAAGTTAACATGGCTTTTCATTTTTAACAATAACTAGTGTACTTTAAACCTGCACAATACGAGTTTGAATGACTATGTGCTTGTTTATAAATGTTATGCCTGATGTAGTTAACACACCTTTCCACTTCTTGTTTTGCTTAACTAGTGTGCTTAAGCCTACACACTGAAGCTATCATTTGTAGATTATGTTGTCTACCATGGATATATTTGGTTGATGTTTAGCCTGTTGTGCTTAACATGCCTTCATAGGTACTAATACAGGACAATATTGAGAACAGTGTTCTTTTTCCATCTAGGTTAGTTTCGTCGCATTTCTTATATGTACTCACTGTTCAGGATCTCGGTAGCTGGTACCATATAGCCTGGGGGATGATAAGTGATTAATCGTTGAATCAGACATTTCACTGAATATATATGTAACGCATTTATCAGTAGGTTAACGAGGGCCATATTTAATATATCTGAGGCTACATACCGACATGCATTATACTGAATGACTAAATATGCAATCCCATGCTACATAGCAACAAGGAAGAGTGTTACCTTAATGTTCGTGTTACCTTAATGTTTTGATGATGTCTAGATATACGTGTATTAAATATTATATAATGGGATGGAGGGAGTGTTGTACTACATCATTTTGCAATTGTTGTTTAGCTTCTAATATTAACTTGGCGCTTTTAGGTACACATGTCACTGCCAAAGATCCACACTTCGATCCTTTCTATGTATGGGGCAATGAGATATTCATGAACCAGCATCAAGTGAGGAAACTGATAAAGATTGTTATTAAAATGGGTCAAAATATGTCCAATGGGGACACACTACAAAAAAAGACACATCCGTGACATTTTGGGCCGAATGAAATTTTTTTCTGTCATACTTATGACACTTCTATGATGATAATTGTGACAAAACCTGATATCATCGTAGATGTGGGGGGCTCCTACTTCTGTGACAAAAAGTTGTGACAGAAAATGGGCTTTTAGTCCTGGGCGGGTCGGAGACGCAGCTGCATGACATTCTTTGGGCCGTCCATGACGGAGAAAACCGTGGTAGAAGCGAGGGCGAGGAAAATATTGGGATGTTTCCGGTTACGGTGGGTGGTTGGGGCCGAGGGATGCACGGAGGTTTGTGCGTTTCTCTCATACACGCATGCACGCGGGTGCGAGGCGTTGGGCTCTAACTGAACCCAAGTGAGGCGTTCGCCTACTGAAACCGAGCGATTGCAGTGCAGGCTACGCGTTACTGAACCTGAGAGCTCGATTGATGGCTGTTAACTGAACCCGATCGAGCAATTCCTTCGCTACTGCTACTAACTGAAGTCGATTGATGCTGCGTCAGGATGAACAATGAGCATTGTTGGGGGTGGATGAACAGTTCCCGGTGGGGGGCTTAGATGAACAGGACCCCGTGGTAGTAGAGGTCGTTGCTGCTGGATGAACAGGACCCCGATGGAGCCGGTTGGGGGTGGATGAATAGGACCCTGTGGAAGGCTGGATGAACAGGACCCCGTGGAGGGCTGGTTGAAGAGTAGCCAGTGGAGGGTTGGATGAATAGTAGCCGTGGAGGGCTGGTTGTATAGTAGCCCGTGGAGGGGTGGTTGAACATGACCCCGCGGAGAGGGCTGGTTGAACAGTAGCCGGTGGAGGAGCGCGGGGTGCAGCCTGGATGAACAGGAGCCCGTGGACGAACAGTCACAGGTAGAGGCTGGAGGAGGTCGACGGTGGATGAACAGTAGCCCTTGGAGGCCGGAGGAAGTCGACGGTGGATGAACAGTAGCCCGTGGAGGGTTTGTTTTCACATTTTTTTGCAAAATCGGAAACGAATACAGAAAGCCCGAAAATGAATACGAAAACAAATACTACCAGAAACAGACATGGAGCGAATACAAAGTGGATACGAAAACAGAAACAAACGAATTTAATGAGTTGTTAACATGGCTACACAATAATATCATTTTGTTAGCAACTTAGCATAGTATTGTAGTAGTACCGAACAATTGCATATAGGGTCATGCTGAGTATATGTGTGGTAGTAGAAGTTGGGCCTTAGATCCATTCTACTAATTGTGTCATTGTGTTCTCTTTGGTGGTTGGGCTACAAAGCAACCATATGACTATAGTAAAAACAGAAATTCCATATTCACGGAAATGGAAAGTTCCGTTTCCATGCATGTTCCACCGGAAAACACCGTTCCATTTTTGTTTCCGTTTCCGCATAAAAAATTCCATTTCCACTTCCGTTTTGAAAATTTCCGTTTTCGTTTTCATATTTCCTCTCCGTTTCCATTTTTCCTCCCGAAAAACGGAAAGTTTCCACTCCATTTTCATCCCTACACGTGGAGTCCCGTTTTGTGGTACGCCACACCCCTCCCAATGAACAGGACCCCCGTTTTGACCATAGCGCTCCAACACAAGTCTGTTTCCTCCGTTTTGCGTACGCCACACCCCTCCCGATCAACAGGACCCCGTTTCGACCGTAGGAGGTCCAATAGAAGTCTGTTTCCTTCGTTTTGCGGTACGCCAGACCCCTCCCAGTGAACATGATCCCTTTTCGATCGTGGCCGGTCGAACACAAGGCCGTTTCCTCCGTTCTGCGGTACGCCAGGCCTCGTTTCCATTGGCTGTTCCATCCAAGAACTCCCGATGAACACTACGACGCATTCCGTTCCGACCCAGCCGGTTGGCTCCCCATGAACACGACGATGACGCAGTTTCTCCGTTCCGACCCAGCCATGTACACGAGCCCTGGCTGTACGTATGCGCAAGTAGGTGTTTGAGACCCCGCACGTATGTACGTACGTGGTCGTATTTACTTTCTTCAACCTGGCCGCTGTACATACGTGTATATGTGTCGGTGTACAAAAGTGTGGGTGCTTCCGTACCCCTTCCTTGTGCACGAACGGTTGCAGCCACCCCCATAATAGGGCACGACGAGGCAGAGGAAGATAGCAGGAGGCAAGAAAGGCACGAAGAACATCAAGACAGCTGCCCAGAGTAGCAAGCAGCAAGAGGCAAGCGGGGCCGTGCCCGGCAACAAGCCTTGCCGAGGCGACCTGCGAGGCCCCTGGCAAACCCCTTGCCGGGGCAGCTTGCAAACAAGACCAGCAAGGCCACCACCCTTGGAGTTGAGAGCTCTGACACCATCGACAATGTTCAAGATCAAGGCTTGGAGAGCACATGCCTGGTAGCATGCAGCTCCTCATGAAGATTGACAACCCACGAGTCCACGTGGGGCCAAATAATGAAGACCCCCGGCAAGACCCTTGCCGGGGACGACTCCGAGGGCCCCGACAAGCCTTGCTGGGGACAATCGTTGGGCCGCGGCCAGGCCCGCGCTTGGCCAGGTTCTGCCACCTCAACATCACTCTAACGCAACGATCAGTATGCCAGCTAAGCAGGTGCCCACATGGTGGCATGCAGATCTTCATGGAAGCTTACCACTTTGCCAACAAGCAGCTAGTTGGCCAGTGTGGTGCTGCATGCCTCGTCAGCCCAGACACGTGGCAAGGCGAGGGGAAGCAGCGAAGGATGGGATGGCTTCTGTTACCGTCCCCAATAAAGCGAGAGGGCACGTAGGCATCGCATTAAATGCGCTTTTCCTACGTGATCGGGTGATAAGCTTGGATCATTGTAGCTTGACACCTCCTGTGTGCCACTGTGGCAACCCCTCTGTGTATAAAAGGAGGCCCAAGGCACACAGAGAGGGGATTCAGACTTTTGGACAAGGCACGCATCATAGCTAGTTCAAAAGCTCAAAAACACTCATAAACCAGATCAAGCAGGACTAGGGTATTACACATCTTTGTGGCCCGAACCTGGATAAAAATCCCCTATGTGCAAATGACTTGACCTCCTCTTCATGCAACTAATCCCCCGCCGAATGTAGAAGGGATCCTTTTGAACGCATAGGTGATCGGCTTCCCTGATAATATGCTATGTGCGCGCCTCTACTACAACACGTGCGTGCCTCTACTACGACATGTGTGCGCCTCTACTACGACCAGTATGTACGTAGACGTTCGCGGCCAGAATGACAACAGTATGTACACTTCGACCAGGTGGGTCCCGACTGTTAGGCACTTCCTTGCGTGCGAAGATGTAGCTGGTGGGTCCCAGCAGTCAGCGGGTTGAATCACTTTTTTGCCTGTAATATGGATGTACTTCCTTGCGTGCGAAGATGTAGTTGGTGGGTCTCAGCAGTCAGGGGAAAACATTTTTTTGCAAAATACAGTTTCCCTTCCGGTGGGTCCCTGCTGTCAGGTGGACAAATAATTATTGTGTGCCTAATAAAGAGCCAATTCCTTGCGGCTGCTGTGGACCTAGCTGTCAGCCTCTCCACGTATAGTACTCTTCTGATGGAATTTGTTCCCTGACCATGTTGACCACGCCGCACCGAGAGCACCTGGGCGGTGGACGACGCCGAGGCCTAGGAAGGGGACGACGCGGAGCCGGGGAAGACGCGGCAGTGGATGCCCATGCGGAGAGGAGTATGAGGGTTCACTGTTTCGGCTGCGGTGTGAGGCTGCCGTCGCCGCAGAATAACAGGGAGTGTGGGTGAGTAGAGGGATGGCCTGGCCAGTGGTGGGAGTAGTAGGGGGCGGTGAGGCCTCTGATTCATCATAGCCGGCCACGGGAGGCAGGAGCACGCAGCACGACCGGCGCTAGTTTGGGCGGCTGGAGCAAGAAGACCAGAGGTTGAAGAAGCACTACGGTCGTTGGATGGACATGTACGGTCAATGGAGCTAGAATCGTTCATATTGACAAAGTTGACAAAGTCCTCTGTCCCTATCAACTTAGTTCACCCACAAGTCAGACTCCCACTATGGTTGGTCCCAGCTAGCAGGGGGTATTCTTTTTTTGTGTGTAATAAGGAGGCACTTCCTTGCGTGCGAAGCTACAACTAGTGGGTCCGACCTATCAGCGGGGGGAACGTTTTTCGCGAAATACAGAGGCCCTTCCGATGGGTCCCAGCTGTCAGGTGGAGGAATCATTATTTTGCGCGTAATAAGGAGGAATTTCCTTGCGTGCGGACATGGACCCAGCTGTCAGCCTCTCCACGCACAGTCTACTTCTGATGGTGTCGTTCGTTGACCACTCCGCATCGAGCGCATCCAAGGTGGTGGACGACGGCGAGGCCCCGGACAGAAATGAGCCGGAGATGGGAAGATGCGGGAGTAGATTCGCAGACGGAGAGGTGTAGAATGGTTAACTGGTTCTGCCGCGGTGTGGTTTGGCAGTCGGTGGAGAAGAACAGGAGGTGTGGAGTGGTGGAGGGATGGCCTAGACAACGGTGGAGTAGCGCTTCACAGCGAAGCATGCTAAGCAGAGCTGCTAGCAGCAGGAGGCGGGAGCAGGTGGTCCCGGCGGCGCTGGAGGAAGAAGATGAGAGATTGAACATGGATGTCGGTCGTTGGATGTAAATCCAACGGCTAACGATGTCAGAATCATTTGTTGACTAAGTTGACAACGACTTGCGTTGGCTTCGACCTATTGGCCCACATTTCAGTCTCCAAAAATGTGGCACGTATTCAACCCATTTTTTCAGAATTTACAATCTTTTTTTGCGGGGTAGAATTAAAGTCAATTTGATCTCTTTTTTTAGAATTAGAGTCCATTAGTTGGGCTGGGTGAACAAATAATGTAGTGTCCATGCGGCCCATTTATTTTTTTCCTAAAAAATTTCAGGCGATTTGCACTTTCTCAAAATACACAATTTTGCTGGGCTGATTCTAATTATAATGTTGGGTTGGGCGCAACAATGTTATCAAAAAATAAACAGGGGCTGAGCATTTTGTTATAAATATATTTGAATAATAAGTTATTTATTATTACATTGGTCCTTAAATATTACCAAGCTTTTGTGCACAATCACCAGGATTTTCGTTGCCAAAAAAATCCTGGATTTTATTGTTAAGAAATTATTTTTTTAAGTTAATAAGATGTGGGATATTTTTTTCTTACATATGTAAGTATCTGTTAAATATATGATGACAATGACAATAATATATAATAACATATAAAATAATTTAAATATATATAATATAGTTAGAAGGGAAACATAAGTCGGACCAGGCGTTCCTTTTCTTATATAGAAAAATAGAACATACCTCTGCGTTTTCTTCAAAAAAGTACATAAATTGGGCTACCGATGTTTCAGGAAAAATAGAACCTCAGATGGGAGGTACATAGGCCGGTCAATACATGACCGCCCTCAAGAAAATACAAACCGGCATGTCATGGGCTGCGCATATTAAAAAAGAAAGCCTAGACGGGGCAGCCCAAGACCCAGCTGATACTTGCTGCCCCAGTGATAATTAATGATACCTGCCAGCTCCCCGGTTTCATTGTGAATTTATCTCCTATAGTAACTACGTTGAAGCATCTAATAAAATGTAACTATGTTGACAAACCCGTGGGCCCCAACGTCTGTATAGCATTAGGAGGAAGTATTTTTTTCGATGAGGTACTTGCTTGCGTATTGCCATAGACCTGGTGGGTCCCGAATGTCCGCCTCTCCACGTACAGTCCTCTCCAGATTCCTCTTGTTTGTTCAGCACGTTCACAACGGCAGACAGTAGCGCTGCTGTGAGCACACAAAGGCGCAGGAGGAGGTCCGACCACCTGAGGAAGTGCCTTATTAGTAACGGAAGTACTGAACTAGCCTAGTGACCAAGTGACACTACCCGACAGCTATTCCGCCTGGGTTCAATTCCACCTGATGCAGGGAAAATATCTCCAATTTTTTTGCCTCTGCCTTTATTGACATGTGGGTCCCATTGTCATCTACGCACAGCAAGTCCAACACTTGCCAAAACTTCGTCCCTCGTTTTCTCTATTTTTCGCACACTCGACATTGTGTGGGCATTTTGAAAATAGCATATCTTTTTGACTGTGCATTATATGAACATGTGTGATCTGTCTCCAACATATCTCCTTTTCCAAACACTTTTGCCCTTGTTTTGGACTCTAACTTGCATGATTTGAATGAAACTAACCCGCACTGACGCTATTTTCAGCAGAACTGCCATGGTGTTGTTTATTGTGCAGAAAATAAAATTTCTCGGAATGACCTGAAAATGCACGGAGATAAATTTTGGAAAATATAAAAAATACTGGCGAAAGAATCAAGGCCAGGGGGCCCATAACCTATCCATGAGGGTGGGGGTGCTCCCAGGGGGAGGGGGCGCGCCCCCCACCCTCGTGGGCCCCCTGATGCTCCATCGACCTCAACTCCAACTCTATATATTCCGTTTCACGGACAAAAAAATTAGAGAGAAAGTTTCATCGCGTTTTACGATACGGAGCCGCCGCCAAGCCCTAATCTCCCTCGAGAGAGCTGATCTGGAGTCCGTTCGGGGCTTCTGAGAGGGGGATTCGTCGCTGTCGTCATCATCAACCATCCTCCATCACCAATTTCATGATGCTCACCGATGTGCGTGAGTAATTCCATCGTAGGCTTGCTGGACGGTGATGGGTTGATGAGATTTACCATGTAATCAAGTTAGTTTTTTAGGGTTTGGTCCCTAGTATCCACTATGTTCTGAGATTGATGTTGCTATGAATTTTCTATGCTTAATGCTTATCACTAGGGCCCGAGTGCCATGATTTCAGATCTGAACCTATTATGTTTTCATGTATATATGTGAGTTCTTGATCCTATCTTGCAAGTCTATAGTCACCTATTATGTGTTATAATCCGACAACCCTGAAGTGACAATAATCAGGATACTTCTTGGTGATGACCGTAGTTTGAGGATTTCATGTATTCACTATGTGTTAATGCTTTGGTCCGGTTCTCTATTAAAAGGAGGCCTTAATATCCCTTAGTTCCACTAGGACCCCGCTGCCACGGGAGGGTAGGACAAAAGATGTCATGCAAGTTTTTTTCCATAAGCACGTATGACTATATTCAGAATACATGCCTACATTACATTGATGAACTGGAGCTAGTTCTGTGTCACCCTATGTTATAACTATTACATGAGGAATCGCACCCGACATAATTATCCATCACTGATCCAATGCCTACGAGCTTTTCACATATTGTGCTTCGCTTATTTACTTATCCGTTGCTACTGTTACAACTACTACAAAACTGCTATCTTTACTTTTGCCACTGTTACCATTACTATCATACTACTTTGCTACTAAAAACTTTGCTGCGGATACTAAGTTATCCAGGTGTGGTTGAATTGACAATTCAACTGCTAATACTTAAGAATATTCTTTGGCTCCCCTTGTGTCGAATCAATAAATTTGGGTTGAATACTCTACGCTCGAAAGTTGTTGCGATCCCCTATACTTGTGGGTTATCAAGACTAATTTCTGGCGCCGTTGCCGGGGAGCATAGCTCTATTCTTTGAGTCACTTGGGATTTATATCTGCTGATCACTAGGTTCCCCCCCTAATTATGAATTGCCTGTTGTTCCTGAGGGTTATGTTATGGATGAAGAAACTGCTAGAGATATTTTTGCTTCCAATGATAGATCTGATCTTACGAAGTTACTAGCTAAACTTAAATAGAAAACTCTAAATGTTAGAATGAAACATGACCCCGCTTTTGCTACTTCACCTATCTTTGTTACTGATAAGGATTATGAATTCTCTGTTGATCCTGAGATAATTACTTTGGTTGAATCTGATCCTTTTTATGGCTATAAATCTGAAACTATTGTGGCACATCTTACCAAGTTGAATGATATACCCACCCTGTTTACTAATGATGAGAAGTCTCGCTATTATTATATCCTTAAGATATTTCCATTCTCATTAAAGGGTGATGCTAAAACTTGGTTTAATTCTCTTGATCCTGGTTGTGTGCGTAGTCCCCAGGATATGATTTATTACTTCTCTGCTAAATATTTCCCTGCTCATAAGAAACAAGCTGCCTTGTGGGAAATATATAATTTTGTCCAAGTCGAAGAAGAGATTCTCCCACAAGCTTGGGGGAGGCTTCTCTGATTACTTAATGCTTTACCTGATCATCCTCTTAAGAAAAATGAAATACTTGATATCTTTTATAATGGACTAAGTGATGCTTCCAAGGACCATTTGGATAGTTGTCTTGGTTGTGTTTTCAGGGAAAGAACAGTCGACCAAGCTGAATTGTTATTGAATAATATGTTGACTAATGAAAATAATTGGACTCTTCCTGAGCCAATTCCTGAGGCAATTCCTGAGCCAATTGAGCCAACTCCTGAGCCTATTCCTAAACCCACTTCGAAGAAGAGGGGTGTTCTATTTCTCAGTCCTGAAGATATGCAAGAGGGAAAGAAATCAATGAAAGAAAAAGGTATTAAAGATAAAGATGTTAAGAATTTACCTCCTATTGAAGAAATACATGGTCTTAATTTACCGCCTATCGAAGAAACACACTGTCTTGATAACCCGACATAGGTAGTAAAGGTAAATTCTCTATAGATATGATAAAGTTGAAATTTCGTCTACTTTCATAACCAGTGCTTAGATGAATTTGATGACTTTATGGCTAGACAAGAAAGTTTTAATGCTTATGTTTGTAGAGAATTAAAGAATAACGCTTTCGAGATAGGATGCTTGAGTGATTATATGGCTGGAAGGTGAACTTAAACTCATTAGCAAATATGCTTCTATGGTTACCACTCAAGCAGAGCAAGTACTTAAAGCTCAAAGTGATTTGCTCGATGAATTAAATAATAAACATGACTTTGATGTTAGAGTGGCTACTAGAACTGGTAGAATGACTCAGGAACCTTTGTATCCTGAAGGCCACCCTAAGAGAATCGAGCAAGATTCTCAGAGAAATAATTTAGAGGCACCTAGTCCTTCTAAAAAGAAGAAAAAGAAAAATGATAGGACTTTGCATGCTTCTAGTTAACCTGTTGTAGACACACCTGAGAATCCCAATGATATTTCTATTTCTGACGCTGAAACACAATCAGGTGATGAACATGAACCTAGTAATAATGTTAATGATAATGTTCATGTTGATGCTCAACCTAGCAATAATAATGATGTAGAGATTGAACCTACTGTTGATCTTGATAACCCATAATCAAAGAATCAACGTTATGATAAAAGAGATTTTGTTCCTAGGAAGAACGGTAAAGAAAGAGAACCATGGGTTTAGAAACCCATGCCTTTTCCTCCTAAACCATCCAAGACAAAGGATGATGAGTATTTTGAGAACTTTGATGAAATGATTAGACCTAGTTTCTTACGTATGCGCTTAACTGATATGCTTAAACTAAATCCTTATGCTAAATATATGAAGGATAACATTACAAACGAAAGAAAGATACCGGAAGCTGAAATTTCCACCATGCTTGCTAATTAAACTTTTAAGGGTGAAATACCAGAGAAACTTGGAGATCCAGGAGTACCAACTATACCATGCTCCATTAAAAGAAACTATGTTAAAACTGCTTTATGTGATCTTGGAGCCGGTGTTAGTGTTATGCCTCTCTCTTTATATCGTAGACTTGAATTGAATAAGTTGACACCTACTGAAATATCTTTGCAAATGGCTGATAAATCAACTGCTATACCTGTCGGTATTTGTGAGGATGTGCCTGTTGTGGTTGCAAATGTCACTATCTTAACGGACTTTGTTATTCTTGATATTCCCGAGGACGATAGTATGTTGATTATCCTTGGTAGACCCTTTTTGAATACTGCAGGGGATGTTATTGATTGCAACAAAGGCCATGTCACTTTTCATGTTAATGGTAATGAGCATATGATACACTTTCCGAGGAAACAACCTCAAGTTCATAGCATCAATTCTATTCGAAAAGTTCCAACTATTATTATTGGAGGTTTTGAATTTCCTCTTCCTACTGTCAAGAATAAGTATGATATTCTTATTGTTGGGAATGTTCATATCCCCGTTGAGGTAACCTAGTATTATTCAAAATTTCTCCGGTTTCGTGTTATTCGGAATGAGTTTGTTAACAAGACTTGATCAACCTTGTTAGTGGATTCATTTTGATGATCATGAGATGGATGAAACTAGAAGGCTCAACCTTCTGTACCCTCTTTTTACTTTCTATTATTTAGAATAAATAAAGAAAAAATAGTATTATCTGCCTGTTTTCTGAATTATCCGTGCAATAAAAAATATCCCGAAAATAAAAGTGCTGCAAATGCCCTGCCAATTTAGTATGAATTTTTAGGGAATATTTGAGGATTTTAGGCATTGAAAACATAGTAGGGGGGCAAGCACCTGGCCACGAGGGTGGAGGGCGCGCCCACACCCCCTGGGCGCGCCCCCCTATCTCGTGGGCCCACAGTGGGCCCCCTCCACTTATTACCACACACTCCATTTTCCTCCCAAAAAATCCCCATCCAGCTCAAGAACAAGTTCTAGCTCATTTTGCTATGATTTTCGATCTCCTTGCTCAAAGCTCCATTCACAAAACTGCTTTGGGAGATTGTTGCTTGGTATGTGACTCCTCCATTGCTCCAATTAGTTTTTGTTCTATTGCTTTATTCATTGCAAATTTTTGCTGCATAGGTGACCATGTTCTTGAGCTTGCATGTCAAATTTATGAGGTCCCAAGTAATTCTAATGCATGATATAGGCTCTAGGCACTTGTGGGGGTAGTTTCTACCAATCTTGTTTAGTTTGATTCACTTTTATTTTGAAGTTACTAACAAATTTAGAATTTTTTTAGAGAAATATATCCAAGATAATGTACCAAGGTGGTTCCTCAACAAAGAGAGGACCTAGGCGTGCTATGCGTGAGCAAGACGATGAACTACCAAGGGAAGCAGAAGTGCGGGCTTGTGAGTGGCCATCAGAAGAGTTTATGGTTAATGCAGGCATCAAGGATGAATTTTACGCATATGTGTATAATGCTGATCTTGAGGACTTCATACAAGATAAGTGTCCTCAATGCTACCAAGTGACTGATTCATTTGTGAGAAGACTTAAATTTACATCTTCGCGTAATCCTCAGAATGAATCTTATACGATGGACATAGAAGATTTTACTACTGCTTGCAAACTCCCGCAGTGGGGCAATGGTCATGAACCCCACAAATCTGAATATAAAGACTTCCTTGCTAGTATCACTATGGGAGAATCTAGGGATATAGCACAAGCTACCATAGGAAGCATTCATTTTCCTGCTATACATTATTTTGCTCTCTTCATTGGTAGATGCATTAACGGTAAAGATGAAGCATGTCACATGTGTGTCCCTGATCTTTGTGTCCTCAAAAGTGCTGTATTAGGTAATAAGGATTATAACTTGGGGGCAATAGTTGCACGTAGGTTGCATAATAATGGTATATCTGGAGATTTATTTGGAGGAATTTGTGCAACCCGTGTTGCTAATTATCTTGGTATATCCCACGTGAGGGTGATATGGAGTTGCCTCCCGCTTATTTAGATTTTGACGCTATGGTCAGGCACCATTTTCTTGTGAGGAATGAAAAAAATTTCCAGTATCGACTAATCTTTGACAGACATCACGCTGTCCATGTTACTCTCCCTGCTTCTTCCGTTTTTGATTATCAGGCAAAACGAAGATATGTTGTTACCAGGGAGGAGGCAGCCAAACACGAGAGGAGAGCGGAAGCAGCTCGCCAACATGCCGCAGCCCAGGAGGCATTGGCTGCTGCATCTCAGTACGACCCTGGTTATAACTTCGGATATCAGCCAGGCTACCCTTGGCATTAGACCAACTTAGGCCAAAAGCCTAAGCTTGGGGGAGTACGTATTTCTCATCGACTTTACTTCCATGTTCACACACTATTCTAGTTGTCGGTGCTCATACTCTTTCATTGTATTATCCATGCTAGTTTAATTTCTTTTTCGCTTTCTTTTTGTGTGTTAGATAAACCAAAAAACCAAAAAAATAGTTAGTTTAATTTCCATGCTTGTAGTAGTAATTAAAATTAAAACCCAAAAAGATTTCTCGTTCTTTTACTTGTTGGGAGCTTTCCCGTGTAAATAGTTTTATTTTCGTTTCTTTCCTTCGGGGGTCAAGAGTAGAAGACCATATTGAAAATTTTTAGTGGCTCTCATATGCATGATTGTTGATTTAACTTAGAGCCCATATTACTTTTTCTTCTCCCTTGAATTGAATGCTTGCAGATTCCAGCTTAGTCCAATGCACGTGCACTATTATTATTATACACACCGTTCGGTCGTGCAAGTGAAAGGCAATAATTGTGATGTGGTATGATGGGATGGTATCCTCCTTTGAATGATTCGAGTGACTTGACTTGGCACATGTTCACGCATGTACTTGAAACAAAATCAACATAGCCTTCATGATATTTATATTCATGGTAGATTATATCCTACTCATGCTTGCACTCGGTGTTGATTAATTTTAATGCATGTTCATGACTGTTGTCGCTCTCTTAGTTGGTCGCTTCCCAGTCTTTTTCTAGCCTTCACCTGTACTAAGCGGGAATACTGCTTGTGCATCCAAACTCCATAAACCCCAAAGTTATTCCATATGAGTCCACCATACCTTCCTATATGCGGTATCTACCTTCCTGTTCCAAGTAAATTTGTATGTGCCAAACTCCAAACCTTCAAATGAAATTCTATTTTGTATGCTCGAGCAGCTCATGTTTCAAGTAGCGCGGTCTGTATCTTCCATGCTAGGTGGGTTATTCTCAAGAGGAGTGGACTCCGCTCCTCATTCACGAGAAAATGGCTGGTAACCGGGATGCCCAGTCCCATGATCAAAAATATCAAAGCAAATAAAAAATAATTAAGCAAAACCCCCCCCAGGGCTGTTGCTAGTTGGAGGCACTCGTTGTTTCGAGCAAGCCATGGATTAATGCTTGTTGGTGGTGGGGGAGTATAAACTTTTACCATTCTGTTTGGGAACCGCCTATAATGTATGTAGCATGGAGGATATCGCCATCTCATAGTTGTTGCATTGACAGTGAAAGTATACCACTCAAAATGTTATTCATCTCTATTTTAAAATCGAGCTCTAGCACCTCTACAAATCCCTCCTTCCCTCTGCGAAGGGCCTATCTATTTACTTTTATGTTGAGTCATCACCCTCTTATTAAAAAGCACCCGCTGGAGAGCACTCTGTCATTTGCATGCATTACTATTAGTTTATATTGGGTATGACTTGACTGGATCTCTTTTACCATGAATTACAATGTTTAGTCAGTCCTTGATCTTTAAAGGTGCTCTCCATTTATGTTTTGCGGTCTCAGAAAGGGCTAGCGAGATACCATCTTGTTATATCATATTATGATTGTTTTGAGAAAGTGTTGTCATCCGAGATTTATTATTATTGATCGCTAGTTGATTATGCCATTGATATGAGTACACGTGAGACCTAAGTGTTATTGTGAATATGGTTAGTTCATAATCTTTGCTGAAAACTTGAATGTTGGCTTTACATATTTACAACAACAAGAGCAAACAGAGTTTATAAAAGTTTTTCTTTATCACTTTCAGTTTATCAACTGAATTTCTTGAGGACAAACAAAGGTTTAAGCTTGGGGGAGTTGATACGTCTCCAACGTATCTACTATTCCAAACACGTTTGCCCTTGTTTTGGACTCTAACTTGCATGATTTGAATTAAACTAACCTGGACTGACGCTGTTTTCAGCAGAACTGCCATGGTGTTGTTTATTGTGCAGAAAACAAAAGTTCTCGGAATGACCTAAAAATCCACGGAGATCACTTTTGGAAAATATAAAAATACTGGCGAAAGAATCAAGGCCAGGGGGACACACCCTATCCACGAGGGTTGGAGGCGCGCCCCCTGTCTCGTGGGCCCCCTGATGCTCCACCCACCTCAACTCCAACTCTATATATTCCGTTTCGCGGAGAAAAAAATCAAAGGGAAAGTTTCATCGCATTTTACAATACGGAGCCGCCGCCAAGCCCTAATCTCTCTCGGGAGGGCTGATCTGGAGTCCGTTCGGGGCTCCGGAGAGGGGGATTCATCGACATCGTCATCATCAACCATCCTCCATCACCAATTTCATGATGCTCACCGCCGTGCGTGAGTAATTCCATCGTAGGCTTGCTGGACGGTGGTTTGATGAGATTTACCATGTAATCAAGTTAGTTTTGTTAGGGTTTGATCCCTAGTATCCACTATGTTCTGAGATTGATGTTGCTATGACTTTGCTATGCTTAATGCCTGTCACTAGGGCCCGAGTGCCATGATTTCAGATCTAAACCTATTATGTTTTCATAATATATGTGGGTTCTTGATCATATCTTGCAAGTCTATAGTCACCTATTATGTGTTATGATCCGACAACCCCGAAGTGACAATATTCGGGATACTTCTCGGTGATGACCGTAGTTTGAGGAGTTCATATATTCACTATGTGTTAATGCTTTGGTCCGGTTCTCTATTAAAAGGAGGCCTTAATATCCCTTAGTTTCCACTAGGACCCCGCTGCCACGGGAGGGTAGGACAAAAGATGTCATGCAAGTTCTTTTCCATAAGCATGTATGACTATATTCGGAATACATGCCTACATTACATTGATGAACTGGAGCTAGTTCTGTGTCACCCTACGTTATAACTATTACATGAGGAATCGCATCCGACATAATTATCCATCACTGATCCAAAGCCTACGAGCTTTTCACATATTGTGCTTCGCTTATTTACTTTTCCGTTGCTACTGTTACAACTACTACAAAACTGCCATCTTTACTTTTGCCACTGTTACCATTACTATCATACTACTTTGCTACTAAGAACTTTGCTGTAGATACTAAGTTATCTAGGTGTGGTTGAAATGACAACTCAACTGCTAATACTTAAGAATATTCTTTGGCTCCCCTTGTGTCGAATCAATAAATTTGGGTTGAATACTCTACCCTCGAAAGCTATTGCGATCCCCTATACTTGTGGGTTATCAATGTGCTATGCATGAATGTTGATCAACATGATGTTAACTGGCTGGTAGTTCCATTTTCGACCATGAATAAAACTTCCAACATGATGTTAACACTGTTTGAAAAGGCCGTGTTAATATAAATGCTCTGCCTCTGAAAGTTGCAGTTTCTTATCAGAAACTGAACTTGCAGTTTCTTATCTGAAACTGAAACTTGAAGTTTCTTCTTTAAGAATCACATTGTCTACACTTTTAAACTCCTATGAAACTACATTTTTAATTGCTAAAAATAGATCTCTAAAATTCATAAAATACTTCATATGCTCAATACTGCAAATCTGAAATTCAAAAGACATTCATATCTGAAAGTACTCTCAAAATACACAACACAAAACACAATTCACAACCTGCAAATACTGACAACCCTAAGCTCCTCCTGACAATTCACAACCTGCCCGACTATTGGGCTGGGGGGGCAGTCCCCTCCTATTCCTTGGCGGCAGACAGCCGCCCTGTGAGACGATGTGAACGACCAGGGAGAGGATGGTGGGGAAGCATCGTCGGGCCAACTGCTCTGCTCCTCTTGCAGTTGGGTTCGGTCGACGAAGACTTCACCGGCTCGCTTTGTCATGACACCCTCACAAACGGCACCCTATAGATGCTAGATCCTTCAATCTCTGGTGGATGCTCCATCTGGGACCAATACTCCCACCACTGCTCCCTCACGACCGGATTTGGTGAATCTGTTTGCTCCATGGCCCAGAGGAGCAGCTCTATGTACTCCCGCGTGACTCCCTCCGGTAGTATCGCCGCCTTTTCGCTCTGTTGCAGATATTTGGCCATGGATGCCTCCATCGCCGCTAGTTGGTCCTAGTTGTCAAACCAAGACTGTATCTCCAACATCCTAGCTAACTTCACATGGTCGCCGTCTGCGATCCTCACATATCGGTTCTACTCCTCCATTGATCTACTTATCCACAGCACCTTCACTCGCCGGCAGTGGTTTCTGAATGGAAGAGGAGAGGAGCAGCGCTGGTTTTGGATTAGAACGGGAGAGGAGCGATGACGGTTTTGGATTGGAACAGGAGAGGAGGGGCGGTGGTTTTGAAATGGAAGAGGAGAGGAGTGGCCCTGGATTTAGTTTGGAACGGGAGAGCAGCGGCGGTGGTTTAAGAGTAGAAGAGCGGAAGAGCGGCGCTTGTCTTGGAAGTATTTTTTGTTTCACATATTTTGCGTCAAAGTTTGACCACGTATTTGTCAAGAAAAATGTGAATGCATGTCAGCAAAAACTGTATCGTTTGGTTCATATCTGAATGTACTTTCAAATTATATTATTTTTGCAACATATAACATATATTTTATTTGCAAAAATCATGGTCAATTATGACCCAGAATAAAAGGGAGACTAGTTAATGTGGGGCTTTCTTAATTGAAGGGTAAATTGATTTTGATTTTGATCCAGTCACAGCACGCCAACCCTCTCGTCCAATCCTAAATCACTGCCGCATGCTTCTCTCCCTCTTCTCCATTGCAAAACCACCTCCTCTCCTTTCCATCATCTCCATTCCAAAACCACCGTCTCGCCTCTCCCTCTTCTCCATTGCAAAACCGGCTCCTCTCCTCTCCATCATCTCCATTCCAAAACCACCATCTCGCCTCTCCCTCTTCTCTATTGCAAGACCACCATCTCTCCTCCCATCTTCCAAAGATAGCACCGGACCACTCAGAAGTACATCTATGGAGAGGATGCAGCAGCGAATCAGGCAGATCGCCGGCGGCGACCAGGCAAAGTTAGCCAGGTTGAAGGAGATCCTTACTTGGTTTGACAATGAGTGGGAGATTTCAAGGACGGTGAGGGCCATGTGGCAATGTATTCGAAAGAGCGAGACGGCGGCGATGAGGGCGGCGATGTACTCCTCGGCGGCAGTCACGCTGCAGTCCTTCGAGTTCATCAAGTATGTCCTCTGGGCGACGGAGCAGAAAAATTCACGCGAGGTGAAAGTCAGGCGGAAGTGGTGGGCGTACAGGTCGAAGGTCGAGCACCCAGAGGATAACGAATTGATCGAGTACAGTTTTCCATTCGTGAGGGTGCAGAGCCAGCCGGAGCCATAGGAGTATTCGTTCTCCCACCTCAAGAGGAGTCCGGATGGCGCGATGTCGCTTCCCCGCCGTTCTTCGCGGTTCCCTCGATGCTCACCTTGTTTCAACGGCGGCGGTAGGGTTTAAGTTAAGCTTCGCACTAACCTAATCTTCCATCTGCTCATGCTTACAATCAGTGTGACAGCTAATGAAAATCATGCTACAATCAGTCTCCGAGTACTACGCTAATCACCCTAAAATAGCTCTGCACCTTTGGGTCAAAGTTGTGACACTGTGTACAAATAAAGAAAAATAGATTGGTGCTTCTTTCAGAAAAGAGTACTCCCTAGAAAACTGCCAATATAAGATACTAGTATTTGGTTAGAAGATTTGCTGCCGAGAAAGATCCGTCCATAGAGAGCGCCACACATCCCACTGGTGGTGGTGGATGCCAATGTGTCCATGGAGCATGGTTGGTGTTGGTAATTTTTACTTGGCACACCTCGCACTCTGTGCTGGTTCCATCTGTACATTTGTGCAGTTCCACCAAAATGCAGCTGAATAACCCTGTTTGCACTGATAATGAAAAAGCATGATTACATTATAGTGGCACTAGTTGATGAAACATACACTAATAAATAGAAGAAAATATTGCGATAGTATCATAGTATGCCATGCCGCGAGGGCTAGATGGGCCCTGCGACGCCTCATACGGTACGCCTCAAACTGGAAATCGTCCCAAGTCTCCCCGATACACCTTCTGCCAGTGATGAACATCTGTGTATAGCGGTAGTACAAGGAGGGGCCTTGAGACATTCAAATCTCTATTTTTGTGCAGATCAACTAAAATTAAGCACCCCGGTTTGCAGAAACGCTTAAACATTAACAATGGGACTAGTTGATGGAACATACATTAACAAAGAGAAGCACTTTCTTTATCTACATTGGAAGTGAAATGATAGAGAGGACACTCGCTCTATTTTAATTGTATTATTACTTCATTTTTTCAGTGACACTAGGGTCGAGCAGGTGGCAAACAAGGTGTACCGTGCGTCGCAAGGATGGAGGCCGGGGGTGCTTAGACTGGGATGCTGAAGCTGGCTCTTTCAGTCCCTATCTTCCCCCCTAATGTTTCTGTGGTAGCATTTGGGTTGTAATCCAAACTTGGTCGAGCTGGTTCTGCGTACCCCTACCTGCCTAGCTTATGTGGTGAACTTTGTCTCCTGCTAGTACTTAGTTCGTTCTAGTAGAAGTTGCATAACTGCCCATTTACACTAAGATGTTGTCGGATAATGGTTCTCTATGGT
The DNA here is from genome assembly GCF_002162155.2 of Triticum dicoccoides. NCBI lineage: Eukaryota > Viridiplantae > Streptophyta > Magnoliopsida > Poales > Poaceae > Triticum > Triticum dicoccoides. The sequence goes on from NC_041391.1 coordinate 260,812,232, forward strand.
TGGGTTTCTTTAATGAAATCGGAGGGAATCCCCTCTTTTGATATATAAAAAATAGTGGCACTAGCAGTGCCAGAACATTGCCTCAAATTAATAGTGCCACTAGATTAAGGTGCAAAATAATAACATTACTGCTTTATCATGGCAGTGCCAAAATAGTAGCACAAGAGCAGGATCAACATGCAGGGTCTTTGGCAAACGGTCAGACCAAAAAGGAACATACCTCGTGATGGGAACCATATCTGTAGTCAACGCCATCGTAGAAGGGATGACACTAGTCACCAACATGGATGACTCAATTCATGGGACCTTTTGGTGCAGTTCACCTAAAATGAAGCAATGTCCCATGAGATAGCAGCTTCTTCATTTTTAAGAAAAGGGCTCGAGCTCCGGTGCCATTTCCATCAGAAAACGAAACCACAAAGCTTCTTCTTCATTAGTTGGAATAAAATAGACCAACATCAAGGTTGGTTGTGAAGCTCCTCGAATGTTCAACAATAATTTGGATATCATTTGTGCAGTTCAACTAAGATCAAGCGTGAAATGTATATCTCTGTTTGCACAAAAAAGGTGGAAAGGAGGGTGACTAACAAGTGATGAAACACGCATCAAAGGAAAAGAACCATGTTCCTTATCTGAATGGCAATCCTACAAGGACAGTAGCAATTTCTAAAGCAGCAACATTGCTACATATTAGTGTGGGCATTAGGATTAACTATGACAACCATTAAATACGACATTACTTTAATGGTGCCATTGCTTCATTTTACCAGCAACATTACATTAGCAGCTGCTACAAAGTCGGTATTTGGGCACGGGAGAGTAGGCGGACCAGGACAATTGCATTGCAAACTCTAACCCAGGACTCTCATTAACTTTGAGGGCTCGTAGTCATGTCTAACTTCCCCCACTTTGTAAATATCACCATGTAACCAAGTTTCTTTTATACTTAATATACATGCAGTAGGAGCCTTTCCTACTGTCTCAACCCTCAAAAAAAAGAAGCAACTTATCTTAATGGGAATTTTAGCAGGACATGAAAAAAGTGCCATTGATTCATATTACTGGAGGCATTACATTGAAAACAACATTGGTTTAACGTCTCCTTACTTTTAAGAGTGCAACAGGTACATTTTACCTGTGGCATTACATAAGAGTGGCTCGGGGCAACAAACATCATAACAGGATATCTGCGCTTGTCCCATTTTTGTTCGGTATAGCCACCTTATACTGTGTGAGGCTAGCAAATCTAGTGTTGGACCTACTCTGTTGACTTGTCCCCCAGTCCCCACTTTCTTTCCTTTTTCAACCAATAGATCAGGTTTATATTGAGTTTGTACTGCGTTTCCCTTTATTTCTCTATTAGATCTAGAAACCAGTTGGATAGCCAGTATCTGCTACTTTTCGCCCCCATTATGTCCTCTTTTGACGAAGTCCTAGATTCAGGTAACAAATCTTCCCCCACCCCAACCCCCTTTCTTCCTTGTTTGAACCAAGTAGTACTAGATTCGAGTGCATGAACTAGTTTTACCTCTTAACAGTAAAAATTTAGATGGTTTTCGAACAACCGATCGATCCTATCTACGAGGGGGCCTAGAAATAGTAAAAGATACAAATGCAGCGACGTCAGGAGCTCGAGAAGTAGAGCAAGGACGGTTTCGAAGGAAGTTATACCTGAGGGTCGACAGGATGTTGCTAGGTGGGCGGAGGGAGGCTGGACCTGCCCACACTATGGCAGCGAGGAAGAAGGGCTCAGAGGCCCTCCCACGCTAGCGGTGCTTGGGAGAGAACGACAAGGCACGCTAATCGGGACGCGCTGGCAGTGGGTAAGAGCCACCGCCGAGGACGACCGCATGAATGTTGCACCTTCTCACCTTCCCCGGTGGAGAGGATCTGGCTGGATCTGTGACCAGCAGTGAGCAGAGTGAGAGGGTGTGTCCACCGCTCTCGTGTTTAGATCTGGAGAAGACGAGATAGTGTGAAGAGAGCAACACTAGCAAGCAAGCGCGGAGGCTCCTGCCTATATAGTGGAGTACTATTTTTCTTTTGTCTACCGGAGCCGGCTTGACCTCGTCAATGACTGTCGAGAAGTCTTCATGCACGTGCCCCGGAGGCATAGTTGTCGTCATTTTGATCTGAAGCACTGGATTATAATATATAACACGAAAAAATGCCACATGACAAGAAATCATAACCTCACTTCCCAAAGGAAACAGCATGAATCCCGCCGGACAAACTAGACGAGGATCAAAGCTCAAATTAAAGATAAACTCATAGAAAAGGGGTCCGTCGATAGATGTCCTAATTAACATAGCCGGCTTGACCTAGATGGCAGCCGAGTAGTCTTCGTGCATGTGCCTCCAATGACTAGCCCAACTCAGTTGCCGCTGTTTAAACCTCGTAGTGATCCGAAGCACATGACACCTAATTTTGCGAGATGACAAGAAGCCTTTTTTTAGATTTCTCACCAGAACTATAGCCGTGTACAACACAGCCTGCACGATATGTAGACGATAGGCAATCCAGGTGTGTCTGCTAGAGTCTGGTCACATGCATGGACGAATTGATATTCCGTGTCTTGCAGGGATCGTCCAGGCACCAACGTATGTACAACACTTCTCTAGTACAATCGCTCGTCTCTCTCTTCTATTAACTCACCCGACTTGTGGGGCCAGGGAGTGTGCCTATGGTCGGTTCTCAATTGCGGTCCCACATGTGTGTGCAAATGCAAAAATATGACGCGCGTTCCATTCGGAAAGCGGCGTGCCAGACCAACCGACCGTCTAGGGTGCAATGCAAACGTGACGGGCATGTTGTATACTCCGTACATGTGTACCACCGTTTTCTTGAGGCTTTGCTCCATGGCGCAATCCATGGATACAAAATTAGTATACTATACTATTTAAAAGTTGAGGGCGGGGCTATTCCTGCGCAATAGGCGGGGCTGTTCCGCCTAGTCGGTTTGACAGAGACGAAAATGAGGGAGTAGGCTGCTGCAAACGTAGGGCTGTGTGATTGAACAGCGAGTTACTGCTCGACAGGTGGGGCCCCGTGATTTGACTTACCATTATCATTTTAACTGCGGTGCTACAACCGGCGTGAGTCTCCCGATTCCTGACCACCTCCATAATGGTGCCTCTCCCAATGCTCCACCATGTAGAGGCTGGCTCTTGCCTGAGAGCCCACTCCTCCACTTTTTCCTTGCCTCTTTCCTCCACATATGCAAAAATGCCATGAAAAGTTGGCTTATAGCCCACTATTGTACTTACTTGCTCCTACAGGTGTTAAGCCTGCCACATAGGCATAAAGTCTGATGTGGCAAGTTAATTAAGAAAAGAGAGACTAGTTTGGTGACCCAAGGAAGAAATGGTTTAAATCGCGTGTAACTAGGTGAAAAGACAATTTTGAGTCTATGGCTAATTAAATGAAGCAAACTTAGCAACAAAAAACTAAGCACCTATGCATTGGGGACTTGATTGCTAAGCTATTTAATGCCCTTGGCACCTCATCTAAGCACCATTTCATTGGAAGAGGTCACCCCTTGGCAAATGCAATAAATACTATGAACAAAGAGATAGAGAGAAGTAAAAAAAATTACTCTTATAGCCAACCTTATAGCTAACCTTGCTGTAGTATGAGTGACTAAGTGATGACTATGTATGACATGCCAACATCAGATACCCTAACGCACTGTGTTAAATCTCTAAGGGCGCGACCGTGCGAGCGAGGCGACGGTCATGGTAGGTGCAACCATGATACGGGCTGCTGGCAGCCCTTGGATTTGAGATCAAACGGTCGCATGCTAAGTTGCTGAAAATTTGCAGAATAACCCTCCAGGATAGGATATTCACCCATAGGTCTAGAATCACGCCATGAAACCGTTCGATCTCAGATCCAATGGCTCTCGAAAGCCCATATCATGGGAGAATGAAAAGCTTCGTATCACCTGTTATTTTCTCGATGCTTGACATGACATCGAAAGCCATTTAATTGGGCGTCAAGTAGACATGACATCTAATTGGGCCCCCATAGTACTGTGCATGAATCCATTTATCCACCAGGCAAGCCACTACCCTGCCATTCGCACGCCCCACTCAGCATTTTTACAATCAAAAAACCGGTGGCAGTTTGCTCCTACTCGTCCCGGGACGTCCTTTAACATTACGGCAGTTCGCTCCTAGTCGTCTCGTCCTTTCACACTACGGCAGTTCCACTGATCCTAACCCTCCTCCCAAATCCATGGCGTCCCAAATCTCCATGATTGGCGGTGAGTACAAGGTTAGAACCATCACCGATGATGAGTTCGATGTCATCTACACCCGTTCTTCCGCGACGGTGCCTTGCTCACTTCAGACGCATGTTCAGAAACTCAAATGATGAGTGGGTCGCTGGGCTAGATGTTGAGTACACCACAGTCCTGGGAACAGAGAAGAATCTAAAGGAGGAAGAGAAGAAGAAGCCTGCCGTGATCCAGGTTTGCGTGCATGACTTATGCATGGTCTACCACATATACCATGCCGACGTTGAGTGACAGGATTTTAAGAACTTCCTCAAGGACGTCCTAGTCAAACTCGTTACTGTAGACTTTACGAACGACACAAAAGTCCTGGGTTGGATAGGCCTCGTTGTAGGCAACCACTTCGACCCCCATAAGAATGGGCTGCTGTCCTCCCGTGATCAGCCTTCAATGCTAACCCTGGCGGGAGCCATGGTTCGTCCTTCATACGGTAAACTGAAGAAACCTCCACACACGTTTCATCGTCATGCATGGCAATGGAATGTACTAGATATAGACCACATCCAGTATGCTGCAATGGATGGCTACCTTTGTTTCAATATCTAGAAGGGTTGGATGAAGAGCAAGAGCCAAGTGTGCGGTTCAAGCAAATAAGTATCGGCCAAGAGGAAGAGGGACAAGGACGAAGTTGAGGACGTGGACGAGGACTCCGAGTAAGGTGGCACTACTAGGGAAAACCTTATACATAGAAATTTAGCAACAGCGCGGGTCAGAAAAGGGCGCTAGTGCTAGATAGCAGTAGCGATTGAGAAAAAACTGCGCTACTACTAATATTCCCATTGCTAGAATGATAGGCTACGCATAGCAGTAGCGGGCTTGGAAGAAGCGTGCTACCACTGGGGCATAAGTAGTAGCGCGTTTCCTACGAAGAGCGCTACTACTAATGGAAATAAAATAAGATGAAAAACAAATAGAAAAGTAAATGAAAATGAAAGAAATAGAAAAAGGAGAAAGTAAAAAATAAAATGTAAAGCAAAACAAATGAAAAAGCGGAAAAACGGAGGAAGGCATAGCAGTAGCGTGTGTTCGGAAGAGGCACTATAGCTAACGTAGCTGCGGCGCGTGTCCTAGACCCCCGCTATAGAAACAGAAAAGGAAATTAAAAAATGGAAGAAAATTACATAGCTATAGCAGCAGCGCATTTTGTAAAAACCTCTATAGCTATCTTAGCTATAGCGTGTTTTACTAAACGCACTACCGCTAAGTTTAACTTAACCCAAAAACCGTTTCCCCCCGGCCACCACTTCTTCCCCAAATCCCTCGACCCACCCCGCCGCCGTCTCCCCGATTCGCCGTCGCCCCACTTCGCTGCCGTCTCCTGCGGACGTCGACGCCACCAGAGCCGTGCGCCGTTGACGCCACCGGAGCCGCCCCCCAATGCCACAGAGCCGCACGGCCTCATCAACGCCACCAGAGCTGCCGTCGACGCCACCGGATCCTCCCTCGCCACAACTGCCTCCCTCACCATCACCGGAGACGCCCCTGCCTCCCTCTCCACCGCTGCCTCCCTCGCCACCACGGGATCCATCCCCTGTAAGCCCCCACCCCTCCTCTCTCTCATGCGTAGGTTAGCTAGTTTAATTAGGTTAATTATCTAGGATAGTGCAAAAATTTAGTTAGGGCTTTGACAGAGAACTAGTCAGGTTAACTAGTTTAATTAGGTTAATTATCTAGGTTAGTTAGTGCAAAATTTATTTAGGGCTTTGACAGAGAACTAGCTGCGTTAACTAGTTTAATTAGGTAAATTATCTAGGTAAACTAGATTAACTAACTAGGTTAAATAGGTAGGTTAATTAGGTTCATTGGATTAACAAGCTAGGTTAAGTAGGTTGGCTAGGTTAGAGGAAATTTTTATTTTAGAGCATTAGGTCAGAAGGTTTAGAGAAATGGAGTTCCTTTGCAATTTACTTGGGTTCTGTCCTAGGCAGAGAAGGGTTAGAGATAATAACGTGTGTTTGTGTGAGAGAGGAATAGCTAGATCAACATAATTTGGGTTCTATCCTAGGCAGAGAAGTGTTTAGTGAGGTCATTTTGCAAAGGTTTTTGATTTTTGAAAAGACCACTATTTTTCAAGGAAAAGAATTTAGTCAAATTTTATTTTAAAGATGATCCCTTCCTAGACTTTTATTGTTGATTATATCTTTTCATTGAAGTGGTCATGTTATATCTTTTCACTGAAGTTGTTCGATTGTTCCCAAGTGGCTTTATTGTTTCCAGGGAATGATGCTGAGTGGCCTATGTTTTGCCAGAATGTTGATTCATTTCTGTTCCGGCAAATTTCAGGTTCTCGATTTGTCCACTTTTTAGCAAAGGTCATGCCGAAATTTTCCGTGAATTTCGGCATGACTTGTGCTACAAACTAGGACATATCGAGTGCCCGGGATTTGCCGCACCAGGAAGGAGTCAACGTTCCTGCAAAACAATAGGCCTTTTTTGTCATTATTCATTTTATTAGGTCTAGAATTAATTGACTAGATTTAATCATAGGAAACATGGCTAGCAATGATGAAGGACATGATTCTGGTGATTGCGATGACATCTACCGGGCGGCAGACGAATTTTTTAGCCTTGCCGACGATCAACCCATGTTGTTGCTGGGTCCATCAGTGGCATCAGGGACTGAGACCGACACGCAGACCGGTGCTGAGGCTGAGACCGGTGCTGAGACTCAGACCGGCATCGAGACCGACGCTGAGACTGAGACCGATGCTGCCTCGGGGAGCGGAGCCGGTGCAGAACCGAAAGCAAAGAGGCAACAGCTTCCAAACAAACTCAGGACTACTAGACTGGTGGTCACGGAGGTGGACAACGGCAATTTTGAGCCAAAGGCGCCCAAGGAAGCGCATGCGTGCTACGGCAATCAAATAGGCTGCATCATACGGACAACCGCCACCATCAACAATGAGAAACTACAGAAGATAGAAAATATGAGGAGCTCCCTCCTATAGAAGTTTCACAAGATATTCTTGTTACCGGGCCAGAATGAGAAAGATTATGAAGATCCAGATGAGGACCAGCAATGAAGAAGATAAACAAACACGCCATGACCAAGTTTAGCGACGCGTTGGCCGCCTAGAAAAATTGAGTGAAACCAAAGATCATCGACAAGGAACCCTACTCCGAGATTGTAAAGGATAATCCGACAATCACGGAAGAGCAGTTTCAAATATTCAAGGAGGCTTGCGAGGCCGAAGCTGCCAAAAAAAGTCTAAGTACACGAGGGGCTTCAAGAGAGGAACATTGGGAGCCACCACCTCGAAAGCCGTGGTTATGGCAGAAAGAGGTCCAAATGGGCCAAGGAGGACGCGGAAGCCGCGAGTCTGGGCATCCCAGACCCCTTGGCGGAGTTCACCGTCCCGCGGGAGCGTGACTTCCTCAGGGCCCGGCACCGTTGGGACCCAGTGATGAAGTTTTACGAGACAAAACCAGTCATTACGGAGTTCATGAGACTGCTGGTAATTTTAGTTTCTGATCAATTCGACTGCACACGTTAGTCATATTTGTAAACGATCCTTATGCCTTTTGCAGAGAGAGCAGCACCAGACTGCGGCCGAAAGCGACTACCGTCTGAGGCATTGGCGAGGCCCAAGTGGGACACTCCATTCAACCGGGCGTTGAACATATTGAAACGACAACTGGTGGATACTCGACCATCATATGGACGCGTGCACGGTGTCAGAGATGGCGCCACATGGAAGAAGTACTACCGTGAGACCATGGAGGAGAGAAAGGAAAGATGGAGGTTAACTGAAGAAAACATCAACAAGAAGGTTGAGATTGCGGTTGAGAAGAAATCATCTCAGACAGTCGCAACAATGGTAGTTGCCGCAAAACAGGTGGTTGCAGATTTGTCTACTTCCTTGGTGACAGGCGTTTTCACTTGGACAAGGCAAAATCTAGAAAAAAATGCAGAGAACTTTCCCCTTGCTGACTTCTTGGGGAGCAGCTCGACTAGTGTTGCACCAGCACCTACCCCCGCACCGGCTCCCGCACCTGCTCCCGCACCGGCTCCCGCACCAGACGTGCTCGGTGGTGCTTCGTCTTTGGCTGAGCTCGACGCCCTCACGGTATCTATCACACCGGCCCCCTTCAATATAAATGTATAATCTCCCGTTTTCGTTGCCTTTCGGATGTCTCACGTCATAGACTTTTCTTTGCAGGCCGACGAAACCCCGTGCACCATATTGTACACCATCGGCGACCAGAAGGTGGACGTGGTTAAGGCGACTATAATGGAGCCGAAGAAACAATGTTCCATAGCCGGCCGATCCCCCTGAACGTCTTCAAGGTTTCCGTGGCCAGTGTCAAACCGGGCCACGAGAATTTGCCTCCTCTAATACTAGTGGGGGATGACGACGAGACCCCGTGGCGGCTTGGTGATTGTTGCAATGGGTGGGTCCTGTTGTGGCCAAAGAGTCTGCTTCGTCTGGAGGCGGCCGGGAGCACACCCACGAGCACGCAACCTCAGCAAGGTATGAACATCAACACCCCACCTACCCAATTAGCGTCGGGTGTCGGGTTGGGTGATAGCGGACGGGGTAAGGAGGAGGCTCCATTAGTCGCTGATGACGTCGCCATGGATGAGGATGATGATGGCGCTGAACAGTATGTCTATACTGGCGCCTCCTCAGGATTTGAGCGTCATGAGTCGGTGCCTAAATTACCGTCTCAACGTATTATGGACGACCTTCCGGTAGTAAAGAAGTCTCAACGTATTATGGACGACCTTCCGGTAGTAAAGAAGTCTAGGAAGAGAGCGAGGAAAGGCAAAAAAGCTGATTCTATGATCCAACCGCCTCAGTAGCCTCGGCTTCAGGACCGTATAGATATCCCTGATGCGGATAAATGGCATATCCCCGGTCAACCAATCCTACCTACAACAGCGCTACGGGCTAGATTCAGCGATCTAAGGGGACTTCATGATGATGTGTTGTGGGTAGAGAAAGGCCTCATCGCCTCGAAAGATCAAGGATACCCACTCTACGTGGTTAACGTTTTGCGGCAAATGTCGTACGTCGACAGCTTCCCTGCGGATAATTTCTTCCTCCGATTCGATTACATATTTGACATGTTTCACGTGAAGAAGCTGGATTTTACGTTTGTCCGCCTTTATGCCTTGCACATGAACTACATCATCGGGGTTGAGCAGATATCTCATATCTGTGTCGCTGACCCGTACTACATGCACGAGGGCTTCTTGGGAGTCTGTGCAAAGCACGGTGAATACACGAGGGATTACATCGTCAGTTTCATGCTCGCCAATAAGGACAAGGAGGTGATTCTCGTGCCTTATCATCCCGTGTAAGTCATCCGCGCTTCTATCCTTCCTTCGATTTCAATCATTCATTTGCACGATGGAGGCTAATTAATTTGAGGTGTACTTATTTTGTGCCGTGGCGGGCGCGCCGTCCTCATCATCCTCTACCCCCGATTCTCCCATGCTCTTTACTCGGACTCGTCAAAGAACATTCACAAAAAGGATTACACCCACATCAAGGATGTTCTCGACAGTGCTTGTTTTACTACCAAGCAAGGGGTGGAGAGGTCAGGGACAAGAAGAGAAGGGGCGGCAGGGTCGCCTTCAGCCATAAGACTGACTTCTGTTGCATCCAGCAACCGAACAATTCTCTTAATGATGGATTCTATGTCCTACACCACATGCTGCAGTACAGACGGGATCACCAGAACCTTCGCATGTCACCTAGATCCGGCGATGCCCATATTCTGCAATGGGCAAAGGACATAGGAGATATCGTGGATCATCGACTTCGAGCTGAGTTCTATAACATCCAGCGCGAACTTGCCCAAATCATCATGAAGGAGGTCATCGGAAAAACAGGGATGTTCTACGGAGAAGGACAAATGTTGCGGGAAGATGTCCGAACATGGATAGCCTCTCAGCGTCTCGACATGAAGTCTTTCACTAAGCTCGAGGACTATCTCCCTGACATGGATGGATGGCACGACATGGTGGAGTGATTGTCGATATATGACAATGTGTCCGTTTAGTCCATACTTTCTGTATGACAATACTTTGAGTTATGCACGGTGAAACTTTACTTGTGATGTAACTAAACCGTCCTCCTCGACTAGCGAAAATCACTCTAGTTAGGGCATTTTGGGTATGATGAACTTTCTTATTTATGCTTATGATATGTTGTTTCTATTTTTGCCAAGTCTGTCTCTTTCTATTGCTCAACTATATATGTTGTATATCATCGACTCATGTGATGATGCAGGTGCATAGATCATAGATGGCGAAGAAGTGCTACGCCAGGAGTATATATACGACAAGTGGCCGGAGTGTCAGGCCCAGGTGTACCGGTTTCCGGTTTCCGAGCGACAGGCAGTAGTTAGTTTAGGTTCACGCTAATGCGAGAGAGGTATACGAACTCATGTTCTCAAAGTGATAGGTCTTCTCGTGTATATCATTGTTTAGATGGATGACGATGCATTTGCAAGTAATCGAGACTTGTATCACTATTTTCGAGATGATGACGAGAGACCACTTTGTGTTGGATGATGATTATGATGATGACATGATTTGATGAGACTAATTGTATGTATATGCTGCTATGATTACATTTGTATGTGTATGATATCCTAAAGATTATTGTATAAAGCCTATACAAATACAAAACAAATACAAAACAAATATGTAGGGAAAAAATAATAAAACTAGTAGTAGCGAGGGGGGAAATTTAGCAGTAGCGCTTCCCTGTAAACAGCACCACCTTACCAGTAGCGCTTCCCTGTAAACAGCGCTGCAGATAATATCAGCAGCGCCCTTTTCTAAAGAGCGCTACAGCTATTCATGTATAGCAGTAGCGTGGGACAACAGGCGCTACTGCTATACGTTAGCTGTAGCGCCTTATTAGTAGCGCCGGTCCCCGCGCTACTGAGAGGCCCAAAACCCGCGTTGCTGCTAGGCTTTTCCCTAGTAGTGTGGCAGTGTCTTTGCTCATGGTGGTTCTAATGCAGTGTGTACCTGATTAGTTGCTTAGTTTAATTTCAGGTGTGCTTAGTTTAATTTGAGGGGCGTGTTGTGCCGAGCCCCCAATAGAACTATGTTATGTTTCTTCTCGTTATATTTCTTACATTTCATCTTTTAGTTGGTCTAGTACTACCACTCGTTTCTTCACATTATATACGTACAATATATATGGCCAACATCATATAGCCAGCAGTTTAGTTGTCAAAGAATTTCAGGGTGCTTAGTTTTGTTAAAGAGTTCAAGGGTGCTTAGTTTTATTTGAGGGGTGTGTTGTGCTGGTCACCATTATTGTGACTCAAATCTCTTTTGCCATGTTATAATGACATAAATACTGATGGACCAACATGCCAGCTCTCCCTCTATCTCACTACAGTAAAATAAAGTGTGGGGCCTACTTGATCCCAACAGCGTTCTTATTTTCTTGTAAAATTATTCGCTTGGTTACTCCTGACAAGCGGGGCCACACTTATCATTGTGAGAATCGGCTTATTTTTGTCACGTAACATGGTCAACGGGTTTGACGTAAAAATAACAATGTCTAATGGAATTTTTGAGCAAACATCTAACTTAACGATGGCATTTTTGAGATATCTAATTGCATTTTTGAGCAGGCATTTCACGGATCGATGGCATTTTTGAGTAGTTGTAACTTCTAATTGCAAAACTGAGTAGTGATACACAACTAGTGGCATAAATAATAAGAACCCAACAATTAAATAGGTATGCTAATTTATTTATTTCTTTAATAATACTATATGCATAATTTGGCGATGAGCGCTCTCTATATGTACCACCTTTTTTCTTTAATTTCATCTTGTTAGTTTTGCTCCATGGCGCAATCCATTGATACTACTACTGTACAAAAGTATACATTTTTAAAATGGCTAGAGGGCGGGGAAGTCTAGCTTTGTCAGTTTCACGAGAGGCGAGGGCCTTTGTGATTTGACGGCTCATTACTGCTGGAAGGCGGGGCCTTGTGATTTGACTGCTCGTATAAATGTGTTGAAGTCCTGAGGAGGAGCAGAGAACCGTGCGGTATACTCAAGTTTTCCACTGGAGTAGTACTATGATGGAGGAGCACGAAACACGGCAGCCCAGTGCCATATGGCGATAAAAATGATCTAATTTGCTAGACATCTCATTGTTAGCATTGTTCCATTCATGCCTCGCAGAGAACGTGACACGTGCAGCGAAACACCCGAAGCAAAAGAAGAAACACATGAACAAAAGAAGAAGGAAGATTATCACCCCAAATGATCTAATTTGCCATGGAGTCGTAACAGCTTCTTCATCGCCTCCACGACCTCCATCTCCTTGCTCGTCTCCTCCTCCATCTTCTTCATTCTGGCCATGACGCGGGATTTCTCGACGCGAGCCTTCATCATCTATTCCACGACCGCATTACGTACCTTGACAGCAGTCGGGTGCTCGATGCGGAGCTTCGCCAACTCCTCCTTCTGTTCCATGATGAGGGCCTGCAGCATCTTCATCAAGGAACTACTATTCTCATGCAGCTTCTTCTAGCCGGCGTTCTTCTCCTTCTGCAGGTCGAGCTTGTGGCAGAGCTTCGCCTTGTCCTCCTTGCAGGATTTCACTGGTCTCCTTCTTCTCCGAGGTAATGCTCTTCTTTAACAGCATCAGCAAGCCGGCCGTCAACTTCCCCTGCTTATGGAACTCAGCGGGCATGTCATCGAGGCTCTCCTTCAGCAGCTCCACCAAGCCATGGATGAACTCCTTCTGCTTATTGAGGTGCTTATTGAGCTGATCGGGCATGCCGTCAAGGGATAACGACTCTAGCGCCACCAGCTCAGTATGTTCGCCTCCACGGCTAGGGCGCTCTTGGGAGCCATCGCCGGCCCGTGAGAGATCTTTAAGGTCTCTGCATGGCGGTGAGCCCTCTTTTTTTCCCGTAGCCTTGGTTGCCACTCCCTTGTTATGAGTAGTTCTTGACCTAGAGCTCTGCACACCGGCCATGGCAAGGACAGATGAAGAAGAAGGACTTATGAGGGGGAAAGGTAGAGTAATTTTCGGTTATAGGTAGTTCCCCTTTTTATAACCTAAGTACTAGCACTAGTACTAATACGTGCATAGTGGGAACACGTTCAGGTTTGGTACGTACTAGTAGGTGTGAGCACGCTTGCACTTAATTTAGCACTAGTACTTTCGAATGTAATGGGAACAAGGTAAATATTAATTGATGGTTTTGGTTTCGAGGCCCGAAACGGCTCCCAATGAATTTAGTGGAACATAAATTTCAAGTAGACTACACTGCTCAAATACGTAAATATTATGTTACTATCAAAAATTGGCACAAAATACGAAGGAGACTAATGGAAGTACTACTAGTAACCCATGATTTATCTACTCGCATGCACGTAGTGGAGTAGTAATGTCTTTCTTCCGCCCTCACGTCCACTCAATTTGCATGCGTTGTATTAATTGACCATCAATGAAGTGAAGGACTTTACACGCGTCAAATTATCACATAGGGTGGATCTTGGTACAAAATTGCGTCCGCCCGTGTACCCGCGTGTGCGTGCGAGGGAAATAGTGCGTGCGTGGTGTGCGTGCACATCTTTGCTTCATGCATGTACCGCCAGTGTGGCTCAGAGAGGACGAGTACATTCTTCTGGAACCAGCAGCAGTCACTGTAAGAAATCCATGCAAGGAGGTTGCGACAACGCCTCCACATGTGCCACGTGGATTCATGAACTGTAAGAGAGACACTGTGTAGCATGCCATTGGAATTCTAATTTATGTGTTTTGCACATACTATAAGTACTAGTAAGGTACACATGCATTGAACGCATCAGATTTGGCAACCAAATTATGAATAAATACCACACTATAGCATGTAAGCTCTGAGTCATATATGCCTGAGGTAGACCTTCGTTTAATTCTTATAGTTCATCTCATTCGGAATCAATTAGTTTTTATAAAAAATCTAGGGCCTCTTTGATTCGTAGGATTACCAAAATGCGGGAATAGGAAAAACACGGGATTAGAGTGGAATGTCATCTTGAATCCTACAGGATTGTACGAGTGTTTGATTGTGCATAGAAAAAACGCAGAATTCTTTCAAAGAGGTTTGAGTGGATGGGATGGTTCCTATGAAATCTAGTGCAAATTAATCATATGGAAAAAATCCTACGGTTTACAATCCTACGAATCAAACAACCAAGATAGGAAATATTCCTAAGGACTAGAATCCTCCAAAATTCCTTCGAGAATCCTTTGAATCAAAGAAGCCCTTATTCTATTTTATGATTCATGGAATTGTGCGTTGTAAAGCATAAAGTAGAAACAAATAATGGCAATTTAACTAGAAAAAAAGTTTGGGCAGTTATGATACGGAAGATTCTAGAACAAAGGAGAACCACTGTTGTGTTGAGGTTTGTGCATTATGCTTAAGTACAACCATGGAGTCTGCTAGATTGTACATGTGGCAAAATCCGGTGGGGGGCTAGAAGATGGTGCGAGGGCCAAGTGGAGGGAGAATATGAAGGAGTGCACAAGTTCGAGATCAATATTTAGAGAGAGGGGGCGAGAACGTGCGCTGTTGCGCAGTGGTGGAGCCATGAAAAATAAATGAGCTAGGGGGGAAAGCGTTGCTAATCCTTTACGAGGAGGGCTAATTCATCAACTTAAACCATTTTACCAGCATTTGTGTATTGATCACATTCATATTAGCCTCGATTATAGTGATGTTAGGGGGGCAGGGCCCTTGCTGCCCCCTGTCTTCGCCATTGTGCGCGCGTCTAAGAGATGAAGCAGAAGGCATGGATGATGAGAGGGGGGACGTTGGATATACAATTAATGTGGGTCTATTAGCTACATATGTAGTCATGTATAGAGAGGTATAGATTGATCGATGTGGACGTGGGAAAGAGGGTGAGACCTAGCTATATATAGATTGATCGGTTTGTGTGGAAAACTATGAAAGACCTAGCTATATACACACACACACACATAGATGAACATCGATCGTTGTGCATGCACGTGAGAGATAAAGAATAACCAATATAATGGAGAGGGGGAGGTGTGTGTGTGTGCCTGCATGGGAGACCGACCTGAAGAAAAAGATTGCATGTGTGCGATGGATAATGCCGACTGGTAGTGTCTGTGCATGCATGCACGAGAGGAAGTTAGTGGTACAATTATAAAGACAGGAAGACTATGTGGGTGTACAAGACTAGGTGAGGTCATAATCAATGTAAAGTTCAATTCAAATATTTGAATAAGAGATCATGATGGTTGAAACCCATGCATGCATGAATATAACAGATATCTGCGCGGTGTGGTGTGGAAACAAGCATGTTGTAATGTATACGCATTGAACAAGGTCAGACTGATTTGAATTTTAGATACCGATGGCATACATCGTTTGGCCACATTGCATCCGTGCATGGACACACTATTCTAATTGGAGATAATGGGTGGCTTTCGCATCACATATCTATATCTATACCCTTATATATATATTATATTTTATATTTTTTATATAGTGTGCGGATAACTTCAACTTTTAAAGATGGTCAGTGGATAAGACCAATCTGATGGTGCAGAGATGGCAAATTTGAGCACTACTAGCCGTTGGATATCATCTAGATTCCACTAGATTTTGCCACATGTACAATCTAGAAGACACCATGGTTGAACTTAAGCATAATGCACAAACCTCAAAACACAAGCACTTCTTCTTTGTTCTAGAATCTTCCGTATCAGAATTGCCCAAATGTTTTTCTACATGATTTTCCATTATTATTTTTTACTATGCCTTACAACACACAATTCCATGAATCTTAAAATAGATTAGCTTTCTTATAAAAACTAGATGATTTTGAATGAAATGAACTATAAGAATTAAACGAACATCTACATCATGCATATATGACTCAAAGCTTACATGCTATAATGTTGTATTTATTCATAATTTGGTTGCCAAATCTCATGCGTGAAATGCACGTGTACCTTACTAGTCTAAATGGTGTTTGTGTGTGTGTTGTGCATGTTAAACACATTGTACATAGTATATCATATATGGTTTAGATTCCGAACATCTAGCTAGAGCATACATGTACTATGATTTGAATTCAACACAAAATGTATACATATATTTGAACTTTAGATCATATGTACATGTAGTTCGTATTTATATAGGAATTCATTTCTCCTATATTCATGTCATGTGTTGTGAAGATAATATTTAGATGGTTGTATAACTAACCCGAGTACAATACCATTCACACAGGGAAAATGTACTCAAATTTAGTCCATATGCTAGACAACACACATTCTTTTTTATTGTTGAGGAAAGTGCAAATTGTTTTGGCACTATACACGTTATGTTTGTTGTCCCAATTTTTTAGTTCTTTTTTGTTGTATCTGAATGCATTTCTAGTAATAGAGTAAAAGGGACATGGCTCTCTCTAGTGATGAGGTGCGAATTCTCTTCTTTGGATACACGTTAAGCTTGTTCTCCCGAAATTTCAAGTCGCACCATGTTATGCCGAAATTTCAAGCTAGCGTCTCTATCTATCGTGCCGCGAAACTCCCGCGTCTTCTGCCCGCACCTTGTTAGCCCGAAATATTTAAGATATATCTTTGTCTCGTTGTGCTCCGACAACTCCCTCCATCCCAACCCGTGCCTTGCTATTTCAAAATTACAATGCACGCGAAAACTCCCACCGCCTGTGAAATCCTGACACGCGAAATGCCCGTGATACCCCTGAACCGAAAGAACCGCCTCTAATAGGTGGGGGTACTTTCGTAACTTACCCCACATTTCGGAAAAGCATGTCCCTAAGCCATGGTTCCCCACTCCCATCCCATCCGCCCACCCATGCGTACACCGAGGCCGCGAAAACCCACGAAGCCCCACACCCTCCCCCGTCCGCCACCCAACCGGAGTCTCTTCCCCAACGACCTCGTCCACAGCAACACCTCGACGTCCCTCATCCACCATAATGGATGAGGATCCATCGTTAATCTCATCATCCCGTCGGTTCATCTACCCCGTCCTCTACTTCCAAGGAGCTGCGTCGATGTTCCCTTCATCTTTCGCGCCACCTCCATTCCCACACCGTCGTCTTCACCTGCACCACTAGAAGAGCAGCATCATCATCGTTTCCTTGCGTGAAGATGTAGCCTAATCGGCGCCACCAAAGAGGTTGTACACTAATCGCCAACTTTCTTCTTGATTCGATCTCACGGTGCTGCTAGCGCTCGGTCCCGAGCCGACACGGCGCGACTCCATCCATGGCGGCATCGCTGGCCACCACCTCCACGGCGTCACACCCTCGGCGGCAACATCCACATCAGTAGGAGCTGCTGCTGCTTTAGCTCTCGCTTGCGTTGCTGCTCTGCCCTTGCACTCGGTCCCTTGCCTGGTCTGCTCTTGCTATTGCTCTTTCTCTTGCTCTTGCTCGCGCTGCTGCTCTCGCTCTTGCTCTGGCTTGTGATGCTGCTCCGATTTGGCTACACTTCAATTGACTGAATTGACTTTTGGGTCAGTCGATTTTCAGGGGTTGGGGGAGCTCACCGGAGTTAAGGAAGAAACAGTTGTAGCAGGGAGGGGGCTCGCCGGAGAGGTACCCTACTATCTATATTAGGGTTTAGGGTGGGGGCGGTGGTCGCCGCCGGTGGTGGGGGCGGTGGCGTGGGGATCGACAGAGAAAAAGCTCGGCACGGGGGGGCCTAGAGGGATGGCCGGGGTGGTGGCGGACAAACGGTGGGGAGTGTTTTCGGGGCGGGTGGGGCGGCGCACCGCCGGCCGCGGGCGGCTGGGAGCGGTTGTTTGGTCGGTGGTGGCTGGCGGCTCAGGGGTGGAGGTTGAAGATGAACTACAGGCCCTTGATTTTGTATCCAAAGGCTGCAAAATCGACTGACCAGAGATGAAAAAGTCAGTCAACTGACGTGTACCCTCACCTCTAGTGCGTTCAGTTTCGACAGTAAAATTCAGTTTCGAAAGCAAAATTTAGTTTCGACAGTTAAGTTTAGTTTCGACAGTTAAATTCAGTTTCGACAGTTAAGTTCGTAGACGAGTGGCTAATGTATTTTACATCTAGCATTTTGTAGTTATGTATTTTACGTCATCTATTGGAGATGCTATTAGAATTCCACTCAGGTTAACATTGTGTCACTTGTCCTGCTTCAGCCTCGGCGTCGTACGATTCACCGGAGCTACTCTAACGAAGAAATCCTCCATCACAGCGGAGCAGTACCTCGGGCTCCATCTCCAGACGCCTAAGATCTTCTTCCCCTCCTCCAACAGCCAAGTCAGCCGTAGCATCCTCACCGGCCAACCCAATCATGTTGAGATCGACATGGCTTTGGCAAAGAGGTTGTACACTTGCTGCATCTCTTTTTTATTATACATGTTATATATATTGTCCACTGAGCACACGTAGTAACATGAAATACAATTATTTTATCCTACTATATGACAAGCAGTGAGGTACCAGGCAACTTAGCTATCCGTGATGGACTCTCTTGAAAGCCATCATTATTTATCTCTGCGTGTTTGAGCTGTGCATTTGTCGATGGGCCTGGGAGTTGAGCTAGTAGGGTAGTGGCCTGGGTCCAAAGTAAAAGAAGTAGCACAAAAACATTTTTTTAGTGTAGGCTTTTCCTTGCTCAAGCCTACTTACTAGAATCGCTAGTGCCTGAAAGGAAAAGTGAATGAAATACATAGGAATTGGAAAGTTTCCTATGGTACTACTATTCATGAATTTGGTTCAAATGAATGGAGCAAAGGAAAACTGTAGGATTTGTTCCTTTAGTGTCTCCTTCAAAGAAAAACCGTAGGAATTTTAATTTCCACTTGTCCTCCTTTTCAAATTCTATTCATGAAGCACAAGACTAAGAGATAGTAGCATAATAGCATTATAACCGTACATTTTCTTGTGGTTTGACTTAATCTCACCATGCTTCTTTGCATCCTGTGATCATTCAATTCTTGTGAATCAAACACCCAGATTGGCAGAAATCCTATGTTTTTAAATTCTTTGTTTTGCACGTGCATTCCTATCCTATTCCTGTCTATTCCCTATCCCTGCATTGTTAGAATCCTCAAATTCAAACAAGCCCTTACGCAATTACTTCTTTTACATATATGTGTCAAAGAAAACTTTGTGTGGTTTGTCCTACTCCTGTGACGTTGTGTTCCACCCCAGCTCAGCTGCTCCAACGACGGAAGGGTTCACCATAGCAGGGATCCACTCTCTAGACTGTCTTTCACCGCCTCAGATCTTCTTCCCTGCCACCGGCAGCCACGACAACTACATTACCATCATCAACTGAGCAGATGACCTTGAGGACTACACGGGTCCGCAAGAGAGGTCGCACTCTTCCGTGTCTGCTTACGTTATGCATCGCTTAATATGATGACATGCTACTTTATCATCGTGTTCGCCTATTAGACTTCGAGTCAGGTCCAAACTAATGCTAAAACTTGAGTTTTTAAATGGTTGTGGGGTACATATTGGGGCAGCAATCAGTACTATGTGTCTACTGACATTCTTCGAGACTTTCATCTCAAATAATAGGTACAAGCGAGCTCATCGAAGTTTCGCTGAAGTCTGCCACGCGGCAAAAATAAATCCGTGGAGCGACACTGCTATAACCTTCAGTGCCGGTGACGAACCTCAATTCCAAACAGTCCGGGCACCAGCCGCTTTGGTTCTTAGCCCAATCATGGACGGCTTCCGGCTCACTAAAGTACTCATGGACGGCGGAAGCAGATTAAACCTGATCTATGAAGAAACCCTCACCAAGATGGAAACTGATAAAAGCCGCATTGAGCAAAGCAGCACGACCTTAAGGGGAATCATCCCTAGTCGGGAGGCACGGTGTGCGGGAAAAATCACACTGGATGTAGTATTCGGCATGCCGGAGAATTATAGGTCTGAAGAAATCACGTTCCAAGTGGCCCCGTTCAGCAGCGGATACCACGCCCTTTTAGGGCGGGGTGCATTCACAAGCTTTCAAGCTATACCCCATTACGGGTACATGAAGCTCAAAATGCCTGGACCCAATGGAATCATCACTCTAGCCAGTGATCCGGACGTCGCACTCCACGCCGAAAATAAAACTGCCACACTAGCACTAGAAGCATTATCCAAAGCCCTAGCGGCCGAAGAACTAACAACGTTGCGTGCCACAGTGGACATAGATGACATGATACTCGACAAACGACCCAAGTCGACCTCATTCAAGCCCGCGGACGAGATAGTCAAATTCCAGGTTCATCCAATGGACCCCACAAAGACAGCTTCCATCGGGACACAGTTGAGCCCCACAATGGACACCGCACTGCGAGACTTCCTACGTGAGAATTGGGACATTTTTGCCTGGCATCCTTCAGACATGCCGGGTATCCCACGCAGGCTGCCCGAACACAGCCTCAATATACTGAAAGGATACAAGCCAGTCAAACAGTCTTAGGCGCTTCTCAGAGCCTAAACGGCAAGCCATGGGAAAAGAGCTAGCCAAGCTACTTGAGTCTGAATTCATCAGAGATATAAAACATCCGGATGGGCTGGCAAATCTGGTAATGGTACCAAAGAAGGACAAATCCTGGCGTCTATGTGTCGATTTCAAAGACCTCAACAAGGCCTGCCCCAAGGATCCCTTCCCCCTCCCTTGCATTGACCAAATCATCGACGCCACTATGTTTCCTCGACGCATACTCCGGATACCATCAAATAAAGATGGCGGAATCCGACCAAGCCGCAACGGCCTTCATAACGCCATATGGCCCCTTCTGTTTCAACACTATGCCTTTCGGGATCAAAAACGCCAGCGCAACCTATCAACGTATGATTGATACATACCTGGAGAAGCAGATCGGCAAAACAGTGGAGGCATACGTGGATGACGTGGTGATAAAAACAAGACACGTCGAAACTTTAATAGATAACTTGAGACTCACGTTCGACAACCTCCGAACATACGACATCAAGCTCAACCCGGAAAAATGTGTTTTTGGCGTACCCTCCGAGAAGTTGCTCGGCTTCATCGTTTCTAATAATGGAATAGAAGCAAATCCAGCAAAAATCCGAGCTCTGTCGTAGTTGGCTATCCCAACAGACCTCAAGCATATCCAGAAACTAATTGGATGCGTGGCTGCCTTAAGCCGCATTATCTCCCGATTAGGAGAAAAGGCACTACCTCCTTACCGCCTTCTTCGACGCACCGAACACTTCGAGTGCACGGATGCGGCCACGGCCGGACTGGATGAAATAAAGACCCTATTGGCTAGGAATCCAGTCTTGACCGCACCAAATACGGGCGAACCTATGCTATTATACATAGCTGCAACACATCAGGTTGTAAGTGCAGTGCTCGTCATCGAACGAGAAGAAGACGGATACAAGTTCACGCTCCAAAAGCCGGTATATTACGTGTCCACTATCCTCACTCCATGCAAATCCCGATACCCACAATATCAAAAGATAGCATACGCGGTCTTCATGGCATCCCGGAAGCTACGACACTACTTTCAAGTGTGTTCGATTACGGTGGCCTCCGAAGTACCACTCAATGACATAATAAACAATCGCGACGCCACAGGACAGATTGCTAAATGGTCTATCGAGCTCCTTCCGTTCGACATAACATACAAACCACGGCGGGCCATTAAGTCGCAAGTACTGGCTGACTTTGTCGCCGAATGGACAGAAGCCGAACTCCCTAAAGCGTACGGCGCGTACTCCAGTTGGATCATGCACTTCGACGGCTCTAAAATGTTGGCCGGATTGGGAGCAGGTGTAGTCCTGACATCCCCCACCGAAGACATGGTCCAATACGTACTCCAAATATTATACACAGACTCCAACAACGCAGCCGAATACGAGGCTCTGTTGCATGGTCTTCGGATGGCAGTCTCTATGGGCATTCAACCCCTAGAAGTGCACAAGGACTCAAACCTTGCAATATCACAAATAAACGGAGATTTCGATGCCAAGGATCCGAAAATGGCGGCCTACCATAATGACGTCCTCAAAATGTGAGCTCGGTTCGAGGGGCTCAAATTCCACCATGTGGCCCGAGAAAACAATCAAGCGGCGGATATCCTCGCCCGCATCAGCGCTAAACACGACCCCGTCCCGCCTAATATATTCTTGGAAAGGCTGTTCAAGCCATCCGTGGTATGGGAAGGGGAGTCCGGCAACACCAGTCCGGCTCCGAATACAACCCCAGATTCCGAACCATCTGACGTAATCGGGGGCTCCGCCACCGAAATAACACCTTCGGCCCATGAAATCATGGTTGCCATCGCCCCGTGGACGGAGCCTTTCTTGGCCTACCTAAATAGGCAAGAGCTCCCCGAGGACCAAAATGAAGCGTGTTGTATTGTGCAGCGTTCCAAGGCCTACAAAGTCCATGAGGGAGAGCTCTATAATAAAAGTGCCACCGGAGTGCTCCAAAGATGCATCTCCGAAGAGGAAGGGCGGTAGCTCTTGGCTGAAATCGATGCTGGACTCGGCGGGCACCACGCTGCGCCTCGGGCACTTGTTAGCAAAGCCTTCCGTACAAGTTTTTATTGGCCGACAGCCCGGGCAGATGCACAGGACCTTGTCCAACATTGCGTCGGTTGCCAGCTCTTTGTCAATCAGAGCCAGATGCCCCCTACCGCTCTCCAAACAATCCCCATAACTTGGCCCTTCGCGGTCTGGGGGCTGGATATGGTCGGACCTCTTAAAGGGGGAAGCCATAAGAAAAAAATACTTATTGGTCATGGTGGACAAGTTGACCAAATGGATAGAAGCCAAACCAGTTAAAACGGCCGAATCCGGACCAGTGATAGACTTCATATCAGGGGTTGTACACCGTTACGTTGTCCCCCACAGCATCATCACTGACAATGGCTCAAAGTTCACATCCGATGAAGTGAAAACTTGGTGCGACAACATGGGCATTAAGCTCGATTACGCTTCCGTCTATCATCCCCAAACAAACGGCCAGGTCAAACATGCAAATGATCTCATCATGAGCGGCATCAAACCCAGACTAGTGCGATCCTTGAAAGAATCGGACACGCACTGGGTCGAGGAGCTAGACTCCGTACTTTGGGGGCTGCGGACCACGCCGAATCGTACCACCGGATATACACCATTTTTATGGTGTACGGCGCAGAAGCAGTACTACCCTGCGACATAATCCATCCCTCACCTTGCGTGCACATTTACGAAGAAAAGGAAGCTGATCTAGATCGGTAGGGCAACTTAGATGCCCTGGAGGAGGAGCGCGATGTCGCAAAAGCCCGTTCTGCATTCTATCAGAAGCAGGCTCGAAGGTATCAAAGCAGAGAAGTGCGGGCCAAAACTTATAACGTTGGCGAACTCGTTCTACGCCTACCGGAGAAGAAGAAGGACAAGCTCAAACCCAAGTGGGAGGGTCCCTTCATCATTGATAAAGTTCTCACCGTAGGAGCGTACCGTCTGCGCAATGCATCCGATAACAGACTCGAGCCGAACCCATGGAACGCGGATAGACTCCGGAGATTCTACGCCAAGTGCCGAACTCAGTGTTCGTCTCCTTACCCTCGCTCTTTCAATTATGTTCTCCCTTTTTCCTTTCTCGCCCTTTTTACCTTCTTCACACAAAGTATTAAATATAGTGCGGATCCTCGGATCGCTCCGGCCGCACTATGTGTGCTCACCATACCTGGGGGCTTCCTATACGGAAGCTAAATATAATTACTTTTATGGCTTCCTGCCTACCACATATGCATCCTTTTTTCCATATGTGCATTTTCTTCACCATTATATGCATCAATATGACTTAAGATTTGGCCATGCTGGGTTGCCTGGCTCTTGTGTTTATGCCCTACGTTCCCATTAATTCGGCTAGGGCATAAGGGGAGCATCTCTGCGATTTTTACTGCCGGTTCAGCCGGATGTGTACCTCAGACTGGGTGAAGCCGAAAGCTAGCGTTCTTAAGGGAATATTCGGTCGGTGAACAACAGATGTTTTTTTCATTTATTACAACATGAATCCCTAGATTTTTTGTATCATGCACTTCTGTTCGCAGTTCGGACATGCGCATCGATGCATGCTTACCCAGGGAAAGGAACCCCTAACGGAACTATTCTCTCTGGAAGATGTTTCCTACCACCCATGTAATATAACATAACTAGTTGGGTACTTGTCTATTTAAGCACTTATGACCCCTACGCCTGGTTTCCATGCATACCCCCATTTTACATAACTGAGCGGGTATTCGGATACACCACAGACTGTCGGGTCCGGGGGCTGAAGCGAAAAGGTCTGCCATGACAAATGATTTTTAATCCTGCTAGGGACTACATATGTCCATTGAATTACATAGTCACTTGGACTGACTATATTCTTCCGCTATACCATCCAATAGGCTATCTAGCCGACAATCCTATTGGGAATACTTTGTGGCTAACGCTACTTGTTCATACACCAGACTTATGGGAATCTCTTGCCCATCTGGCCCCACCGGTCCGACTTCGGCCATATGGTTCGGGTCAGCCCTGGCGTATCATGCCTTCACCATGGCCCAGGCTTCCCTTGCACCTTGTCGGCAGGCTGATACCTTCCATAACCGAAAGCACCGGCGTGCTCCTTTGAGCATATCCATGAGCTCCCCCATGACTCCTGGTAGGGAAGCGGAAGGCAACAAGGCCTGGGTAATACCCTGCATCACCTGCCGATCTCGTCTGTGCAGTTGTGAGAGATCTTGCAGCAAATCACCTGCGGACTCGGGCATCTCCTCTTCAGGACGGCCCGTCAGCATACCTACAGACATAAACTCTTTTAATACGCTTCCTCACCGAACTGTACTGCAGTTCGTTTAAGCACTTACCATAAATGACGCGACGAAGCCTCCTGTTCTCCTTCACGGAGTCCGCAAGCTGAGCTCGAACATCTGCTAATTCGATGCCCAGCCGGATGTTGGCATCTTGGAGATTATTCTTCTCCTGCCTAACCTGCGTAAGCACATGCTCGCCAGCCTTTAGCTTTCTTTGGAGATGTGACTCACTATCTTTTCCAATCTCCGGATTCTCCCCGGGATTGTCTGCAGAATTTTCTGTTAGACTTATAAAGCAAGCCAAATACTAACTGGTATATGTCCTTAAAATTTCTCTATTGAGACAAGTGTTACCAGATGAGGCCTTCTGGGATTCCTCTAGTTTGGCAACCGTGGCCCTCAGCTGGGTCTTGCACTCCTCTAGCTCTCGAGACAAATGGGTATTCTTCTCTACAAGAACCTGTGCATATAATGATCCTTAAATCAGTTGTTCCAACTGTTTCAAGTCTCAGGGGCTACTCATATACATGCTCATCAAATTTTCTTACCCGTATATCATTTGCATACTGGTCCGTCGCTCGGGCAAGTCCATCTTGGGCAGCTTGGATGTATGCGTCTCCTGAATTGAAGGCATTGAATGCCTCTTCAGAAAAGATACCATTGCAAAGTACGACCCGTCGGCGCCGGTGATTCATGGCGTTCTCTACTTTGGATTGTGGCGGAGAGCCTATCCGCATCCTCTGTCAGAGGACAATTCGGCGTCGGCCCCGCATTTGCCTCCTCTCTTGAAGCCGGCTCTGGAATCCGGCTGGTGGAGGCGTGACCGGCAGGATCTCCGGATATAGTCCGGCGACTAGTCTTTCTGCCAAGACACGATGGACGCTGTTACATTTCAAACATGATAATCACAGAGCAGATTTTAACTATACCTCTACGACGACATTTCGACCCTAACCGCCTTCCTCTTGAGCCTGCTTGGCCTAGATGCCCTATGCTGACGAGCCCCCAGGGGCTCGGCGCCACATTCTATGGTCGTCTCTATAAAAATACGATATTTGTGCATAAGGCATGGTATAAAGAAGGAATCCTCTTCAGAGGTTAAGGCTTCAGCTTTGCTTACACGTGATGCAGGGAGCAATCCGGGTTAATTGGCGATAATTGCCACCAAGGTGCCGTCGCAGCTTGCCTGATAAAATGTCCCGTCGACAAGCTCCACAGATATATCCAGATCTTCTTCAAGTCTGGGGTCGAGGGCCCGGCCAGGATCCTCTGGCTGCGGAGAGGGACTGTTGAACTCTTTCACGGCCTTTCTCAGTTCCTGCTTAGAAATATCAAGGTAAATGATTGTGATGAAGGGCGCAAGAATGGATAGGGTTGAGTAAGGAGTAATGGCTTACCCAGCCTGGGGAGTTGTACATGGAAAATCCATCCCGAAGTTTGATACGGAGGAACTCCTCTTCTTCTCCTTTATATAAATCGGACAGTATTCTCGCCAGAGCAGTGGCGGAGTCCGGACCTTTACGACCGCAGCGGGTGGCATCGTCTTCCCCGTTGAAGTGCCACATGGGCTTCCCCCGATATTGAAGTGGCTGCACCCCCCGCATTATGCATATTGATATAACCTTGACTATTGTCAGTCCTGATTGGGCCAGTGTCTTTATCCTGCCCATCAAGAAGTGGACTTCTCTGGCATCTTCTTCCTGGCGGCTCCGAGGGCGCCAACTTTGGCATTTCTTCAGAGGAGCGTTATTAAACTTAGGAAGGCCTGTCCGGATTGGGTCCGGAAGGGGAACGTCATATACATAAAACCACTCCGAGGGCCAGTCTTCAGATGCCTTCTTTGGAGTGCCGGACAGGTATCCGGTCTGGGCGACGCGCCATATTTCGGCTCCGCCCACTTGATATATAGATCCCCCCTGATTACGAGGGACGAGGCAGAATAACTTCTTCCATAACTCGAAGTGAGCCTCACAGGCCAGGAATAATTCACATAGGGCAACGTATCCTGCGATGTGCAGCATGGAGGCGGGGGTAAAGTTATGCAACTGGAGGCCGTAGAACTCCAGGAGCCCGCGGAGGAATGGGTGGATTGGAAACCCGACGCCTCTTAGCAAATATGGGACGAGGCATACTCGCTCCCCCTGATATGGGTTAGGAGATCTCTCTGCATGCGCCCCGCCATTGTAGGTGGCTAGTCCGGCTCGGACGGGGACCATGTACACCGGTGGAAGAAACCCTTGGGTCTGCAACTCTACTAAACGGCTATGGGGGACCGAACATTGCTCCCAATCACCTGTCTTAGAGCTAAGGGAGCGAGAAGAGGAGCTGCGGCGACCGGCCATGATGGAATGGTTTTTTTCGGATGCGCTTTGTTGAATGCTTGCTTGAGGGAAGAAGGTGAGATTTGGATCTGAGGATCCCCGTCTCTTCATATAGACGGTTTGCCTGCAGGGTTGGGGTGGCAAATGTAAAAATGCTCCGGCTCCTCGTATTCACTCAACACGTGGAGATGGCCATTATTGAAGCACAGAAGCCAAGGTATACAACATTGATGGGAAGCCGAACACTGTTCGCTACAACAGGTACTCTGGATTTGGAGAAGAACCCTCCTTGCAATGCCGAATACAATCTGCACGCCGGACTCATTGTCAATGAAGCCTGGTTCAGGGGCTACTGAGGGAGTCCTGGATTAGGGGGTATCCGGACAGCCGGACTATATACTTTGGCCGGACTGTTGGACTATGAAGATACAAGACTCAAGACTTCGTCCTGTGTCCGGATGGGACTCTCCTTTGCATGGAAGACAAGCTTGGCAATTTGGATGTTAGATCTCCTTCTTTGTAAGCGACTCTGTGTAACCCTAGCCTCCTCCGGTGTCTATATAAACCGGAGGGTTTAGTGCGTAGGACGGAGACAATCATAATCATAGGCTAGCTCCTAGGGTTTAGCTCTACGATCTCGTGGTAGATCAACTCTTGTAATACTCATATCATCAAGATCAATCAAGCAGGAAGTAGGGTATTACCTCCATCGAGAGGGCCCGAACCTGGGTAAAGCATTGTGTCCCCTGCCTCCTGTTACCATTAGCCTTAGATGCACAGTTTGGGACCCCCTACCCGAGATCCGCCGGTTTTGACACCGACAAAGACCACTCCTATTTACCCCCTGAGGTCTTCGCTCTAACTTGGCATGCTGATGTTGGTAATATCATGCATATGGTGCCTTGCATTGCTTAATGTATACATCAAAGATGTCATCTACTTAGTTTAGACATGCTTTGGGTCAATGCCATCTGTTTAGTTTCTTTATCGTATATGTGAATCATGCAATGCCATCTTGTGTAGCCAGGCATCATATATGTGAATTTTGCAATGCCACCCTGGTTAGCCAGTCATCTTATCTGTGAATTATATCATGCCACCATTTTTTTATTACGTGTTAAATTTGTAAACAATTTTAGTACATTCAATTACTCTTCCTGTGCATCAGCCATTCGACACGGTCATGGAAAAATCTGGAGTGGAAACAAGGTCTTCAGAGCAGACAATGCTATCCGAGGAAGCGCATGTCTTGCTGGTTACGGATAGCTCCTCAGAGGAGGATTCAGAGACAGATGACCAGTCCTATTTCCCCCCCGAGGTGCATGCTCTAACTTGGCAGGGTTATTTGCTCATATCGTGCGTATGGTATCTTGCATTGCTATGTCATTTGCTTAGTCTAGACATGCCTTGTGTGAATGCCACCTGTTTAGTGTCTAATTACCATATATGTGAATTATGCAATGCCATCTTGTTGCAAGACATTATATATGTGAATTATGCAATGCTATCTTGTTGCAAGGCATTATATATGTGAATTATGCAATGTCATGTTGTTTAGCCAAGCGTCATATATGTGAATTATATCATGCTGTCCTTTTTTTATGTTGCTCATTGCATTTGTCGACAATGTTTGTATATTCAACTGCTCTTCCTGTGCATCAGCCATTTGAATTGGTGATGGAGAAATCTGGAGTGAAAACAAGGTCTTTAGAGCAGACAATGCTACCAGCTGAAGAAGATAACTTGCTGGTTACAGATAGCTCTTCAAAGGAGGATTCAGAGGCAGATGACCAGTCCTATTATCCCCCTGAGCTGTATGCTCAAACTTGGCAGGGTTATATTACTCATATCATGCATATGTTGTATTGCAATGCTTAGTTTTTACATCATATACACAATTGAATGCCATCTCCTTAGTTCACACATCATATGTTGGGGAACATAGTAATTTCAAAAAAAATCCTATGCACATGCAAGATCATGGTGATGCATACCAACGAGAGGGGAGAGTGTGTCCACGTACCCTCGTAGACCAAAAGCGGAAGCGTTAGCACAACGCGGTTGATGTAGTCGTATGTCTTCACGGCCTGACCGATCAAGCACCGAAACTACGGCACCTCCGAGTTCTTGCACACGTTCAGCTCGATGACGTCCCTCGAACTCTGATCCAGCTGAGTATCGAGGGCGAGTTCCGTTAGCACGACGACATGGTGACGATCTTGATGTTCTACCATCGCAGGGCTTCGCCTAAGCACCGCTACAATATTATCGAGGAGGACTATGGTGGAGGGGGACACCGCACATGGCTAAGAGATCAAGAGATCAATTGTTGTGTCTATGGGGTCCCCCCTACCCCCGTATATAAAGGAGAAAGGGGAGGAGGCGGCCGTCCAGGGAGAGGCGCGCCAAGGGGGAGTCCTCTCCCACTAGGAGCAGGATTCCTCCTATTTCCTAGTAGGAGTAGGAGAGGGGGAAGGAAAGGGTGAGGAGGAGAAGGAAAGAGGGGGGCCGGCCCCCTTACCCTAAACCAATTCGGTTTGGGCCTTGGGGGCGCGCCCCACACTCCCGTTGCTGCCCTCTATTTCCACTAAGGCCCATGTAGGCCCATTAAGCCCCCGGGGGGGTTCCGGTAAAACCCCAGTACTCCGGTAAAATCCCGATTTCACCCGAAACACTTCCGATATCCAAATATAGGCTTCCAATATATCAATCTTCATGTCTCGACCATTTCGAGACTCCTCGGCATGTCCGTGATCACATCCGGGACTCTGAACAACCTTCGGTACATCAAAACTCATAAACTCATAATATAACTGTCAACGAAACTTTAAGCGTGCGGACCCTACGGGTTCGAGAACTATGTAGACATGACCGAGACACGTTACCGGTCAATAACCAATAGCGGAACCTGGACGCTCATATTGGCTCCTACATATTCTACGAAGATCTTTATCGGTTGTTGGGGATACTACCACTAGGCGTGAACCGGTCTACTTGGGCCGGGTTAACTTCATTAGTGGTATAAGCAGATGAAGGCCCAAAGCCTATAGTCGGTTTAGAACTTGTAGCCGTAAACCGGCCTGATGTATAACTTGTATTGTAAGTTAGGAATAGAGAGATACTAACCGGGATACGAGTATGAACCGGTTGGGACTCTATGGACCGACGAGCGTCACCCATGTATATAAGGGGACGATCCGGCGGCGGTTCAAGACAGACAACGACAACTCGAGCCTAGGCGAAGCTTGTTTGCTCGCTAGTCATCGAGACCACATCAATTCCATCACAACTAGACGTAGGCTTTTACCTTCATCGAAGGGGCCGAACTAGTATAAAACCTCATGTCTTTGTGTCCGCTTTAACCCCTTCAAGTAAACCCGTAGCGATGGCTCCATGACTAAGTCCTTTCATTAGGACATCTGCCGTGACAAATCCACGACAGTTGGCGCCCACCGTGGGGCTATTGCACGATGGTTTGACGATCTTGGAGGGCAAGCTCAAGGGACTCGAAGGCTATGCTGTGGGCCGGATGACTAAGAGTCGTCGTGGCAAGATCTACATCGATGACGCAGGATGGGGTCCCGAGGCCGATTCGATCGAGTACGGGTACCGGGTCCCCTTTGGTGGCATACACGTTTTCATCGGCAGGATCGGTGAGCCTGGGCCTAAGCCGGACATCTGCACCGACCTCGTCGAGACGGCTCAGCATGCGAGATCTACCCAGGTTAAACTGGCCGTGAAGCGTGCCTTCGTTGGATAATCCACAGAAGAGAGCATGAGGACGAGTCAGAACACGGTAGCGAGACCGTCGTTTATTCCGGCGACGAATCCTCAACCGGAGAGACCGAATCACTATACCAGTTGCAAGACGACCAGGTTAGGGGCTGTTCCGATGGCGACAGTATTCCGGACCCCCCGGGCCAGGTCAACCGGGTTGGAATATTCATGGCCGGCACCCAGGCGGCGAATCACTCTTCGACCGCCGCAGCGATGCTTTCCGGATCAGCAGCGGCAGCGACAGCAGGGGCAGGAGGCCTTGTGCGCCCGACGGTTCAAGTTCTATCTGATCTGTTTGATGCACTAGCCGCGCTTATGGCAGAGGCCAATCCGGCGGATCAGGAGGCCCATGATGTAGAGATTGCAAAAGTGAGAGAGCAGATCGTGCAAGCCAAAGCGGATCTGGCAGCAGAAAAAGACAGGATGGCTGCAGAGCAGGCCGCTTTGGACGCCCAGGCCTATAAGCTCATGCTTGACCAGAACGCATCACAGG
Organism: Triticum dicoccoides; assembly: GCF_002162155.2. Taxonomy (NCBI): domain Eukaryota; kingdom Viridiplantae; phylum Streptophyta; class Magnoliopsida; order Poales; family Poaceae; genus Triticum; species Triticum dicoccoides. The sequence continues at coordinate 260,843,894 of NC_041391.1, forward strand.
AGGTCTTGAAGCGGAAGCACAGATCACGCCTGCCGTTAGGGTTTGACCCCCGAAATCTTTTTCACACTCCAGGAGCTGGACCCAGTAATCCGCCGCGGTACCTGGAGACAAACCGGATTGAGGCACCAGGACCAGGGGCGACGGTCCAACCTCGCCTGATGGAACCTCCTCAACAGAACATTATGGTTCCTCCGCCGGTCCATACACCCCCGGGTCATTATTCTAATCCCATGGACAACCTTGTTGTAGCCGCCGCGCAATTAGAGGCTATCCCAGTCGAAGGGGACTCTCCGCAAGCGATAGAGACGCGTCGGGTTAAGGAGCTTCTCCAGACCGCGCTGATTCAGCAGGAAGCATATTCATACAGCCGTGATCGGATTCACTCTACGCCCCGTCCAAGCCGGAGCTATAGCAGGTGCATGGATGAACCGGCCATATCGAGCAATGCGCGAGACCGTGAAGCGGCCCGTGGCAATAACCCGGCAGGTGGTGTTCGTGATGCTCAGGATGTGGTGGACCGGGCCCGAGCACGAAGGGAGGCCGAGTTAGCAGCACAGAATGATGCGGGTCAACTTACGCTGGTTCGTCCTACCACCTCCACCGGACCAGGGGTCGCATCCGCTTTGGGAGTGCCTTGTTTAATCCCCGCTTTACGCAATGTGTGCCTGCCCAAAGATTTCAAGGGTCCGCGCAAGGTGCCAAATTACACCGCTGATTTATCTCCCGAAGCGTGGGTAGAGAGTTATGAGATGGCCATGGAGATGCTAGATGTGGATGAGACCGCGTGTGCAAAATACTTCACCATGATGCTTGAAGGCACGGCTCGTACTTGGTTGAAGAGCCTACCGCCCAATTCTATCAGCTCATGGGCCCAGTTGCGGGCCCGGTTTATCCAGAACTTCAAGGATACATGTAAGCAGCCCAAATCCATAGTAGACCTGGCGGCTTGTGTCCAGGAGGACGGAGAATCAACTACCCATTGGGTGCACCGCGTTTCGGAAGTTTTGCACTCGTCTGACAGGATTAATGCTGAATCTGCGATCTTAACCCTGGAAGGCAACTGCCGGTTTAAGCCTTTAAAATTGAAATTGGGACGCATGAAGCGGTTCTGTAATGACATGGGAACCCTCATGGCCGCTTTAGTGAAGTATGCTGATTCAGACAGTACCAAGGATCCCGAGACTGATGATGATGAAGCAGGGAAGGGAAAGAAGAATAGCAACTCCAAGGGGCAACAGTACAAACCGGCGGGTCATGGAAACGGAGGCAAGCGCAAGGCGGATGGTAGCATGGACTTTGTGGCTAACACCAATGCACAGGACAGGGGGCAGCAGCGCAGAGGTAAAGCAGCAAATCGTAACGGGGCTCCCAATCCTAACGCAAACCGTTTGAATTATTTGTTGAATCAGCCTTGCCCAAAGCACGGGACGAAGGAGGCGCCGGCTAAACACCTCTGGAAGGATTGTTATATTATGCAGGAGTTTAAAAACTCTAATGCCTTCCGGTATGACCACGGGTCAGGTGGCGGTTCAGGATCCGGTTTCCATGGGCCGGGTCACGATGGAGCTTCCGGTTCAGGTCTCAATCAGGGCGGTCACAACAACCATAATAATCAGAACGGCCAGCAGCAGCAGCAGCAGCAGTTGGGTTATCAGAGCCAGCCAAAACAGTTGAACAATGGGCAATATCATGTTTTCACAACTAGCTTGGATAAACGCGACCGAAAACTTCACAAGCGAGCGGTGAATTCTGTTGAACCGGCCTTACCACGTTACTTACGCTGGTCAGAGCAGCCTATCGTATGGAGCAGAGAGGATCACCTGCCCCGGGTTGATAATCCGGGCCAGCTAGCATTAGTGGTAGACCCTCAGGTGGGGGGTTATAAATTCACCAAGGTACTCATGGATGGAGGGAGCAGTATTAACATACTATACTATGAGACATTCCGCCGCATGGGTCTAACAGACAAGGATCTCAGACCGTCTAATACGGTGTTCCATGGTGTGGTGCCTGGCAAATCTGCATATCCTGTTGGTAAGATAGCCCTGGATGTGGCTTTTGGGGACGAGCACGATTCCCGGTCGGAAAAACTAACCTTTGAGGTGGTGAAGATCCGGAGCCCGTATCACGCCTTGTTTGGCCGGCCGGCTTATGCCAAGTTCATGGCGCGGCCTTATTATATCTACTTGCAGCTCAAGATGCCGGGTTACAAGGGGACAATAACGGTTCATGGGAGCCGTAGGGTCGCTTTGGAATGTGAGGAAGGTGATGCGGCTTATGCAGAGTCGGTCTGCGCCACGGAGGAGTTGAAGTACTATAAGGACAATGTTGATCCGGCGGATATGACCCCTTTGAGAAACCAACTATAGAGCATGATTCGGATCTGAAGTTCAAATCGGCAGCTGAGACCAAGCTTGTTGACTTCGTGCCCGGCGATTCGTCCAAGCAGTTCACTGTCAATGCCAATCTGGATCCCAAATAGGAAAGCGCGCTCATCGAGTTCATCCGTGAGAATCGGGACATTTTTGCATGGAAACCGTCCGACATGCCAGGTGTACCGAGGGAACTCGCTGAGCACACTCTTAATGTGGATCCTAAGTATAAACCGGTGAAACAGTTCCTCCGCCGGTTTAACGAAGAAAGGCGCAAAGCCATTGGAGAGGAAGTGGCCAGGCTTTTAGCAGCTGGTTTTATCATTGAAGTGTTCCATCCAGAGTGGCTTGCCAATCCGGTGCTGGTTCTTAAGAAAAACGGCACTTGGCGTATGTGTGTGGATTACACGGATCTTAACAGGGCTTGTCCAGCGGATCCTTTCGCCCTCCCCCGCATTGACCAGATCATTGATGCCACGGTGGGTTGTGAGCGTTTGAGTTTTTTGGATGCATACTCTGGATATCATCAGATCAAAATGGCGGTTAAGGACCAGGAGAAGACAACGTTTATTACTCCCTTTGGAGCCTTCTGCTATGTATCTATGCCCTTCGGGCTCAAGAGTGCCCAAGCCACCTATCAACGGTGTGTACAGAATTGCCTGCATAAACAGATCGGCCGCAATGTGCACGCCTATGTGGATGATATTGTAGTAAAGTCAAGGCAGAAGGAGACGCTGGTGGATGATTTGAAGGAAACCTTTGACAACTTGCGAATTTACAAGATGATGCTCAATCCGACCAAGTGTGTTTTTGGTGTTCCGGCAGGCAAGTTACTGGGTTTCCTGGTGTCTAACAGAGGAATTGAGGCTAATCCGGAGAAGATTACGGCTATTACCTCCCTGGCTAAACCGAAGTGCATCAATGATGTTCAGCGTTTAGCGGGCCGAATCGCCGCACTGAGTCGGTTTATCAGCCGCCTCGGAGAGAAGGCCATCCCTTTGTACCAAATGCTGAGGAAGACAGACCATTTCGTCTGGAGTTCGGCTGCTGATGAAGCATTCGAGGACTTGAAGCGGCAATTAGCCAATCCGCCTGTTCTTGCAGCTCCGGTCGACAAGGAGCCACTATTATTATACGTGGCGGCCAATGCTCGGGCAGTCAGCGTGGCTATAGTGGTGGAACGCAAGAAGGTAGGCAAGGAATATCCGGTTCAGCGGCCGATTTATTATATCAGTGAGGTGCTTATTGAATCCAAGCAAAGGTATCCGCATTGGCAGAAGCTGGTTTACGGTGGCTTCATGGCCAGTCGGAAGTTGAAGCAGTATTTTCAAGGGCACCCAATCACAGTGGTCAGTTCGGCTCCCCTGGGTGATATCATACAGAACAGCGAGGCAACCGGCCGGATTGCCAAGTGGGCTATAGAGCTTGGGCCACATGGACTGAAGTATGTACCTCGGACGGCGGTGAAGTCTCAAGCACTTGTTGATTTCATCAATGACTGGACGGAGTTACAAGCACCAGAGGAGAAGCCGGATCACACATATTGGACTATTCATTTTGATGGATCCAGGCAATTGGAAGGCTCGGGGGCTGGAGTCGTATTAACTTCCCCACGAGGTGATGAGTTTTGTTATGTTCTCCGCTTAATGTTCCCTTGTACTAATAATGCAGCTGAATACGAAGCCTTGCTCCATGGTCTCCGGATGGCTAAAGAGATGAATTTAAGCTGGGTTAAGTGCTTCAGTGACTCGGACCTCGTAGCTCAACAGGTGTCTGGCACTTGGGATTCTAAGGACCTGCTCATGGCTGCATACCGTCGGGAAGTGGATAATATTGCGGGTTGCTTCAAGGGTTATCAAGTGGATCATGTGGACCGTCGAAAGAATGAAGCGGCGGACGCCTTAAGCCGGTTGGGCTCTCAGCGCAAACCGGTCCCGCCTAATGTCTTTCTGGACGTATTGCACAACCCGTCAGTCAAGCTCCCAGGTGAAGCGGATTTGGCTATTCCTGATCCGGAGGCTCAATTGGTGGCAGCCTTGCACGTTATTCCGGATTGGACAGTTCCTTTTCTTGCGTACATGAACCGGGGGGAGTTACCAGCGGATGAGATTCTAGCCAGGCAGATAGTCCAGCGATCCAAGTCTATGACGATTGTCAATGGTGAATTACATCATTGCAGTGTATCAGGGGCGTTTCAACGTTGTGTTTCTCCTGAGGAAGGCTGTGAAATCTTAAGAGAAATCCATGAAGGGGATTGTGGACACCACGCTGGTTCAAAGTCTCTGGTGGCAAAGGCGTTTCGTCACGGGTTCTACTGGTTGACAGCGCATGCTGACGCAGAGGACTTGGTTAAACGGTGTGATGGATGTCAGAAATTTTCAAGGCGTGCTCATGTGCCGGCTCAAGAATTGAGGATGATCCCAATAACGTGGCCATTTGCAACCTGGGGGCTGGATATGGTCGGACCTTTTAAAAGATCCAAGGATAAGAAAACCCATCTTTTGGTGGCAGTTGACAAATTTACCAAGTGGGTTGAAGCGGAGCCTATTAGCAAGTGTGATGTAGCAACAGCGGTGCAGTTCATCAAAAAGGTGATTTTCCGGTTTGGCTTTCCACACAGTATCATTACTGATAATGGTACCAATTTATCCAAGGGCGCTATGAAGGAGTTCTATGAACGTGAGCACATCCGGCTTGACGTGTCGTCAGTGGCACACCCCCAGTCCAATGGACAGGCAGAATGAGCTAATCAAGAGATCTTGCGAGGCATCAAACCCCGGCTTATGGTCCCATTGCAAAGAACACAAGGATGCTGGGTAGAAGAGCTGCCATCTGTGCTATGGAGTATCAATACTACGCCAAACCGATCCACAGGATACACACCATTTTTCATGGTCTACGAAGCAGAGGCAGTTCTCCCTAGTGATATCCGGCACGATTCGCCTCGTGTGGCAGCTTATGTTGAAGCGGACAATGAGACAGCACGACAAGACGCTTTGGACCTATTGGACGAGGAGCGTGATATAGCGGCTGCCCGTTCGGCGATTTACCAACAAGATCTTCGTCGCTATCACAGTCGCCGGGTTAGAACCAGAACTTTTCAAGAAGGAGATTTGGTGCTGCGACTCATCCAAGACCAGACAGATATGCACAAGTTATCCCCACCTTGGGAGGGACCTTTCATGGTCAGCAAGAATCTGCACAACGGGTCGTACTATCTGATTGATATTCGAGAGCATAAAGACTCACGCACATCAGAGGAGGAGACCAACAGGCCGTGGAACATAGCTCATCTTCGGCCTTACTACACTTGAGCCATCGGCTCTATCTATGTACATATCATGACAGTGTATATATTATCTTTGATATAATAAAACCGGAGCCTCAGCTAAAGCGGGGTCTCTGTCTTTTCTTATCATGCGTGGTTACATGGAGTGGTTCTGTTTTTAAAGCGGCCACCGGTTTACCCCATGACATTTGCTTTTTATATATCACTTGGGGCCTTGGTCGTGTCCGAACCAACGCGACACCTTTTGATATGCGAAAGCCACCAGATCACTTGGGGACATGGTCAAGTCTGAACCAGTCACGCCTCTTGATCGGCCTAAGGCCACAAAATCACTTGGGGGCTTGGTCGAACCCGAACCATTGCCACGCCTCTTGAGCGGCATATATGCCACGGTTTCATTTGGGGACCTGGCTGACTTGAATCATTGTCACTCCTATTGGGGGCTTGGTCCTGTCCGACCATGGTAATACCATCTGATCAGCTCAGTATAGCATATTTTTGCAAACGGTTTTTATCATTGCCTTTGCTTCCATGTTATTTTCATGGCCTGTTTTTTTCTTTGTTTTTGTTGGATTGCTTTTATGTCACCAAACACCTTTTTTCCGGTTCAGCCGATGGATTTGATTCCCCTTTAATCCGGAGAAGTATGCCCGGTTTACCTTTTCCTGTTAACATCATGGAGTAACAAGGAGATTTGTATTGACTCAGTACGGTTTATACGAAAACTGTTTTCTCCCCCCTTGTTGACGGTAATGGTTTATAAAACCTCCGCTTCAAGCTTGGCTAAGCCAGCTTCATGCCCAGATATGGCAGGTATTTTGTATCACCTATTTGTTATATTACCGAGACACATATCAAGATCATAAACCGGCTGGCGATATAACCGCCACCGAAGTTCAAATTTTTCTGATTGCAGGAAATATGAGTTGAGGTTTTTCGAACAAAAGCTTCAGTACTTATGCACGAAGGCATATTCAAGATAGAAGTATTACCTATCCTATTACAAGGCAACACGGTGCCCGAATAAGATCATTGTTATTTTGGAAAGATGCCAAAGACAGCTATCCAAACCGGCTTCCGGTTCAAGCCTGCTCCTCGTCATCATCCGCTTCAGCTTCCTCGTCTCTACCCATTGGCTGGAAATCAACAGTGGTCCAGTCGATTCACATTAAAGCTTGGAAAACAGCCTCTTCATGGATCAGGGAAGACGGTTCAATATCAGGAGCGTAAGTATGCTTACGGATTGGAAGAATTAGATTCTCCGCTTCAAGAGTTGGGGCAGGCACTCACTTGTTCTGATCATTGTATTGCGCTTGATAATGCGTCAAGTCTGCCTCTTCAGCTAATTGACAAGCCAGAGGTCGCACTACACGGTTTATTACCCTCAAATCATCTTTGTTAAATTCAGAGCCACCCTCCTTCAGGCTGGGATAGCCTTGAGATGCTTCCACAGGGTCGAAATCTGGCACCCATGCCTTTGCCCGGATCAAGGCGTTAATAGCTCCGGTTCGAGCGACGGATTTTTTCAGCTCCTCAATCCGGGCCGGAAGCATCGACAACCTGTTAAGAGTGTCCTGGATTAAAGAGGGTGCCGGGTTGTTATGAGAGGCTGTGGTGATGATCCGCTGGGCTCCGGTATATAATTGTTCCACTAAGGTGTAGGCAGCCTTCAGTTTCTTCCGCACATCGTTTCCTAAGTGCCCGATGCGTGTGCCTACAACAATATAGGGACGGTCTCAAACCGGATTTATACTACAGCAAGTTCAAATTATCACAGAAGTTAAAAGGAGCTTACCAAAGATTGCAGCGGTCATGGAGTGTATTTGCCGCTTTACGGCCGTAAGTTCATCCACCACCGGTTTAAGGGAAGTTTCAGCATTTTCCGCTCTTTTGGTTAAAGCGGCCTTCTCAGTGGCCCAATCAGCCCGCTCTTTCTTGAAGCTTTCCTTCAGCTGTTCAGCGATGCTCAAGGCGCTGGTTAATTCTTCCTTTGCCTTATCTGTTTCAGCCTATTGGGTTTTCAAAGTCACCTGCAAATCGGCAATCCGGTCCTCCTTGATTCTCACCTCAGCCTGCATACAGACAGCATTTAGCTTTAAACAAGCGGTCCAAGAAATTGAAGTATCAACCACATAACAAAGTTATACGCCTGATACTTGGGGGCTAATGCACCTTCAATTTTCATATATTACTAGATTGCAAAGTCCCAAGCTCAATATAGGTATTCAACTTGGCACTTGGGGGCTAATGGCTATTTGATCAAATTATGTTCTAAGGATAGTTTTCAGTCAGAGCCCCGGTTTAATTATGCTAAGTTAAACCGGCCCTTGGTGGCTATATTGATGGATTTCAAAGTGTTAAGAATCGTATTCAAGTCCCGGTTTGACGAAGGTTACAAACCGACCCTTGGGGGCTAGGAGGATTGATACAATGGCAGAAAGTAAAGAAGTAAGTTACCTCAAATTTATCCCTCATCATCTTTACCAAACCAGCTTCACAGTCACGGCTAGTATAAAGCCGGTTTAAATAGCCGGAATGAAGATCTTGGGCACTCAGAGAAGCATATGTCTCCAGTTCAACATCCCATTTTCCTTTGTTCAGAGCGGAAAAATCCTCTTTTACAGTATGCCTGGTTAAGGTGACAGGATTCCCGGGTTCAGAGCGGCCTACACCAGTAATCACAACATCATCATCTTTGGACTCGCCAGTTTGTGTTGGTGCGGTCGGTTTGTCAGCAGGACTGTGGGATTTCTCAATCCGGACGGAGCTGGCAGGCGGGTCAGCAGTGACTGAAGTGTTAATAGGCCTTTCTTCGGGAATTGCATTGTTTTGCAAAGGAGGATCATTGGGAATATCTTCAATAGCAAACGCTTCAAGATCTGGCACTTTGTCATGTTCTGGGGCTACATCTTCTTCAGTCGCTTTATCCAGGCGGGCCTTCTTGCTTGGTTTAGGTTTGGCCCTGAAAGAAAAACAAAGAGTCAAGGAACCGCATAAGCCATTACACAGTATACTGGAAGCATATATTCAGCTTAGCTTACCCAAGAACCGTTTTCAATGGAGGCAGCTGAGTGGCCGATGATTCACCAGAAGATGAATGAGAAGTAACCTGATAATCGGAGTCGGATGGATTAAGAGGTTGATGGAAGAAACCCGCTTTAGGATTTAAATCAATAAAAAGGTTGGAGATCTCGGAGCGGCTTTTTCGAACCGGACTGTTTGGTAAACCGGCGGAGGTAACTACCTGGCCACTGTGCCGGGTTGTGCGGCGAGCTTCATGTTGCTGAGTCTTCATAAGAAATTTGGGATCCAAATAAGCAAGAGGATGAGAAAATTTAACTTTCCGGTTTGCCTTGCGAAATTTTGGCAAAGGCAAGGTTTCTGAATCGGAAGAGAGAATAGTTACCTCAGCGACTTCCGCATTGCTGGTTTCAGCGTCGTCCTGACAAGCATCATCGTCAATAAGGCGTGTAAAAAGTAAGCCAAGTGAATCAAGTTCTACCTCAAGGTACGGGTTACCCACATCATCATCAATAGCTGGATCAGATGAAGCAGTGGTTTTTCTCTTATGAGCTGGCTTCTTGATGACCTTGGTCTTGGGCCGGGTTGGTCGCCCTGCCTTCTCCGTTTTGTCTTGTGGAAGCTTCTTGCTCCAAAATGTATTATCACCCTGGATCAGTAGTAATTAAATGTCAGACAGATAAAGCAGTAACAGGTTCAACAATAGAGCAATTAAAATCTTACCGCTGGCGGTTTGTTGGTGGTGCAGTAAGGAAGCAGACCGGTTTGAGCACAGAGGTGCTCCGGTTCATTCAACATCTTCTTTACAGAATCTGTGACTTCATCATCAGAAAGTTGGATTTTAATGTGTCAGAGTGGGTCATCGACGCTGCTAGTATACTTGCACATCAAACCGGAGCGTCGGCTCAGAGGCAGTATGCTCCATGATATCCAACAGCGTGCGAGGTCTATTCCCGTTAAACCGTTGGCCATAAAGGCTCGGAGCTTGGACAGTTGCGGAGCATATTTAATTCTCTCCTTGGCGCTTAGTCTTTGTGGAAAAGGGTGAGTGTTGCTGAGCCATTCCGGAGGGAAGCCAGGCAAGGGATTTTCATTCTCAGGAGAGGTATCTTTACAATAAAACCAAGTTGCATTCCATTCCTTGGGGTGAGTATGGAGTTTGACGTGGGGATAAGTGATCTCCTTCCTCTTCTGAATGACCATGCCGCCCAATTCAGTATTGGGACCGTCGGTAAATTCAGTGCGACGGTTTAAATGGAAGAGGTCTCTAAACAACTCGACTGAAGGCTCCTCTTGAAGGTATACCTCAGAGAGTACTTGAAAGTGACATAGATTGGTGACGGAATTGGGGCCAATATCCTGTGGACAAAGCTGAAAGTTGGCTAACACATCCCGGTAAAACTTAGAACCGGGCGGTTTGAAGCCCCGGGCCAAGTGATCTACAAAGACCACAACCTCTCCCTCTTGAGGTGTGGGAGGACATTCATCTCCAGGAACCCTCCAGTGGATTGTATCTTTGTTATCTAAAGCGCCGATCAGGACTAGATCATCCAACTGAGATTCAGTGACGCGAGAGGGAACCCAATTGCACTCATATACTTGTTTGGCCATGGTGAGATCTACAAGAAATAGGTGATCTGGTTCAAGAATATGTTGGGTAAAAGAAGGTGTTGATCTAAACAACGATAAACCGGAGGCAATACCTATAAACCGGTCTTCTACAATGCGGCATCATAAGGATTCTGGCGGTTCAACCAGGGGACTAATGGTGTATACCGGTTTAGTAATTTTTCTTTATGGTAAAGTTAAACCGCCTGACCTAAGCATCGGAAGCAATTTAAGTTGTGGACAGCTAGGTATGCAGAAACAGGTTTCACAAGATCCTATTACAGCCGCGGATCTACAACAAGTTCATAAAAGCAGAAAATATTCCGAAGAGTAAGGCAGAACGGAAGTGAACCATTGAGCGGGTATGTGCGTGAGATCTATGGGCTTAGATGAGAAATTACAGGCGGATGCTTGGAGAATACTACTAAACACAGCAGGGGTTCACAGATTCATTCAAGAGTCGGAGAACAAGTATGAGCAAGCGACGAACACAGCACGAACTTGGAACCCTAAGAACAGATCTAGGTCAAGAAGAGGAGAAAGCTTACTGGAAACGGAGAAGATGCGGAAGGATACCGCAGTGCTCTGGTACGTTCAGGTTGATGCAGCGGCCCAAGACGAAGCAGAGGTTTACGGCGACGGCGGAGCTCCAAGGTTGGCGACGCGAGGAAGACGAAGAAGAAGAGACGAGGGGAAAAGAAAGGAGATGACCCTTCGGTTGTATTTATAAGGCAACAGAGTTAGGTCAAGCGCGCGAATCCAGGAGCTATTGTTAAAGGAGGGTGTTATAAAAGATAAATTTCATGATGATGTCATGCCGGTTTACAGTAACCAGAAATGATGACGACATGGCGGTCTACCAATTATCAGAAGATGTCCCAGACACAAGATTTTGAGGATTGACATGAACCGGTTCAAATCAATCTGGGGCCTAATGTTGGGGATACTACCACTAGGCGTGAACCGGTCTACTTGGGCCGGGTTAACTTCATTAGTGGTATAAGCAGATGAAGGCCCAAGGCCTATAGTCGGTTTAGAACTTGTAGCCGTAAACCGGCCTGATCTATAACTTGTATTGTAAGTTAGGAATAGAGAGATACCAACCGGGATACGAGTATGAACCGGTTGGGACTCTATGGACCGACGGGCGTCACCCATGTATATAATGGGACAATCCGGCGGCAGTTCAAGACAGACAACGACAACTCGAGCCTAGGCGAAGCTTGTTTGCTCGCTAGCCATCGAGACCACATCAATTCCATCACAACTAGACGTAGGCTTTTACCTTCATCGAAGGGGCCGAACTAGTATAAAACCTCGTGTCTTTGTGTCCGCTTTAACCCCTTCAAGTAAACCCGTAGCGATGGCTCCATGACTAAGTCCTTTCATTAGGACATCTGCCGTGACAAATCCACGACATCGGTCAAACCGCATAACAACATACGTTGTTCCCATTGTCATCGGTATGTTACTTGCCCGAGATTCGATCGTCGGTATCCCAATACCTAGATCAATCTCGTTACTGGCAAGTCTCTTTACTCATTATGTAATGCATCATTCCGTAACTAACTCATTAGCTACATTGCTTGCAAGGCTTATAGTGATGTGCATTACCGAGACGGCCTAGAGATACCTCTCCGACAATCGGAGTGACAAAACCTAATCTCGAAATACGCCAACTCAACATGTACCTTTGGAGACACCTGTAGACCTCCTTTAGAATCACCCAGTTACGTTGTGACGTTTGGTAGCACACAAAGTGTTCCTCCGGTAAACGGGAGTTGCATAATCTCATAGTTGTAGGAACATGTATAAGTCATGAAGAGAGCAATAGCAACATACTAAGCGATCAAGTGCTAAGCTAACGGAATGGGTCAAGTCAATCACATCATTCTCCTAATGATGTGATCCCGTTAATCAAATGACAACTCATGTCTATGGTTAGGAAACATAACCATCTTTGATTAATGAGATAGTCAAGTAGAGGCATACTAGTGACATTAAGTTTGTCTATGTATTCACACATGTATCATGTTTCCGGTTAATACAATTCTAGCATGAATAATAAACATTTATCATGATATAAGGAAATAAATAATAAATTTATTATTGCCTCTAGGGCATATTTCCTTCAGTCTCCCACTTGCACTAGAGTCAATAATCTAGATTACACAGTAATGATTCTAACACCCATGGAGCCTTGGTGCTGATCATGTTTTGCTCGTGGAAGAGGCTTAGTCAATGGGTCTGCAACATTCAGATCCGTATGTATCTTGCAAATCTCTATGTCTCCCACCTGGACTTGGTCCCGGATGGAATTGAAGCATCTCTTGATGTGCTTGGTCCTCTTGTAAAATCTGGATTCCTTTGCCAAGGCAATTGCACCAGTATTGTCACAGAAGATCTTCATTGGTCCCAATGCACTAGGTATGACACCTAGATTGGAAATGAACTCCTTCATCCAGACTCCTTCATTTGCTGCTTCCGAAGCAGCTATGTACTCCGCTTCACATGTAGATCCCGCCACAACGCTTTGTTTAGAACTGCACCAGCTGACGGCTCCACCGTTCAATATAAACATGTATCCGGTTTACGATTTAGAATTGTCTAGATTAGTGTCAAAGCTTGCATCGACGTAACCATTTACGACTAGCTCTTTGTCACCTCGATAAACCAGAAACATATCCTTAGTCCTTTTCAGGTATTTCAGGATATTCTTGACCGCTGTCCAGTGATCCACTCCCGGGTTACTTTGATACCTCCCTGCTAAACTTATTGCTAAGCATACATCAGGTCTGGTACACAGCATTGCATACATGATAGAGCCTATGGCTGAAGCATAGGGAACATCTTTCATTTTCTCTCTATCTTCTGCTATGGCCGGGCATTGAGTCTGACTCAACTTCAGACCTTGTAATACAGGCAAGAACCCTTTCTTTGCCTGATCCATTTTGAACTTTTTCAAAACTTTATCAAGGTATGTGCTTTGTGAAAGTCCAATTAAGCGTCTTGATCTATCTCTATAGATCTTGATGCCCAATATGTAAGCAGCTTCACCGAGGTCTTTCATCAAAAAAGTTTTATTCAAGTATCCCTTTATGCTATCCAGAAACTCTATATCATTTCCAATTAACAATATGTCGTCTACATATAATATCAGAAATGTTATAGAGCTCCCACTCACTTTCTTGTAAATACAGGCTTCTCCAAAAGTCTGTATAAAACCATATGCTTTGATCACACTATCAAAGCGTTTATTCCAACTCCGAGAGGCTTGCACCAGTCCGTAAATGGATCGCTGGAGCTTGCACACTTTGTTAGCACCTTTTGGCTCGACAAAACCTTCTGGTTGCATCATATACAACTCTTCTTCCAGAAATCCATTCAGGAATGCAGTTTTAACATCCATTTGCCATATTTCATAATCATAAAATGCGGCAATTGCTAACATGATTCGGACAGACTTAAGCATCGCTACGTGTGAGAAAGTCTCATCGTAGTCAACTCCTTGAACTTTTTGAAAACCTTTCGCAACAAGTCGAGCTTTGTAGACAGTTACATTACCATTAGCGTCAGTCTTCTTCTTGAAGATCCATTTATTCTCAATGTCTTGCCAATCATAGGGCAAGTCAACCAAAGTCCATACTTTGTTCTCATATATTGATCCCATCTAAGATTTCATGGCCTCAAGCCATTTTGCGGAATCTGGGCTCATCATCGCTTCCTCATAGTTCGCAGGTTCGCCATGGTCAAGTAACATGACTTCCATAATAGGATTACCGTACCTCTCTGGAGCGGATCTTACTCTGGATGACCTACGAGGTTCTGTAGTAACTTGATCTGAAGTTTCATGATCAATATCATTAGCTTCCTCACTGATTGGTGTAGTTGTCATAGGAACCGGTTTGTGTGATGAACTACTTTCCAACAAGGGACCAGGTACAGTTACCTCATCAAGTTCTACTTTCCTCCCACTCACTTCTTTCGAGAGAAACTCTATTTCTAGAAAGGATCCAAATTTAGTAACAAAAGTATTGCCTTCAGATCTGTGATAGAAGGTGTACCCAATAGTCTATTTTGGGTATCCTATGAAAACGCATTTCTCCGATTTGGGTTCGAGCTTATCTGGTTGAAATTTCCTCACATAAGCATCGCAGCCCCAAGCTTTAAGAAACGACAACTTTGGTTTCTTGCCAAACCACAGTTCATAAGGCGTCATCTCAACGGATTTTGATGGTGCCCTATTTAACGTGAACGCGGCCATCTCTAAAGCATAACCCCAAAACGATAGCGGTAAATCAGTAAGAGACATCATAGATCGCGCCATATCTAGTAAAGTACGATTACGACGTTCGGACACACCATTTCATTGTGGTGTTCCGGGTGGCGTGAGTTGCGAAACTATTCCGCATTGTTTCAAATGTAAACCAAACTCGTAACTCAAATATTCTCCTCCATGATCAGATCGTAGAAACTTCATTTTCTTGTTACGATGATTTTCCACTTCACTCTGAAATTCTTTGAACTTTTCAAATGTTCCGGACTTGTGTTTCATTAAGTAGATATACCCATATCTGCTCAAATCATCTGTGAAGGTGAGAAAATAATGATATCCGCCGCGAGCCTCAACATTCATTGGACCACATACATCAGTATGTATGATTTCCAGCAAGTCTGTTGCTCGCTCCATAGTTCCGGAGAACGGAATTTTAGTCATTTTGCCCATGAGGCACGGTTCGCAAGTACCAAGTGATTCATAATCAAGTGATTCCAGAAGTCCATCAGTATGGAGTTTCTTCATGCGCTTTACACCAATATGACCCAAACGGTAGTACCACAAATAAGTTGCACTATCATTATCAACTCTGCATCTTTTGGCTTCAACATTATGAATATGTGTATCACTACTATCGAGATTTAATAAAAATAGACCACTCTTCAAGGGTGCATGACCATAAAAGATATTACTCATATAAATAGACCATTATTGTCTGATTTGAATGAATAACCGTCTCGCATCAAACAAGATCCAGATATAATGTTCATGCTCAATGCTGGCACCAAATAACAATTATTCAGGTCTAAAACTAATCCCGAAGGTAGATGTAGAGGTAGCGTGCCGACCACGATCACATCGACTTTGGAACCATTTCCCACGCGCATCGTCACCTCGTCCTTAGCCAATCTTTGCTTAATCCATAGTCCCTGTTTCGAGTTGCAAATATTAGCAATAGAACTAGTATCAAATACCCAGGTGCTACTACGAGCATTAGTAAGGTACACATCAATAACATGTATATCACATATACCTTTGTTCACCTTGCCATCCTTCTTATCCACCAAATACTTGGGGCAGTTCTGCTTCCAGTGACCAGCCTGCTTGAAGTAGAAGCACTCAGTCTTAGTCTTAGGTCCATATTTGGGTTTCTTGTCTTGAGCATCAACTTGTTTGTTGTTCTTCTTGAAGTTCCCCTTCTTCTTCCCTTTACCCTTTTTCTTGAAACTGGTGGTCTTATTGACCATCAACACTTGATGCTCCTTCTTGATTTCTACCTCCGCAGTCCATCCCTTGCATATTATAGTTCATCACGAAGCTCTTGTAGCTTGGTGGCAGTGATTGAAGAATTCAGTCAATGACACTATCATCAGGAAGATTAACTCCCAGTTGAATCAAGTGATTATTATACCCAGGCATTTTGAGTATATGTTCACTGACAGAACTATTCTCTTCCATATTGCAGCTATACAACTTATTGGAGACTTCATATCTCTCAATCCGGGCATTTGCTTGAAATATTAACTTCAACTCCTGGAACATCTCATATGCTCCATGACCTTCAAAACGTCGTTGAAGTCCCGGTTCTAAGCCGTAAAGCATGGCACACTGAACTATCGAGTAGTCATCAGCTTTGCTCTGCCAGACGTTCTTAACGTCGTCAGTTGCATCTACAGCAGGCATGGCACCCAGCGGTGCTTCCAGGACATAATTCTTCTGTGCAGCAATGAGGATAATCCTGAAGTTATGGACTCAGTCCGTGTAATTGCTACCATCATCTTTCAACTTAGCTTTCTCAAGGAACGCTTTAAAATTCAATGGTACAACAGCACGAGCCATCTATCTACAACAAACATAGACAAGCAAAATACTATCAGGTACTAAGTTCATGATAAATTTAAGTTCAATTAATCATATTACTAAAGAACTCCCACTTAGACTGACATCTCTCTAGTCATCTAAGTGATCACGTGATCCAAATCAACTAAACCATGTCCGATCATCACGTGAGATGGAGTAGTTTTAAATGGTCAACATCACTATGTTGATCATATCTACTATATTATTCACGTTCGACCTTTCGATCTCCGTGTTCCGAGGCCATATCTGTATATGCTAGGCTCGTCAAGTTTAACCTGAGTATTCCGCATGTGCAACTGTTTTTCACCCGTTGTATTTCAACGTAGAGCCTATCACACCCGATCATCACGTGGTGTTTCAGCATGAAGAACTTTCTCAACGGTGCATACTCAGGGAGAACACTTCTTGATAATTAGTGAGTGATCATCTTATAATGCTACCATCAAACAAAGCAAAATAAGATGCATAAAGGATAAACATCACATGCAATCAATATAAGTGATATGATATGGCCATCATCATCTTGTGCTTGTGATCTCCATCTCCGAAGCATCGTCGTGACCACCATCGTCACCGGCGCGACACCTTGATCTCCATCATAGCATCATTGTCGTTTCGCCATCTATTGCTTCTACGACTATCGCTACCGCTTAGTGATAAAGTAAAGCAATTACAGGGTGCTTGCATTTCATACAATAAAGCGACAACCATATGGCTCCTGTCAGTTGCCGATAACTCGGTTACAAAACATGATCATCTCATACAATAAAATATAGCATTACGTCTTGACCATATCACATCACAACATGCCCTGCAAAAACAAGTTAGACGTCCTCTACTTTGTTGTTGCAAATTTTACGTGGCTGCTACGGGCTGAGCAAGAACCGTTCTTACCTACGCATCAAAACCACAACGATAGTTCGTCAAGTTAGTGTTGTTTTAACCTTCGCAAGGACCGGGCGTAGCCACACTCGGTTCAACTAAAGTTGGAGAAACTGACACCCGGCAGCCACCTATGTGCAAAGCACGTTGGTAGAACCAGTCTCGCGTAAGCGTACGCGTAATGTCGGTCCGGGCCGCTTCATCCAACAATACCGCCGAACCAAAGTATGACATGCTGGTAAGCAGTATGACTTGTATCGCCCACAACTCACTTGTGTTCTACTCGTGCATATAACATCTACGCATAAAACCTCGCTCGGATGCCACTGTTGGGGAACGTAGTAATTTCAAAAAAATTCCTACGCACACGCAAGATCATGGTGATGCATAGCAACGAGAGGGGAGAGTGTGTCCACGTACCCTCGTAGGCCGAAAGCGAAAGCGTTAGCACAGCGTGGTTGATGTAGTCGTACGTCTTCACGGCCCGACCGATCAAGCACCGAAACTACGGCACCTCCGAGTTCTTGCACACGTTCAGCTCGATGACATCACTCGAACTCCGATCCAGCCGAGTATCGAGGGAGAGTTCTGTCAGCACGACGGCGTCGTGACGATCTTTATGTTCTACTGTCGCAGGGCTTCGCCTAAGCACCGCTACAATATTATCGAGGAGGACTATGGTGGAGGGGGCACCGCACACGGCTAAGAGATCAAGGGATCAATTGTTGTGTCTATGGGGTGCCCCCTACCCCCGTATATAAAGGAGCAAGGGGAGGAGGCGGCCGGCCAGGAGAGGCGCACCAAGGGGAGTCCTACTCCCACTAGGAGTAGGACTCCTCCTATTTCCTAGTAGGAGTAGGAGAGGGGGAAGGAAAGGGAGAGGAGGAGAAGGAAAGAGGGGGGCCGGCCCCCTTTCCCCAAACCAATTCGGTTTGGGCCTTGGGGGGCGCGTCCCACACTCCCCTTGCTGCCCTCTATTTCCACTAAGGCCCATGTAGACCCATTATGCCCCCGGGGGGGTCCGGTAACCCCTCGGTACTCCTGCAAAATCCCGATTTCACCCGGAACACTTCCGATATCCAAATATAGGCTTCCAATATATCAATCGTCATGTCTCGACCATTTCGAGACTCCTCGTCATGTCCATGACCACATCCGGGACTCCGAACAACCTTCGGTACATCAAAACTCATAAACTCATAATATAACAGTCATTGAAACTTTAAGCGTGCGGACCCTACGGGTTCGAGAACTATGTAGACATGACTAAGACACGTTATCGGTCAATAACCAAAAGCGGAACCTGGATGATCATATTGGCTCCTACATATTCTATGAAGATCTTTATCGGTCAAACCGCATAACAACATATGTTGTTCCCTTTGTCAAAGGTATGTTACTTGCCCGAGATTCGATCGTCAGTATCCCAATACCTAGTTCAATCTCGTTGCCGGCAAGTCTCTTTGCTCGTTATGTAATGCATCATTCCATATTTAACTCATTAGCTACATTGCTTGCAAGGCTTATAGTGATGTGCATTACCGAGAGGGCCTCGAGATACCTCTCCGACAATCGGAATGACAAAACCTAATGTCGAAATACAACAACTCAACATGTACCTTTGGAGACACCTGTAGAGCTCCTTAATAATCACCCAGTTACGTTGTGACGTTTGGTAGCACACAAAGTGTTCCTCCAGTAAACGGGGGTTGCATAATCTCATAGTTGTAGGAACATGTATAAGTCATGAAGAGAGCAATAGCAACATACTAAACGATCAAGTGCTAAGCTAACGGAATGGGTCAAGTCAATCACATCATTCTCCTAATGATGTGATCCCGTTAATCAAATGACAACTCATGTCTATGGTTAGGAAACATAACCATCTTTGATTAATGAGCTAGTCAAGTAGAGGCATACTAGTGACATTAAGTTTGTCTATGTATTCACACATGTATCATGTTTCTGGTTAATACAATTCTAGTATGAACAATAAACATTTATCATGGTATAAGGAAATAAATAATAACTTTATTATTGCCTCTAGGGCATATTTCCTTCACCATATTGGGGATATAACTATTAGGTATGACCCGCCCAGGAGGGGCCGGGTTATACCTATGGAGATTCATCATATGAAGCCCACTAGGATATTGAGGATTGCGGTTCAAGATAAGGGCCCATGGCCCGAGGGCGACTTAAGACCCGTAGGAGTAAACCTCCACATATGTAAGACTTGTATTGTAAGGCATGTATAGATAGTCACCGAGTCGGACACATTGTCTATGAGCCGGCCGAGACTCCGTGAGCCGCTGGGCGTCAACCTATGTATATAAAGGGACAACCCGATGACGGTTCAGGGCAAGAGACAACAGATCGAAAGCTAGGTCAAGCGGATTCGCTCCCTGGTAATTGAGACATAGGCAATACCACCTCAAACTGGATTAGGCCTTTACCTTCACCGCAAGGGGCCGAACCAGTATAAACTCCTGTGTCCTTTGTCCCGTTTAACCCCTTTAAGCTAACCTAGTTGCGATGGATCCATGACTAAGTCCTTTCACAAGGACATCTGTCGTGACTATTGCACGACACATCATATATGCCATTGCCCTCTGCTCACTTCCTTAGTATATAAATCATATATTTGAATTATATCATGCCATGATGTTTACATCGACAGCATGTATCTGAATTATGGCATGCCAACCCATTTTCTAAAGACATAATATAGTTACATCATCTCATCCTGTTTACATAGTCATCATCTTTTGAATTATGTCATTCTATCCGTGAATTATATCATGCCATCATGTTTCCATCGACGACATGTTTGTGATTTATGGCATGCCAACCACTTTAATAGACACATCGTATTGTTATATCATGTCATCCTGTTTACATAGTCATCATATATTGAAGTATGTCATTCTATCCTTTTTAGTTAGACATCATACATGTGAAATTGTGTCATGCTATCCTGTTTAATTAGCCATCATATATGTGAAATTATGTCTTGCTATTCTGTTTCGTTAGACAACATAAATGTGAATTATTTCATGACCTATTTTCTTCCCTATTATCCATTGCACCTATCTATCTTACAATGTCTGTACATTCAATTACTTTTCTTGTTTATCAGCCATTTCAATTGGAGGGGTGATGGCAGTATCTGTGGGAGTAAAAACACAGTCTTCGGAAAAGATCGTGCTACTTGTCGATGCAGATAGAACCACAGTTGTACTTGCCCAAGAACCAGCCCGAGCACACATAACCCAGACTCACGCAGATTGTACCCCTACCCAGTTGGACAGAGAACCAGCTACATGAAGGAAATATGCCCTAGAGGCAATAATAAAGTTATTATTTATTTCCTTATATCATGATAAATGTTTATTATTTATGCTAGAATTGTATTAACCGGAAACATAATACATGTGTGAATATATAGACAAACAGAGTGTCACTAGTATGCCTCTACTTGACTAGCTTGTTAATCAAAGATGGTTATGTTTCCTAATCATGAACAAGGAGTTGTTATTTGATTAACAAGGTCACATCATTAGTTGAATGATCTGATTGACATGACCCATTCCGTTAGCTTAGCATCCGATCGTTTAGTATGTTGCTATTGCTTCCTTCATGACTTATACATGTTCCTATGACTATGAGATTATGCAACTCCCGTTTACCGGAGGAACACTTTGTGTGCTACCAAACGTCACAACGTAACTGGGTGATTATAAAGGTGTTCTACAGGTGTCTCCGAAGGTACTTGTTGAGTTGGCGTATTTCGAGATTAGGATTTGTCACTCCGAATGTCGGAGAGGTATCTCTGGGCCCTCACTTAAGCCTTGCAAGCATTTCAACTAATGAGTTAGTTGCGAGATGATGTATTACGGAACGAGTAAAGAGACTTGCCAGTAACGAGATTGAACTAGGTATTGGATACCGACGATCGAATCTCGGGCAAGTAACATACCGATGACAAAGGGAACAACGTATGTTGTTGTGCGGTTTGACCGATAAAGATCTTCGTAGAATATGTAGGAACCAATATGGGCATCCAGGTCCCGCTATTGGTTATTGACCGGAAACGTGTCTCGGTCATGTCTACATTGTTCTCGAACCGTAGGGTCCGCATGCTTAAGGTTTCGATGACAGTTATATTATGAGTTTATGTATTTTGATGTACCGAAGGTTGTTCGGAGTCCCGGATGTGATCATGGACATGACGAGGAGTCTCGAAATGGTCGAGACATAAAGATTGATATATTGGACGGATATATTTGGACACCGGAAAGGTTCCGGATGAGATTGGGATTATACCGGAGTTCCGGGAGGTTACCGGAACCCCCCGGTAAGTATATGGGCCTTATTGGGCCTTAGTGGAAGGGAGGGAGAAGGAGCAAGGGAGGGGGCGCCCCCCCCAAGCCCAATCCGAATTGGGAGGGGGGCCGGCCCCCCCTTTCCTTCACTCCTCCCCCCTCTTCCTTCCCTCTCCTACTCCTAATAGGAAAGGGGGCCAAACCTACTTGGAGTAGGTTTGCCCCCCCTTGGGCGCGCCTCCCCCTTAGGCCGGCCTCCTCCTCCCTCCCTCCTTTATATACGGGGGCGGGGGGAACCCCATAGACACACAAGTTGATCATTGAGATCGTTCCTTAGCCATGTGCGGTGCCCCCCTCCACGATATTACACCTCGGTCATATTGTAGCGGTGCTTAGGCGAAGCCCTGCGACAGTAGAACATCAAGATCGTCACCACGCCGTCGTGCTGACGGAACTCCTCCCCGTGCCTCTGCTGGATCGGAGTTCGGGGTGCGTCATCGAGTTGTACGTGTGTCAAGAACTCGGAGGTGCCGGAGTAACGGTGCTTGGATCGGATGAACCGGGAGGACGTACGACTACTTCCTCTATGTTGCGTCAACGCTTCCGCTTCGGTCTACGAGGGTACATAGACAACACTCTCCCCTCTCGTTGCTATGCATCACCATGATCTTGCATGTGCGTAGAATTTTTTTTGAAATTACTACGTTCCCCAACAGTGGCATCCGAGCCTAGGTTTTATGGTTTGATGTTATATGCACGAGTAGAACACAAGTGAGTTGTGGGCGATATAAGTCATACTTCTTACCAGCATGTCATACTTTGGTTCGGCGGTATTGTTGGATGAAGCGGACCGGACCGACATTACGCGTACGCTTACGCGAGACTGGTTTTACCGCCGTGCTTTGCACACAGGTGACTAGCGGGTGTCAGTTTCTCCAACTTTAGTTGAACCGAGTGTGGCTACGCCCGGTCCTTGCGAAGGTTAAAATAGCATCAACTTGACAAACTATCGTTGTGGTTTTGATGCGTAGGTGAGATTGGTTCTTGCTTAAGCCCGTAGCATCCACGTAAAACTTGCAACAACAAAGTAGAGGACGTCTAACTTGTTTTTGCAGGGCATGCTGTGATGTGATATGGCCAAGATATGATGCTATATTTTATTGTATGAGATGATCATATTTTGTAACCGAAGTTATCGGCAACTGGCAGGAGCCATATGGTTGTCGCTTTATTGTATGAAATGCAAACGCCCTGTAATTGCTTTACTTTATCACTAAGCGGTAGCGATATTCGTAGAAGCAATAGATGGCGTAAACGACAACGATGCTACGATGGAGATCAAGGTGTCGCGCCGGTGACGATGGTGATCATGATGGTGCTTCGGAGATGGAGATCACAAGCACAAGATGATGATGGCCATATCATATCACTTATATTGATTGCATGTGATGTTTATCCTTTATGCATCTTATCTTGCTTTGATTGACGGTAGCATTTTAAGATGATCTCTCACTAAAAATTATCAAGGAGTGTTCTCCCTGAGTATGCAACATTGCCGAAGTTCGTCGTGCCCAGACACCACGTGATGATCGGGTGTGATAAGCTCTACGTCCATCTACAACGGGTGCAAGCCAGTTTTGCACACGCAGAATACTCAGGTTAAACTTGACGAGCCTAGCATATGCAGATATGGCCTCGGAACACGGAGACCGAAAGGTCGAGCGTGAATCATATAATAGATATGATCAACATAAGATGTTCACCATTGAAAACTACTCCATCTCACGTGATGATCAGTTATGGTTTAGTTGATTTGGGTCACGTGATCACTTAGATGACTAGAGGGATGTCTGTCTAAGTGGGAGTTCTTAAGTAATATTATTAATTGAACTTAAATTTATCATGAACTTAGTACCTGATAGTATCTTGCTTGTCTATGTTGATTGTAGATAGATGGCCCGTGCTGTTGTTCCGTTGAATTTTAATGCGTTCCTTGAGAAAGCTAAGTTGAAAGATGATGGTAGCAACTATGCGGACTGGGTCCGTAACTTGAGGATTATCCTCATTGCTGCACAGAAAAATTACGTCCTGGAAGCACCGCTGGGTGCCAGGCCTGCTGCTGATGCAACTGACGACGTTAAGAACGTCTGGCAGAGCAAAGCTGATGACTACTCGATAGTTCAATGTGCCATGCTTTACGGCTTAGAACCGGGACTTCAACGACGTTTTGAACGTCATGGAGCATATGAGATGTTCCAGGAGTTGAAGTTGATATTCCAGAAGAATGCCCGGATTGAGAGATACGAAGTCTCCAATAAGTTCTATAGCTGCAAGATGGAGGAGAATAGTTCTGTCAGTGATCACATACTCAAGATGTCTGGGTATTGTAATCACTTGATTCAACTGGGAGGTACTCTTCCGGATGATAGCGTCATTGACAGAATTCTCCAATCACTTCCACCAAGCTACAAGAGCTTCGTGATGAACTATAATATGCAAGGGATGGATAAGACGATTCCCGAGCTCTTCGCAATGCTAAAGGCTGCGGAGGTAGAAATCAAGAAGGAGCATCAAGTGTTGATGGTCAACAAGACCACTAGTTTCAAGAAAAAGGGCAAAGGGAAGAAGAAGGGGAACTTCAAGAAGAACAGCAAACAAGTTGCTGCTCAAGAGAAGAAAACCAAGTCTGGACCTAAGCCTGAAACTGAGTGCTTCTACTGCAAGCAGGCTGGTCACTGGAAGCGGAACTGCCCCAAGTATTTTGCGGATAAGAAGGATGGCAAGGTGAACAAAGGTATATGTGATATACATCTTATTGATGTGTACCTTACTAGAGCTCGCAGTAGCACCTGGGTATTTGATACTGGTTCTGTTGCTAATATTTGCAACTCGAAACAGGGACTACGGATTAAGCGAACACTGGCAAAGGACGAGGTGACAATGCGCGTGGGAAATGGTTCCAAAGTCGATGTGCTCGCGGTCGGCACGCTACCTCTACATCTACCTTCGGGATTAGTATTAGACCTAAATAATTGTTATTTGGTGCCAGCGTTGAGCATGAACATTATATCTGGATCTTGTTTGATGCGAGATGGTTATTCATTTAAATCAGAGAATAATGGTTGTTCTATTTATATGAGTAATATCTTTTATGGTCATGCACCCTTGAAGAGTGGTCTATTTTTGATGAATCTCGATAGTAGTGATACACATATTCATAGTGTTGAAGCCAAAAGATGCAGAGTTGATAATGATAGTGCAACTTATTTGTGGCACTGTCGTTTAGGTCATATCGGTGTAAAACGCATGAAGAAACTCCATACTGATGGTCTTTTGGAACCACTTGATTATGAATCACTTGGTACTTGCGAACCGTGCCTCATGGGAAAGATGACCAAAACGCCGTTCTCCGGTACTATGGAGAGAGCAACAGATTTGTTGGAAATCATACATACAGATGTATGTGGTCCGACGAATGTTGAGGCTCGTGGCGGATATCGTTATTTTCTCACCTTCACAGATGATTTAAGCAGATATGGGTATATCTACTTAATGAAGCATAAGTCTGAAACATTTGAAAAGTTCAAAGAATTTCAGAGTGAAGTTGAAAATCATTGTAACAAGAAAGTAAAGTTTCTACGATCTGATCGTGGAGGAGAATATTTGAGTTACGAGTTTGGTTTACACTTAAAACAATGTGGCATAGTTTCGCAACTCACGCCACCCGGAACACCACAGCGTAATGGTGTGTCCGAACATCGTAATCGTACTTTACTTGATATGGTGCGGTCTATGATGTCTCTTACAGATTTACCGCTATCGTTTTGGGGTTATGCATTAGAGACGGCCACATTCACGTTAAATAGGGCACCGTCGAAATCCATTGAGACGACACCTTATGAACTATGGTTTGGCAAGAAACCAAAGTTGTCGTTTCTTAAAGTTTGGGGCTGCGATGCTTATGTGAAAAAGCTTCAACCTGATAAGCTCGAACCCAAATCGGAGAAATGTGTCTTCATAGGATACCCAAAGGAGACAGTTGGGTACACCTTCTATCACAGATCCGAAGGCAAGACATTCGTTGCTAAGAATGGATCCTTTCTAGAGAAGGAGTTTCTCTCGAAAGAAGTGAGTGGGAGGAAAGTAGAACTTGATGAGGTAACTGTACCTACTCCCTTGTTGGAAAATAATACATCACAGGAACCGGTTTCTGTGACGTCAAAACCAACTAGTGAGGAAGTTGATGATGATGATCATAGAACTTCAGATCAAGTTAATACAGAACCTCGTATGTCGAACAGAGTAAGATCTGCACCAGAGTGGTACGGTAATCCTATTCTGGAAGTCATGCTACTAGATCATGATGAACCTACGAACTATGAAGAAGCGATGGTGAGCCCAGATTCCGCAAAATGGCTTGAAGCCATGAAATCTGAGATGGGATCCATGTATGAGAACAAAGTATGGACTTTGGTTGACTTGCCCGATGGTCGGCAAGCAATTGAGAATAAATGGATCTTCAAGAAGAAGACTGACGCTGACGGTAATGTTACTGTCTACAAAGCTCGACTTGTTGCAAAAGGTTTTCGACAAGTTCAAGGGGTTGACTACGATGAGACCTTCTCACCCGTAGCGATGCTTAAGTCTGTCCAAATCATGTTAGCAATTGCCGCATTTTATGATTATGAAATTTGGCAAATGGATGTAAAAACTGCATTCCTGAATGGATTTCTGGAGGAAGAGTTGTATATGATGCAACCAGAAGGTTTTATCGATCCAAAGGGGGCTAACAAAGTGTGCATGCTCCAGCGATCCATTTATGGACTGGTGCAAGCCTCTCGGAGTTGGAATAAACGTTTTGATAGTGTGATCAAAGCATTTGGTTTTATACAGACTTTTGGAGAAGCCTGTATTTACAAGAAAGTGAGTGGGAGCTCTGTAGCATTTCTAATATTATATGTGGATGACATATTATTGATTGGAAATGATATAGAATTTCTGGATAGCATAAAGAGATACTTGAATAAAAGTTTTTCAATGGAAGACCTCGGTGAAGCTGCTTACATATTGGGCATTAAGATCTATAGAGATAGATCAATACGCTTAATTGGACTTTCACAAAGCACATACCTTGACAAAGTTTTGAAGAAGTTCAAAATGGATCAAGCAAAGAAAGGGTTCTTGCCTGTATTGCAAGGTGTGAAGTTGAGTAAGACTCAAAGCCCGACCACTGCAGAAGATAGAGAGAAAATGAAAAGTGTTCCCTATGCTTCAGCCATAGGCTCTATCATGTATGCAATGCTGTGTACCAGACCTGATGTGTGCCTTGCTATAAGTCTAGCAGGGAGGTACCAAAGTAATCCAGGAGTGGATCACTGGACAGCGGTCAAGAACATCCTGAAATACCTGAAAAGGACTAAGGATATGTTTCTCGTATATGGAGGTGACAAAGAGCTCATCGTAAATGGTTACATTGATGCAAGCTTTGACACTGATCCGGACGATTCTAAATCGCAAACCGGATACGTGTTTACATTAAATGGTGGAGCTGTCAGTTGGTGCAGTTCAAAGCAAAGCGTCGTGGCGGGATCTACGTGTGAAGAGGAATACATAGCTGCTTCGGAAGCAGCCAATGAAGGAGTCTGGATGAAGGAGTTCATATCCGATCTAGGTGTCATACCTAGTGCATCAGGTCCAATGAAAATCTTTTGTGACAATACTGGAGCAATTGCCTTAGCGAAGGAATCCAGATTTCACAAGAGAACCAAACACATCAAGAGACGCTTCAATTCCATCCGGGATCTAGTCCAGGTGGGAGACATAGAGATTTGCAAGATACATACGGATCTGAATGTTGCAGACCCGTTGACTAAGCCTCTTCCACGAGCAAAACATGATCAACACCAAGACTCCATGGGTGTTAGAATCATTACTATGTAATCTAGATTATTGACTCTAGTGCAAGTGGGAGACTGAAGGAAATATACCCTAGAGGCAATAATAAAGTTATTATTTATTTCCTTATATCATGATAAATGTTTATTATTCATGCTAGAATTGTATTAGCCAGAAACATAATACATGTGTGAATATATAGACAAACAGAGTGTCACTAGTATGCCTCTACTTGACTAGCTTGTTAATCAAAGATGGTTATGTTTCCTAACCATGAACAAGGAGTTGTTATTTGATTAACAAGGTCACATCATTAGTTGAATGATCTGATTGACATGACCCATTCCGTTAGCTTAGCACCCGATCGTTTAGTATGTTGCTATTGCTTCCTTCATGACTTATACATGTTCCTATGACTATGAGATTATGCAACTCCCGTTTACCGGAGGAACACTTTGTGTGCTACCAAACGGCACAACGTAACTGGGTGATTATAAAGGTGCTCTACAGGTGTCTCCGAAGGTACTTGTTGAGTTGGCGTATTTCGAGATTAGGATTTGTCACTCCGAATGTCGGAGAGGTATCTCTGGGCCCTCACTTAAGCCTTGCAAGCATTTCAACTAATGAGTTAGTTGCGAGATGATGTATTACGGAACGAGTAAAGAGACTTGCCAGTAACGAGATTGAACTAGGTATTGGATACCGACGATCGAATCTCGGGCAAGTAACATACCGATGACAAAGGGAACAACGTATGTTGTTGTGCGGTTTGACCGATAAAGATCTTCGTAGAATATGTAGGAACCAATATGGGCATCCAGGTCCCGCTATTGGTTATTGACCGGAAACGTGTCTCGGTCATGTCTACATTGTTCTCGAACCGTAGGGTCCGCACGCTTAAGGTTTCGATGACAGTTATATTATGAGTTTATGTATTTTGATGTACTGAAGGTTGTTCGGAGTCTCGGATGTGATCACGGACATGACGAGGAGTCTCGAAATGGTCGAGACATAAAGATTGATATATTAGACGGATATATTTGGACACCGGAAAGGTTCCGGATGAGATTGGGATTATACCGGAGTTCCGGGAGGTTACCGGAACCCCCCGGTAAGTATATGGGCCTTATTGGGCCTTAGTGGAAGGGAGGGAGAAGGAGCAAGGGAGGGGGCGCCCCCCCCAAGCCCAATCCGAATTGGGAGGGGGGCCGGCCCCCCCTTTCCTTCACTCCTCCCCCCTCTTCCTTCCCTCTCCTACTCCTAATAGGAAAGGGGGCCAAACCTACTTGGAGTAGGTTTGCCCCCCCTAGGGCGCGCCTCCCCCTTAGGCCGGCCTCCTCCTCCCTCCCTCCTTTATATACGGGGGCGGGGGGAACCCCATAGACACACAAGTTGATCATTGAGATCGTTCCTTAGCCATGTGCGGTGCCCCCCTCCACGATATTACACCTCGGTCATATTGTAGCGGTGCTTAGGCGAAGCCCTGCGACAGTAGAACATCAAGATCGTCACCACGCCGTCGTGCTGACGGAACTCCTCCCCGTGCCTCTGCTGGATCGGAGTTCGGGGTGCGTCATCGAGCTGTACGTGTGTCAAGAACTCGGAGGTGCCGGAGTAAGGGTGCTTGGATCGGTTGAACCGGGAGGACGTACGACTACTTCCTCTACGTTGCGTCAACGCTTCCGCTTCGGTCTATGAGGGTACGTAGACAACACTCTCCCCTCTCGTTGCTATGCTTCACCATGATCTTGCGTGTGCATAGGAAAAGTTTTGAAATTACTATGTTCCCCAACACTACACCCCTTCTAACCCCAACCCCAGCAGATAGTAACCCAGTTCCAGTTGACACAGCACCATCTCCACCATCGAGCACCCAAACATGAGCAGTTAGTAAGGCAACTACACCGCCCAAAGCACGAGGACCACCACTCCGAACCCCAAGTCAATGCTTGAAGCAGAAGAAGAATTGTTCTCAGGTCAGGTTCTGTAGCTATAGTTCATACTACTTTGCTCTTGCATCACTGTATTTACTCATACCAACTAATTTCCAATTTGCAGGATGCATTGAAACTCCAATGGTGCAACAGGTATGTTTTAAACCTGTTTCTTTAACATGTTTGCTGTTGTAACTTGCTCTATGTTGATTTCAGTTTCAATTGAATAAACAGGTATGTTCTCATGCCATGCACATTACAAGTGTTGTTAGTGTTGTGTAGTTACCCACACTTATATTATGTCTATGCTGCTTTGTCTTAAATAGATATGATTCAAACTGTATCTATCTTGATTTGGCAACATAAACTAGAATGATATAGACCATACAGTGACCATACTACATAGATATATGTTTGTTTCATGTTGTTATCTTTTCCACCTTACTACTGAACTGGTTTACCAAAATGAGTTTCATATACTACATTGTGAACATGTGAAGTGTTTGTTTGTTTCTCTTTTAGAACGCAGATAAAATATTGGAGAAGAGTACCCTGTTATGCAATGGTAAAGGAAGTAATGCAGATAAGGTTCAAGATAGTGAGACATCCCTGTTGGTCTACAAGAAAGCTGATAAAAATTATATTGAAGACACTGAGACAACCCCAAAGTCCTTTCTTGATGTAGTGTTCGAGTTACTGGCTACTATTGCTGGCACCAGCTCTTCGAACTCGCTGCCAGAATCAGTTTGGCTTCTTGAGTCTCAACTTCAATTTGAAAGATATTGATCTAATGTTATGCGACATGAAGTCGAAGGACTGAGGAAGAACCTGTAGAATTTAGATGCATACTTTTTGGTGCAACAGCAAGTGTTGGAGGATTTAAGCGCCAAAAAAGTGAAAGTTAATAAGCTTGCTAAGCATCTTACCAGCATTATGGGTACCCAGGATATTGTTTGTTGAGCTCTTATGAAGTGGTTTTAGTTTTGGACTTGTTTTCCTGTGGCGTTTATTTGCACTGGTCACCAACTTTGACAACCAGTGTATATGATATGCTGCTTTGTTCCCTATATTTGCACTGGTGGCGAACTTTGATGCCCAGTGGACGTAATATGTGTAATAGCCGTGATAGTCTAGTGTAACTTGCTTGCTTATTTATACCCTTATTGTCTTGTTTATTTGTTTCCTTGTAGTCAGTGCAGTTCTTTTTCCACGGTTTGCTAGTAGCCGCAATATCCTATTTTCTAAAACTAGGCCACAATAACCATGGGCTACATATTTACTGTAGTTACCATGGGCCTCCTACGGGCCGTAAAAGCAATGGGCCTTCTAAGGGCCGTAGAAACAATGTGCCTTCTACGAGGCGTAGAAACAATGGGCCTTCTATGGGCCGTAGACACAATGGGCCTTCTACGGGCCGTATCATCAATGGGCCTTCTACGGGCCG
Organism: Triticum dicoccoides; assembly: GCF_002162155.2. NCBI lineage: Eukaryota > Viridiplantae > Streptophyta > Magnoliopsida > Poales > Poaceae > Triticum > Triticum dicoccoides. The sequence goes on from NC_041391.1 coordinate 260,874,800, forward strand.
TATGATCGGTTGGCCAAACATGGGCCAATAACAGACCGCATTATGGTCGTAAACGGGCTAGACTTGGAATCGTCCGTTCGTGGGCTGACCATAACGAGCCGTCGTTAATCGGTCATATTTGATGACGCTATGAAAACAGCCCAACATGTTAATGGGCCACAAATGGGCCGACTGTAACCACGGGCTGAATTTGGCCCACAAGCAGAAAATGATAGTAATGGGCCGTAAGTAAACGAATGCTGGAAATGAGCTCAAGAATAAACGGACCCTTAGAAGGCCAAAAGATAACATGGGCAGGAAATGGCCCAACGGAATAATGGGCCTTTAATGGGTATAAAGTGATACACTGTTCATTACAGGCCAGTTTCACCACGTGCCGTTAATGGGTATAAAGTGATACGCTGTTCATTACGGGCCAGTTTCATCACGTGCCGTTAATGGGCCAAGAGTTACAAAGGGCCTCATATGGGCGGCTGGAAGTTAAAACGGGCTAGAATCATATTGGATAGCCCAGATGACGCTACTGGGCCTAATTTGGATAGGGCATAATGGGCCCTGGGTTAGCGGGCTATAAATGGGCTATATGCGAACACGCTATTAACAAGCTTTCCGTGGGCTGGCCCACCACCTTTTGACCAAGTCAAATGGGCCGGCCTTTTCCACAGGAATGGGCCTCTATTTGGCCATGCCACGTGTCGACGTATCATAGGCGCCTTCGGTCCAATGACTGGATGACATATGTCCCAACGGTGAGCCGACACGTGTTTCCTCCATCCAATGATGATTTTACACGTGGAAAATCCCCATTGGTCGGGGCTGTTAACGGGTTATCGGATCCAAAATCGGACCCGATAGCTTAACGGTGTTCCGTTATGGTGGATCCCACGTGTCGGTCACCCTTGACGAAAGCACTTCTATGATGCGCGATTTATCGTCATGGAAGTGGACAGTTCTGTGATGATAATTTTGGTAATGTCATGGAACACTTCTACGACAGCACAGGTATGACTATCTTGATTCTGTCATAAAACCGTCATGGATGTACATGCATGACAGAAAATGTTACCTACCATGTCAAACACGTATCATCACGGAAGAGTTTTTTTGTAGTGACAACGAGTTGAAACTATAGACGACCTCAAAGGGGGACTTGCCGGTATTTGAATGTCTTGCACGGCTGTAGGCGTACACGGTGATGGGTAAACACTCTTCCCACTCCTTCATGTTCTTCTTTATCAACACAGGTAGGAGCTTAGATAGTGTCCGGTTCGTGACCTCCGTTTGGCCGTCGTTTGTGGATGGTATGCTGAGGAGAATAGGAGCTTGACTCTGAGCTTGGCGCATAGCGTCTTCCAAAAGTAGCTTAGGAACTTGACGTCACGGTCTGACATGATAGTCTTGGGCACTCCATGTAGATGCAAGATTTCCCTACAAAATAGATTGGCAACATGAGAAGCATCGTCTATCTTGTTGCATGGGATAAAATGTCTTTTGATGCTTGCTCGAACTACATCGGTATTTCCCCAAAGAGGAAGGGATGATGCAGCATAGATACGGTAGGTATTTCCCTCAGTGATGAGACCAAGGTTATCGAACCAGTAGGAGAACCAAGCAACTCAACATAAACAGCCCCTCCACACAAATAACAAATACTCGCAACCCGACATGTTAAAGGGGTTGTCAATCACTTTCGGGTAACGGTGCCTCAAATTGGCAAGAAGACGTGATAAAGTTGTGATTGATAGGATAAATAGAACACAAAATAAATAAAGTGCAGCAAGGTATTTTTGTATTTTTGGTTTAACAGATCTGAAAATAAAAGCAAAGGAAAATAGACCGCAAAGGAAAATATGACAAGAAGAGACTCGGGGGGTCGTAGGTTTAACTAGTGGCTTCTCTCGAGAAAAATAGCAAACGATGGGAAAACAATTACTGTTGAGCAATTGATAGAACTTCATATAATTATGAGGATATCCAGGCAATGATCATTATATAGGCATCACGTCCAAGATTAGTAGACCGACTCCTGCCTGCATCTACTACTATTACTCCACACATCGACCGCTATCCAGCATGCATCTAGTGTATTAAGTTCATGGAAAAATGGAGTAATGCAATAAGAATGATGACATGATGTAGAGAAGATTTATTTATGTAGAAATCATCCCCATCTTGTTATCCTTAATAGAAACGATCCATACGTGTCGTTTCCCCTTCTGTCACTGCGATCAAGAATAGTAAGATCGAACCCATCACAAAGCACCTCTTCCCATTGCAATATAAATAGATCAAGTTTGCCAAACAAAACCCAAATATTGGATAGGAAATATGAGGCTATAATCAATCATGCATATAAGAGATCAAAGAAGACTCAACTAACTTTCATGGATAAAAACTTAGATCTGATCATAAACTCAAAGTTCATCTAATCTCAATAAACACACCGCAAAAAGACTTACATCATATGGATCTCCAAGAGACCATTGTATTGAGAATCAAGAGAGAGAGAGAGAGAGAGAGAGAGAGAGAGAGAGAGGAAGCCATCTAGATACTAACTATGGACTCGTAGGTCTACAATGAACTACTCACACATCATCGGAGAGGCACCAATGGACATGATGAACCCCTCCGTGATGGTGTCTAGATTTGATTTGGTGTTTCTGGAACTTGCGGCGGCTAGAATTGATTTTCGTCGACTCCCCGAGGGTTTCTGGAATATTGGGGTATTTATAGAGCAAAGAGGCGGTGCGGGAGGCCACCGAGGTGGGCACAACCCACCTGGGCACGCCTGGGCCCCTTGGTGCGCCCTGGTGGGTTGTGCTCCCCTCGGAGCTCCCATCAGGTACTTTCTTGGCCCATACGGTGTCTTCTAGTCTAGAAAAAATCCACAAAAAGATTCGCTGTGTTTGGACTCCGTTTGGAATTGATTTCCTGCGATGTAAAAAACAAGCAGAAAACAGCAATGGCACTGGGCACTATGTCAATAGGTTAGTACAAAAAATGATATAAAATGGCTATAAAATGATTGTAAAACATCCAAGAATGATAATATAGCAACATTCAGCAATCAAAAATTATAGATACGTTGGAGACGTATCAGTGTCATCTTCGAGAAACGGTCCACAACAACAAACACGAAATCTTTCCATTTTTAGTTCTAGGTAAGCCAAGCACAAAGTCCATACTAATATCTTCCCATGGGTGATATCAAATAGGAAGTGGCATATAGAGACCATGGGATTGAGCTTTAGACTTAGCTTCCAACATGTAGAGCATCGGTTGGTGTAGCGAGATGCATCGTGGAACATCTTGGGACAAAGTTAGTTCTTGGAGAGCATAGTGAATGTCTTGTCACGTCAAAAGTGTCCCATAAACCCTCCTCCATAAGATTCTTCAAAAGTAACAAACAATGACAAGACTCGGGGATACATAGTTTGTTAGCTCTCATAAGATAATCATCTTTGATGTAATAGCGTTCCCAAGATGTATGTGTCGAACATTTGGCATAAGGAATAGCAAAAGTAGGGTCATGCGCATACAAGTCCTGTATGTGCTCAAAGCCAATGATATTCAATTCAAGTTGAGTAACATGCATGCATTTGCGGGAAAGAGCATCCGCCACAACATTCTCTTTAACCTGATGACATAAGGAAAGACTCAATAAACCCACTCCATTTGGCATGTTGCTTATACAATTTAGTTTGATCCTTAAGGTATTTAAGCGTTTCATGATCCGTGTGGATGACAAATTCATGAGGACGGAGATAATGTTCCCACACATGCCAAACTCGTACTAAGGCATATAGCTATTTGTTATAGATGGGATAATTGAGTTGTACGACAGAAAGTTTTTCACTAAAATAAGTAATTGGGCGCTTATCTTGCATTAACACACCTCCTATACCATTGCCACTAGCATCACAATGAACTTCAAAAGTTTTTTCAAAATTGGGAAAGCCAAGCAAAGGAGTATGCGCAAGAAAATTCTTAAGCTCATGAAATGCTTTATCTTGGGATGTTCCCCAAAAGAATGGTGCATTCTTCTTACACAAGGCATGCAAAGGGAATGCAACGGTGATAAAGTCCTTAACAAATATACGATAGAAAGCGGCTAGGACAAGGAAAATTCTCACTTGTTGCAAGTTGGTTGGTTGGGGCCAACTTTTAATAGGATCAATTTTAGCTTCATCTACATGAACACCCTTAGATGACATGACAAAACCCTTGAAATCAAGCTTATCAACACCAAATAGGCATTTGTCCATATTAGCATAAGGGCGCTCTTTTCTTAGAGTTTGCAAAACGGTTCTAATATGGGTGCCGTGATCTTCTAGAGACATGCTAAAGTACACCACAACAAATACGCCAATAAGAGAGAAGAACATAATGCATCACATGCACAAAAGTGTCAGGTGCTTCGGATAAGCCCATAGGCATAACTAGCCATTCATACAAGCCAAACTTGGTTTTGAAAGTGGTTTTCCATTAATCACCTTCTTGAATGTGGATTTGGTAATAGCCACTTTTAAGATCAATTTTGGAGAAAATGGTGGCTCCGTTAAGCTGATCTAGCATATCGTCAAGGCGAGGAATAGGATATCTATAACGAACGGTGATAGCATTGATGGCAAGGCAATCGGAACACATGCGAAAATTATCATCTTTCTTGGGCACAAGAATAACTAAGACGACACAAGGACTTAAGCTTTCACGTACATGCCCATTTTCAATAAGTTGTTGTACTTTCCTTTGTATTTCTTTTGTTTCTTTGGAGTTGCCGCACTAGGGTGCCCTGTTTGGTAACAGTGCGCCAGGAATGAGGTCGATTCGGTGTTTGGTGCCGCGTAGTGGAGGTAGACCCAGAGGTAGCTCAGCGGGGAATATGTCCTTGAATTCCTACAATAGAGAAGACAACACTAAAGGTAGATTGTGAGAGGTGTTAGTCCTTGTTGCTTCATCCTTGCACACTAGGACATAGTGCATAACACTTGATGGGTTCTCATACATTTCTCTCATCTCACTTTTGGTAGCAAATAACACTAATTTTTTCTTGTCGCTCATCGTGGAGGCACTCGATTTTGGCTTGTGGTGCTCACTCTCTTTTTGGTGGCTCTCTCTCTCTCTCACTATTCTCTCCATGATGGGTGGTTGCTTGCTTGTCGGCGATCACTTGACATGGTGACATAGGTCGTAGCACGTACTCCTTTTCCTTCATCTTGAAGCTATAGTGATTGGTTCTTCCATTGTAGAGGACGTCATGGTCGAATTGACAAGGTCGTCCAAGTAGGAGATGACAAACGGACATATGAACCACATCACACTCCAAAAAGTCTTCACAGGCGCCAATCTTGAAGGAGACTTGAATGGTGTGCTCCACTTGGATGGTGCCGGAATCGCTAAGCCATTGGACCTTGTAGGGGCGACGATGATTCATCTTGACAAATTGTAGCTTGGAAGATTTCTCTTCACTTGCCCAGTTGTGGCAACTTCCTACATCGATGATGACCTTCACGGACCTTCCATTGATGTCCGCCTTGGTGTGGAAGATATGGCATGTTTAGTCTTCGTCTTGTTGATGTTGAAGTGTCAAGACCTTGGAGACAACGTGATGCAGAGCATCCTTCCATAATCCCCATGGAATTTTCTTAGAACGACACGGAAATACCGCATATAGGTAGGTATAGTGGACTCATATGGCAAAACTGGTTTAAGGGGTTTTGGATGCACAAGTAGTGATCATACTTAGTGCAAAACGAAGGCTAGCAAAAAGATTGAGAAGCGACCAACCAAGAAACAAAATATCTCATACCCAAGCATTAATCATAGGTAACACCGAATAATGCACCGAAAGTAGGATATAAATTTCATTGCATAACTATTGACTTTCGTGCTTGCATAGGGAATCACAAACCTTAACACCAATATTCTTACTAAAGCACAATTACTCATCAACATGACTCACATATCATACCGTCATATCTCAAAACTATTACTAAGAATCAAGTTTATTTTGTCCAATGATCTTCATGAATTTTTTTATTATATCCACCTTGGATATCTGTCACTTTGGGACTATTTTCATGTGTTGCTTTTAATAAGCTCAAACAAATTTAAGTGAAGAACAGGAGCATAAGATTTCTTTCTCTCAAAATAATCTAAGTGAAGCAAGAGAGAATTTCTTAAAATATTTACTAACTCCCAAATAAATCTAAGTGAAGCATGAGATCATTTCTTCAAAAATAAAAAAGCACACCGTGCTCAAAAACATATAAGTGAAGCACTAGAGCAATTCCATGGCTCTAAAAAATTAAGTGAAGCGTAGGAGCAAGCATATCATTATTTTTGGCTATCTCAAGAAGTTGTTTTCAGCAAGGATTAAAGACTTAAAACACAAAGAAAAACAAACAAAGACTCATATCATACAAGACGGTCCAAGCAAAACTCATAATATGTGATGAATAAAAATAAAGTTCCAAGTAAAATACCGATGGTTGTTAGAAGAAAGAGGGGATGCCACTAGGGGGCATCCCCAAGCTTAGTTGCTTTCCACTTCTTGAATATTATCTTGGGGTGCCTCGGGCATCCCCAAGCTTAGACTTTTTCTAATCCTTATTCCTTCATCCATCATAAGATCACCCAAAACGCGAAAACTTCAATCACACAAAACTCAACAAAACCTTTGTGAGATCCGTTAGTATAAGAAAGCAAACCACTACTATAAGTACTGTTGAAAACCCATTCATATTTTATTTTTGCATTGTATCTATTGTATTCCAAACTTTCTACGGAAAAACTCTTCAAAGAAAACCATAGAATCATCAAAACAAGCACACAACGCAAAGAAAACAGAACCTGTCAAAAACAGAACAGTCTGTAGCAATCTGACTACTTCGAATACTTCTGTAACTCCAAAAATTCTGAAAAATTAGGAAGACATGAATAATTTGTTTATTAATCTTATGCAAAATGAATCAAATCAAAATAACTATTCTACTAAAAACTAAAAATAATTTCGTGAGCACAAAAGTTTCTATTTTTCCGCAAGATCAAATCAACTTTCACCCAAATCATCCCAAAGGCCTTGCTTGGCACAAACACTAATTTAAACCACAAAAACACATCTAATCAGAGGCATAATTATGTATTTTATTGAAAACAGCATGTAAACTAAAAGGCAAAAAGATACAAGTTGGGTTACCTCCCAACGAGCGCTATCGTTTTACGCCCCTAGCTAGGCATAAAATTTTATTGATGATCACAAGTAAATAATAATTGAAACACAAAGAGAACATCCTAAAACAAGTGGCAATCACATTTAAGTCAAAAATACTTCCTATGCTTAGGAATTTTATAATCAAACAAATTATCAAGACAAAAATCATCTAGCTTATGCAAAAGAGAGGAAGAAAACATTGGCAATCTCAACATAACGAGTGGTAATCTAGTAACATGAAAATTTTTACAACCATATTTTTCTCTCTCGTAATAATTACATGATCATACTCAAATTCAAGAATATATCTATCATAAACAATATTCTCTTTATGACCCACATGCATAAAAAGTTGACACTCTTCCAAAATAGTGGGATTATCATCAAATAAAGTCATGACCTCTCCAGGGCCACTTTCTTGAAAAATTTCATAAGATTGAACACTCTCCAAATAAGTGGGATTATTTTTACCTAAAGTTGACACTCTTATAAACCCACTTTTAATATTACCGCAAGCATATTTATCATGAGGTTTAAATAAATTTTCAAGCTCATAAGAATCATTATCACCCCAATCATGATCATTGCAAAACAAGCATCTCCAAGCATGGGGTTTTGCATATCACTAACATAATTGACATTAACGGAATTTACAATAACATGATTGCAATCATGCTTTTCATTCAAGGAGCTATCATGAATCACTTTATAAATTCCTTCGTTTAACATTTCATCACAATTTTCAGATTCATAAATCTCAACCAAAACATCATAAAGATAATCTAGTGAACTCAATTCACATCAATTGGTTCATCATAATTGGATCTTTTGAAAAGATTAGCAAGTGGATGAGGATCCATAACAATAGATTTTTAGCAAGCAAAGATGCAAGCAAATCATTAGTGCATGATGCTGCTAACGTGACACTACGATCAGAGTCCCTTCAAGAAACCATGTGCGATGCAATAATTGCAAATGGTGGTGTAAGAGAACCATCAAAAATGTCCAAAATATTTGCGATCGCAGATGCATCAAACATGGTTCAGACTTTAGTTGCATTGTAACATCCCAAATTTTCAATTTGGAATGTTATACATTAGATCATCATTGCATATCATCTTTTATTGCATTTTGGGTTGATCCTAGAAACTCTACGCAACTCAAGGACCCACGGAGAGAGTTGGGGATTTCGTTATTTTCATATTTGAGTTTTCTCAAATTTTGAAAAGAGGATCATTTGATTTTAATTATTTTTCTCTGCGAATATTTCATATATGAAAAATAAAGAGAAGGGATAAAATGACTATCCCAAAATAAAGAAATATTGAAGGGAAAATATTAAAATCAAATAAGAATTTTATTCAGAGTTTTATCGCTATTTTATTTGAATTAAGAAAAAATGTGTTTTTCAAAATTGCATTAGAGGCCCAAATAAATGTTCACTTTGTCCACTATATTTTTGAAGGACGGGGAAAATTTATTTTAGGATTTTTGGAGTCTGTTTAGTATTTCTTTTAATTGTTTTTCTGCGTGTCGGAATATTTTAAATAAAAAACCGATCTAACCGGGCTGTGTCCGCCTGGGACACTGACTCGGTCGGCCCTTTAAAAGAGGTCGAGGCCCCGAGCGCCGCCAGCCCAAGTCACCGCCGCCTCGAACCCAAACCCTAGTGCTGCCCGATCCGCGCCACCGCCACCGCCGCGTTGCCGTTCCGCCGCCCACCTCGCCGACAGCCCCGTCGCCGCCCGACCCGAGCCCCGCCGCCGCCCGCCGTCGCCTCGCCGCCGTTCACCGCCGACCTGCCGGTGTTGCCGTCGCCGCCGGAGTCCCCGCCACCGCCGCTGACTCGGTTGCCGAGGTAGCCACTGGTTTTCGCCGGTTTTCGCAAGAAAACCGATTGGTTTTTTTATAAAAGAAAACCCTAGGTTTATTTTTTTTATATAGATCAGTTTTTTTCTGGTTTAGTTAAATAACAGACGTTCGTCCGTACGTTCGTTTTAACAAACGGTGTTCACTCGTTATCCGCAGACAGCGAACGTTCGTTCGTTAGCCTGTTCGTCAGCTTTTCTTTTTCCAGGGTTTTTCCGCGATAATTTTTGATCGCGATTTTTGCCCTTATCTTTGTTTTAGTTTATCTTTTCGCTCGTTTATCGGAATCAGGCGATTCAAGCGCCTAGATCTTTGTCTCGAAGCCCTCTTTCTGTTTAAACAACTTGAACAAGATTTTGATACTATAAGATTTGACTTTAGTCCAGATTAGTTAACAGATCTTGTTTCTTTCGCCGTTTGAGTTGCGTTGCTTCGTTTGATTTGATTCTTTTTGTGAACCGGAGTTCTCAAGTTGAACTTTCTGGTTAGATCTCTTATTTGAGTTTTACTCGTGCTTCTAGTTTGAGTGCTTATGTATGTATTTATTCGTTTGCGATAGAGTACTCGGAGTGCGAAGCATGCTACTATGAGTCTCTAGGTTTCACGGATCATCAGCAAGGCAAGTAACACTTTGATCATACCTCTTTACTACCCTGTTTTATTGCATTAGATCAGCCCTCAAATCAATTGCATGGTTGGGATCTGATTAACATGTGGTTTTTGGGAAGTAGATGATGAGATAAAACCTATTGCCATGTTTATTATCAAATCTTTGGGAGTTACTTCTATGTTATGCTTATATTGCTATGTTATGCTTGTAGACATGGTTTGGGTGACCATGACAGATGTGAGTATTGTTAAATAATGGTTAACTTAAGGTGGCTACTTAAATACACATCTGGGTGGATTGCTTGAGGCACCCTGGAGTACCCAGTGGTTGTCAGGGCACCTGCAGAATCCAGTTTTGTCCTAGGATATCCCGGAGTTCCCGTGTGATCATCCTATGGTCCGCCACCCAGGCTCAAAGGGATCATAAGATTGTTGATGCTAGAAACTTCCATGTGCAGCCACAAGCCAATATGGGCTCTGGCATAGTTGAGTAAGTTGTGTGAAGCTCTTGAAGAGGTAGACTAGCAGATGTAGTGGGTTGTAGGTGGTACTGTCTATCCAGAGTAGAGTGTTAATGCTTCAGAAAGACTGTGTCTCGAATCTTCGACCATGGATGTATTCGAGTCTTGTGGGGAGAAGTGCGCAAACCTCTGCAGAGTGTACAAACTAATCATGGTTAGCCTTGTCATCGGTTATGGACATCTTGAGTATCTGGTTCTAGGATTATCAGGTTGATCTCATCACTCTAAATATAATTTGATTGGGTTTAATGATGATGTTTAATTGGGATTGAGTTGGAGGAACCTTCTCAATGTTTAACAACCACCATGATAGTTAAATAAAATTTATGCCTTTGTTGTAGGGAAAAATTGACTTTATGCAAAAACTGTAACCATAGAGCTTTCCACTAGCCAAAAATGCATGTAGTGATTGCATTTATTCTGTTCATTACTCTATGTTACATTGCCAACATATTCCTTGTGCTGACCCATTTCGGGCTCCAACATTTATGTTGCAGACTTTTCAGACGATGAGTAAGCTGCCATAGGTCGTTGTCTTTCACTCAGCTATGACGTTGGAGTTGATGGAATCACTTTATCTTCCAAGCCTTCCGCTATTATCGATTTTAGATGGCCTTAAGCCATATTATTATAATGAGTTCTCCTTTGAGACATTCGATGTAATAAGTGTGTGATTGAAACTCTATTATAAATCCTCGAGTACTGTGCATGTCAGCATTACCGATCCAGGCATGACACTGATGCACAGAGATTAGACTGTTTGAGGTCTGGTCGCTACAAGATGGTATCAGAGCACACGCTGACTGTAGGACACGACCACTAAGCTAAAACCCTAGATCACTACTCTCTTCTCATTTCTGACTCCTCTCCCTTTTCTACTCTATAGGATGGCGGATGCAAGGAACAAGTTCACCCAACCGGATGAAGATACACCTTTTGGACGACACTTGAAGGAAGTCACTAGATACATGAACATCAGAATACCAAGCTTCACCGGGACCTACATCGCCACTTTACCAGAAGCGGAGCGTTGGATGATTCAAGTTCAAGTTCCAGGAAGGACGTTCATGCCAGTCACTGTGCCCATAGAGTTTTCCTTTGATGCACCAACCTGGAGTCTAGGAAAGAGCATGGCAGCCGACATCACCATGGGACGCATTGGAGAAGTTTACCACAAGGATCTTAAGGATACTATCTACCAAATTTGTGGGTGCCGAGATGAGCAATGGGAGATGATCAGCACTAGGAGGGATAGGTCTATTGCAGCTTTCATCCAGGAGTTAAACCAGCACATTCGTCGCTAGGAGAACCAGATGTGCGCAGGCATGATAGATCTGAAGAAGGCAATGACCAGGATCACGGAGCTGGAGGAAGAACTCTAGTCTACACGTGATGGATATTAGGAGGAAATGACGATACTCGTGGAGAAGAATGACGATTTGACGAGGAAGCTAGGAGTATTCATGGGAGACCCCGCGCCAGGAGGAGAAGACGACGATTCCACTTGTCCGGAGAACTACATCATCATTGATGACACCGACTCAGACCCTGATGATAGTGATGATGACTATGTGGATGAAGCTGGAGCAGATATCATGGAGTCTTCCACCGATTAAAACTTCTAGTCGACCACCATATCAGTAGTAGTATTCCCACATGTATATAGTATAGTCCGAGCTCTTTTGTAATGATAGTTAGACCGATGTATGCCCTTGTTTGGATTGATTGAAGTGATATGTTTGTGTTTGTCTCATGTGCATATCAGTAGTGTTTTCCCTCTAGATCTCATTCTATTCTGTTTTCTCATCTTTTCTAAACCCATCAGATGCCTCCGAGACGCGACAATGGATTTGCTTTCCCACTGGAGCTCACTCAGTTGATCCAGCAGCAGAATACCCTGATGCAGCTACTAGTCCAGAACCAGAATCAGGGGAACAACAACAACAACAACAACAACAACCCACCACCACCACCTGTTGATCACTTAGCCCGTTTTCTAAGGTTGAATCTGCTGGTGTTCTCCAGTAGCACCGAGCCGATAGTTGCAGATGATTGGCTCCGCAAGATTGGAAGGGAGTTGACCACTGCAGGATGCTCAGATGCGGAGAGAGTGCGATTTGCCGCACATCATCTTGATTGACCCGTAGCATCATGGTGGGAGAATTTCACAGCCACTTACCCCATCGACACTGTCACATGGGACCAGTTTCAACAGGCTTTTCACACTGCTCATGTTTCAACAGGAGCAATGGCCATGAAGAAGCGCGAGTTTCGCAACTTGCGCCAAGGAGGATGCATATTGGGCCATTATGTGGATGATTTTAGTAAGTTAGCATGTTATACCCCGGATGACGTTGCTACGGATGCAGCTAAGCAGGAGAAGTTTCTGGAAGGACTGAATGATGAGCTGAGCATGCAATTGATGGTGGCAACCTTCAACAACTACCAGGAGTTGGTAGATAGAGCTCTTATGATTGAAGGGAAGCAGCAGCAGATTGACAACCGCAAGAGGAAGTATGGACAAGGGAAGTACAATTCAGGAGCTCAGCAGAGGCCCCGTTTTACCCCGAACTCAGGAGGACACATTCACCATAACCACGGATGCCATAATTCCAATGGAGGGAGTTCGCATAACGATAGTGGCCCCAAGAATGGGAATGGGAATGGAGGAAGTAATGGCCAGAACCATTCCAACCCAGCAACGCCCACCAAGAAGGATCTAAGTCACATTACTTGTTTCAAGTGCGGGAAGAATGGACATTACGCCATGGAGTGTTCTGAAGCAAAGAATGGAAATGGCAATGGAAGCTCTGGGAAGAAGCCCAACCCTTTCAACAGGGGACAAGTAAACCACGTTAGCGTGGAGGAGGTTGAAGCGCAACCCGATGCAGTAATAGGTAAGTTTTTGGTTAAGTCATTTACTGCAATCGTTCTTTTTGATACTGGTGTATCGCATTCATACATATCAAAGGGATTTGTGGATAAGTTTAATCTACCAAGCCAAGCCCTTAGGTCACCCATGTTAGTAACCTCGCTAGGAGAAGAGTATATGGCTAGCCTATGGTGTGATCGGTTACCATTAAGGATTGGTAACTACGTGTTCCCCTCAAATCTAATAGTATTGGAGTCACAAGGACTGGATGTAATATTAGGCATGGATTGGTTATCGAAGTATGGAGGGAACATTGACTACGCCAGTAAGTCGATTTTGCTCACCACCCCAGAAGGTAGAAGGATCAAGTATGTATCCCGGCATGTGCCGAAGAGGACTCAAGTGAATTCCTTATCAGGAGTTGTACAGGAGGAAGTACCAGTCGTGAAGGATTTCCCTTATGTATTTCCAGAAGAGTTGCCAGGCATGCCACCGGATAGAGACATTGAGTTTTTGATTGAGCTTTTGCCAGGCACAGGGACAATATCTAAGAGATCGTATCGGATGCCCACAAAGGATTTGGAGGAATTAAGAAGAAGATTAAGGAGTTACTAGATAAATGCTATATTCGCCCAAGTTTGTCACCTTGGGGATCACCAGTGCTTCTAGTGGAGAAGAAGGATGGATCGTTGAGGATGGTTGTTGATTATCGAGGATTGAATGAAGTAACGATCAAGAACAAGTACCCACTGGCGATGATCAATGATTTGTTTGACCAGTTGCAAGGAGCTAAAGTATTTTCCAAGATCCATCTGCGATAAGGATACCACCAGCTGAAGATTCGAGAGCAGGATATACCTAAGACAGCTTTACCACAAGGTATGGGCTATATGAGTACACCGTTATGTCATTTGGTCTGACTAACGCACCTACCTATTTCATGAACATGATGAACAAGGTGTTTATGGAGTTCTTGGATAAGTTCATTGTGGTGTTCATTGATGACATATTGGTCTACTCGGAGAATGAAGAGGAGCATAAGGAGCATTTGCGTTTGGTACTTGGGAAGCTCAGAGAACATCAGTTATATGCCAAGTTCAGTAAGTGTGAGTTTTGGTTGAAGGAAGTTGGATTCCTTGGACATGTTATATCGGGAGAAGGAATAGCAGTAGACCCCACCAAGGTTGTCAGTGTGACAAATTGGGAAGCACCCACATCAGTGGGAGAGATCCGGAGTTTTCTTGGACTCGCAAGATACTACAGGAGGTTCATTGAGAATTTCTCTAAGATTGCAAAGCCCATGACGGAGTTGTTGAAGAAGGACACCAAGTTCAAATGGACTGAGGAATGTGAAGCCAGTTTTCAGGAGTTGAAGAAACGTTTGGTTACAGCTCCAGTGTTGATTCTTCCAGATCAACGCAAGGATTATCAAGTGTATTGCGACGCTTCTCGTCGAGGACTTGGAGCAGTGCTTATGCAGGAGGGAAGAGTTGTTTGATATGCCTCACGACAGCTTAAACCCCATGAGTTGAACTATGCTACGCACGATTTGGAGTTAGCTGCCGTAGTGCATGCGTTGAAGACTTGGAGACATTTTCTCATCGGAAACCATTGTGAGGTGTACACGGATCACAAGAGTTTGAAGTATATCTTCACGTAGAAGGAGTTGAATCTCAGGCAGAGGAGATGGTTGGAGCTCATCAAGGATTATGATATGAGGTTGCATTATCATCCCAAAGGCTAGCATAGTAGCCGATGCATTGAGCCGCAAGAGTCATGTCAATACACTCATGACCGGAGAATTACCCAAGGAGTTAGCAGAGGATCTTCGTGAGCTATGTTTGGAGATAGTTCTGAGAGGTTATGTAGCAGCATTGGAAATTCAGTCTACTTTGAAGGATAAGATCAGAGAAGCTCAGAAGACGGACAAAGAGATTGCCGAGATAAAAAAAAGGATGAGCAACGGAAAGGCTAAAGGATTTCGTGAGGATGAGCATGATACCTTATGGTTTGAGGACTGCGTATATGTGCCTAATGACCCGGAGATCAGGAAGTTGATTCGGCAGGAGGCCCATGATTCGACGTATTCGATTCACCCATGAAATACCAAGATGTATCTGGATTTGAAGGACAGCTTCTGGTGGACATGAATGAAGAAGGATATTACAGAGTATGTAGCAGTTTGTGATGTATGTCAAAGAGTGAAGGCAGAGCATCAGAAGCCAGAAGGATTGCTACAGCCAGTGCCGATACCCGAATGGAAGTGGGATAAGCTAGGCATGGATTTTATCACGGGATTGCCCAAGACTCGTTCAGGCTATGACTCAATATGGCTTGTAGTCGATCGGTTGATGAAGGTAGCTCATTTCATCCAGTGAAGACCACTTACTCCAGTGCTAATTGGCAAAGATATACATGACCATGATCGTATGTCTGCAAGGAGTTCCAAGGACCATTGTATCAGATAAAGGAACCCAGTTTACCTCAAAGTTCTGGAATCAGTTGCATGAGACTTTGGGTACCAGGCTAGAATTCAGTACAACATTTCATCCACAGGTAGATGGACAGATCAAGAGAGTCAATCAGATTCTAGAGGACATGTTGAGAGCTTGTGCGCTAGATTATGGATCTAGTTGGGACGACAATTTGCCATATGCAGACTTCTCTTACAATAACAACTATCAAGCCAGTTTGAAGATGGCCTCTTTCGAAGCTTTATACGGAAGGAGGTGTAGGATACCGTTGTTCCGGGATGAAGTTGGAGACCGTTAGTTATTTGGACCAGATTTGATTAAAGAGTCTGAAGAGAAAGTTAAGTTGATTCGCGATAGACTCAAGATAGCCCAGTCCAGACAGAAGAGCTATGCGGATTCTAAAATGCAAGGAGACAGTTTACGAAGTCGGAGACAGAGTGTATCTTCGTGTGTCCCAACTTCGAGGAGTTAAACATTTTGGAGTTAAGGGAATGTTAGCACCATGTTTTGTGGGACCATACAAAGTTTTGGAACGTATGGGAGAAGTTGCTTACAAGTTGGAGTTGCCTAAAGGATTGTCAGGAGTTCACGATGTGTTCCACGTTTCCCAGTTGAAGAAGTGCCACGCAGAGATGACTGATATTCCTCTGAGAGATATAGTGCCACTGGAAGCGATTCAGTTGGATGGCGATTTGACCTTGGACGAGAAACTAGTGAAGATTCTCGAGTTTGCCAGCCGAGTCACACGTAGCAAGGTTATCAAGTTTTGCAAACTTCAGTGGAGCCACCATGCCGAGGATGAAGCCACTTGGGAAAGAGAGGAAGACCTACGGAAGGACCACCCGCACCTATTTTCTAGCCAACCCGAATCTCGAGGGCGAGATTCATCTTAAGGGGCGTAGGTTTGTAACATCCCAAACTTTCAATTTGGAATGTTATACATTAGATCATCATTGCATATCATATTTTATTGCATTTTGGGTTGATCCTAGAAATTCTATGCAACTCAAGGACCCACAGAGAGAGTTGGGGATTTCGTTATTTTCATATTTGAGTTTTCTCAAATTTTGAAAAGAAGATCATTTGATTTTAATTATTTTTCTCTTCGAATATTTCATATATGAAAAATAAAGAGAGGGGATAAAATGACTTCCCCAAAATAAAGAAATATTGATGGAAAAATATTAAAATCAAATAAGAATTTTATTCGAAGTTTTATCGCTATTTTATTTGAATTAGGAAAAAATGCATTTTTCAAAGTTGCACTAGAGGCCCAAATAAATGTTCACTTTGTCCGCTATATTTTTAGAGGACGGTTCATAATTTTTGGAGTCTGTTTAGTATTTCTTTTAATCATTTTTCTATGAGTCGGAATATTATAAAAAAGCGAACCGACCTAACCGTGTCGTGTCCTCCTGGGACACTGACCCGGACGACCCTTTAAAAGAGGTCGAGGCCCCAAGCGCCGCCAGCCCAAGTCGCCGCCGCCTTGAACCCTAACCCTAGCGCCGCCCGATCCGTGCTGCCGCTGTCGGATCCGTGCCGCCGTCGCCGCGTCGCCGTTCTGCCACCGCACCTTGTCGACAGCCCTGCCGCCGCCTGCCGTCGCCTCGGCGCCGTTCAACGCCGACCCACCGGAGTTGCCGTCGCCGCCGGAGTCCCCGCTGCCGCCGCTGACTTGGTTGCCGAGGTAGCCGCTAATTTTCGCCGGAGAAAACCGATTGGTTTTTTTAATAAAAGAAAACCCTAGGTTTATATATATATATATATATATATATATATATATATATTGGTTTTATTTTTTCTGGTTTAGTTAAATAACAGACGTTCGTCCGTACATTCGTTTTAACGAACGGTGTTCACCCGTTAGCCGCAGACAGCGAACTTTCGTTCGTTAGCATGTTCGTTAGCTTTTCTTTTTCCAGGGGTTTTCCGCGATTATTTTCGGTCGTGATTTCTGCCCTCATCTTCGTTTTAGTTTATCTTTTCACTCGTTTATCGGAATTAGGCGATTCAAGAACCTAGATCTTCGTCTCGAAGCCCTCTTTCTGTTTAAACAACTTGAACAAGATTTTGGTACTGTAAAATTTGACTTTAGTCCAGATTAGTAAATGGATCTTGTTTCTTTCGCCGTTTGAGTTTCGTTACTTCGTTTCATTTGATTCTTTTTGCGAAACGGAGGTCTTAAGTTGAACTTTCTAGTTAGATCTCTTATTTGAGTTTTACCCGTGCTTCTAGTTTCAGTGCTTATGTATGTATTTGTTTGTTTGCGATAGAGTACCCGGAGTGCGAAGCGTGCTACTACGAGTCTCTAGGTTTCACGGATCATCAGCAAGGCAAGTAACACTTTGATCATACCTCTTTACTACCCAGTTTTATTGCATTAGATCAACCCTCAAATCAATTGCATGGTTAGGATCTGATTAACATGTGGATTTTGGGAAGTAGATGATGAGGTAGAACATATTGCCATGTTTACTATCAAACTTTTGGGAGTTACTTCTACGTTATGCTTATATTGCTATGCTATGCTCGTAGACGTAGTTTGGGTGAGTGTATCCATGACAGATGTGAGTATTATTAAATAATGGTTAACTTAAGGTGGCTATTGAAATACACATCTAAGTGGATTGCTTGAGGCACCCTGGAGTACCCAGTGGTTGTCAGGGCACCTGGAGAATCCAGTGTTGTCCTAGGATTTCCCGGAGTTCCCATGTGATCATCCTACGGTCCGCCACCCAGGCTCAAAGGGATCATAAGATTATTCATGCTAGAAACTTCCGTGTGCAGCCACAAGGCAAATGGGCTCTAGCATAGTTGAGTCAGTTGCGTGAAGCTCTTGAAGAGGTAGACTAGCAGATGCAGTGGGTTGTAGGTGGTACTATTTATCTTGAGTAGAGAGTTAATGCTTCAGAAAGACCGTGTCTCGAATCTCCGACCATGGATGCATTCGACTCTTGTGGGGAAAAGTGCACAAACCTCTGTAGAGTGTACGAACTAATCATGGTTAGTCGTGTCCCCGGTTATGGACATCTTGAGTATCTGGTTCTTGGATTATCACGGTGACCTCATCACTCTGAATATAATTTGATTGGGTTTAATGAAGATGTTTAATTGGGATTGAGTTGGAGGAGCCTTCTCAATGTTTAACAACCACCATGATAGTTAAATAAAATGTTTTCCTTTGTTGTAGGAAAAATTGGCTTTATGCAAAAACTGTAACCATAGAGCTTTCCATCAGCCAAAAATGCATGTAGTGATAGCATTTATTCTATTCATTACTCTATGTGTTACATTGCCAGCCTATTCCATGTGCTAACCCGTTTCTGTTGGGAAACGTAGTAATTTCAACAAATTTCCTACGCACACGCAAGATCATGGTGATGCATAGCGACGAGAGGGGAGAGTATTGTTCATGTACCCTCGTAGACCGTAAGCGGAAGCGTTATGACAACGCGGTTGATGTAGTCGTACGTCTTCACGATCCGACCGATCCAACTACCGAACGTACGGCACCTCCGAGTTCAGCACACGTTCAGCTTGATGACAATCCCCGGACTCCGATCCAACAAAGTGTCGGGGATGAGTTCCGTCAGCACGACGGTGTGGTGACGATGATGATGTTCTACCGACGCAGGGCTTCGCCTAAGCACCGCAACGATATGACCGAGGTGGAATATGGTGGAGGGGGCCACCGCACACGGCTAAGGAACGATCATGAAGATCAACTTGTGTGTCACGGGGTGCCCCCCTGCCCCCGTATATAAAGGAGCAAGGGGGAGGAGGCCGGCCCTAGTAGGAGGCGCGCCAAGGGGAGTCCTACTCCCACCGGGAGTAGGACTCCCTCCTTCCTTGTTGGAGTAGGAGAAAGGGAAAGAGGGGGAGAGGAAGAAGGAAAAGGGGGCTGCGCCCCATGTCCAATTCGGACCAGAGGGGGGGGGGCGCAAGCCTCCTTCCTTTTGGCCTCTCTCCTCTATTCCCGTATGGCCCAATAAGGCACATATACTCTCTGGCGAATTCCCGTAACTCTCCGATACTCCGATAAATACCCGAATCACTCGAAATCTTTCCGGACTCCGAATATAGTCGTCCAATATATAGATCTTTACGTCTCGACCATTTCGAGACTCCTCGTCATGTCCCCGATCTCATCCGGGACTCCGAACTCCTTCGGTACATCAAAACTCATAAACTCATAATAAAACTGTCATCGAAACCTTAAGCGTGCGGACCCTACGGGTTCGAGAACTATGTAGACATGACCTAGAACTATTCTTAGTCAATAACCAATAGCGGAACCTGGATGCCCATATTGGCTCCCACATATTCCACGAAGTTCTTTATCGGTCAATCCGCATAACAACATACATTGTTCCCTTTGTCATCGGTATGTTACTTACCCGAGATTCGATCGTCGGTATCTCAATACCTAGCTCAATCTCGTTACCGGCAAGTCTCTTTACTCGTTACATAATGCATCATTCCGTAACTAACTCGTTTAGCTACATTGCTTGCAAGGCTTATAGTGATGTGCATTACCGAGAGGGCCCAGAGATACCTCTCCGACAATCGGAGTGACAAAACCTAATCTCAAAATATGCCAACCCAACATGTACCTTTGGAGACACCTGTAGTGCTCCTTTATAATCACCCAGTTACGTTGTGACGTTTGGTAGCACCCAAAGTGTTCCTCCGGTAAACGGGAGTTGCATAATCTCATAGTTAGAGGAACATGTATAAGTCATGAAGAAAGCAATAGCAACATACTAAACGATCAAGTGCTAGGCTAACGGAATGGGTCATGTAAATCACATCATTCTCCTAATGATGTGATCCCATTAATCAAATGACAACACATGTCTATGGTTAGGAAACATAACCATCTTTGATTAATGAGCTAGTCAAGTAGAGGCATACTAGTGATTGTATGTTTGTCTATGTATTCACACATGTATCATGTTTCCGGTTAATACAATTCTAGCATGAATAATAAACATTTATCATGAAATAAGGAAATAAATAATAACTTCATTATTGCCTCTAGGGCAAATTTCTTCAGTCTCCCACTTGCACTAGAGTCAATAATCTAGTTCACATCGCCATGTGATTTAACACCAATATTCATATCTGTATATGATTAACACCCATAGTTCACGTCGTCATGTGACCAACACCCAAAGGGTTTACTAGAGTCAATAATCTAGTTCACATCGCTTATTTGATTAATACCCAAAGAGTACTAAGGTGTGATCAGGTTTTTCTCGTGAGAGAAGCTTAGTCAATGGGTCTGTCACATTCAGAGCCGTATGTATTTTGCAAATATACTATGTCTATAATGCGCTATACGGAGCTACTCTAGCTAATTGCTCCCACTTTCAATATGTATCCAGATTGAGACTTAGAGTCATCTGGATCGGTGTAAAAGCTTGCACTGATGTAACTCTTTACGACGGGCTCTTTTATCACCTCCATAATCGAGAAATATTTCCTTAGTCCTCACTAAGGATATTCTTGACCAATGTTCAGTGATCTACTCCTAGATCACTATTGTACTCCCTTGCCAAATACAGAGCAAGGTATACAATAGGTCTGATACATTGCATAACATACTTTATAGAACCTATGACTGAGGCATAGGGAATGACTTTCATTCTCTTTTCTATTTTCTGCTGTGGTCGGGATTTGAGTCTTACTCAATTTCATAACTTTGCAACACAGGCAGGAACTCTTTCTTTGACTGTTCCATTTTGAACTACTTCAAAATCTTGTCAAGGTATGTACTCATTGAAAATCTTATCAAGCGTCTTGATCTATCTCAATAGATCTTGATGCTCAATATGTAAGTAGCTTTGTCGAGGTCTTTCTTTGAAAAAACTCCTTTCAAACACTCCTTTATGCTTTGTAGAATAATTCTACATTATTTCCGATCAACAATATGCCATTCACATATACTTATCAGAAATGTTGTAGTGCTCCCACTCACTTTCTTGTAAATACAGGCTTCACCGCGAGTCTGTATAAAACTATATGCTTTGATCAACTTATCAAAGCGTATATTCCAACTCCGAGATGCTTGCACCAGTCCATAGATGGATCGCTGGAGCTTGCACATTTTGTTAGCACCTTTAGGATTGAAAAAACCTTCTGGTTGCATCATATACAACTCTTCTTTAAGAAAACCATTAAGGAATTCATTTGCCAGATTTCATAAAATGTGACAATTGCCAACATGATTCAGACAGACTTAAGCATCGCTACAGTTGAGAAAATCTCATTGTAGTCAACACCTTGAACTTGTCAAAAACCTTTTTGCGACAAGTCGGGCTTTGTAGATAGTAACACTACTATCAATGTCCATCTTCCTCTTGAAGATCCATTTATTTTTCTATGGTTTGCCGATCATCGGGCATGTCCACCAAAGTCCACACTTTGTTCTCATACATGGATTCTATCTCAGATTTCATGGCCTCAAGCCATTTCGCGGAATCTGGGCTCATCATCGCTTCCTCATAGTTCGTAGGTTCTCCATGGTCAAGTAACATGACTTCCAGAATAGGATTACCATACCACTCTGGTGCGGATCTTACTCTGGTAGACCTACGAGGTTCAGTAGAAACTTGATCTAAAGTTTCATGATCAATATCATTAGCTTCCTCACTAATTGGTGTAGTTGTCACAGGAACCGGTTCTTGTGATGGACTACTTTCCAATAAGGGAGCATGTACAATTACCTCATCAAGTTCTACTTTCCTCCCACTCACTTCTTTCGAGAGAAACTTCTTCTCTAGAAAGGATCCATCTTAGCAACGAATAACTTGCCTTCGGATCTGTGATAGAAGGTGTACCCAATAGTTACCTTTGGGTATTCTATGAAGATGCACTTCTCCGATTTGGGTTCGAGCTTATCAGGTTGAAACTTTTTCACATAAGCATCGCAGCCCCAAAATTTAAGAAATGACAGCTTAGGTTTACTGCTAAACCATAGTTCATACGGTGTCGTCTCAACGGATTTAGATGGTGCCCTATTAAACGTGAATGAAGTTGTCTCTAATGCATAACCCCAAAACGATAGTGGTAAACCGATAAGAGACATCATAGATCGCACCATATCTAGTAAAGTACGATTATGACGTTCGGACACACCATTACGTTGTGGTGTTCCATATGGCATGAGCTATGAAACTATTCCACATTGTTTAAAACAAAGGCCAAACTCGTAGCTCAAATATTCATCTCTACAATCAGATCATAGAAACTTTATTTTCTTGTTACGATGATTTTTCCACTTCACTCTGAAATTCTTTGAACCTTTCAACTATTTCAGACTTATGTTTCATCAAGTAGATATACCCATATCTGCTCAAATCATCTTGTGAAGGTCAGAAAATAACGATACTTGCCACGAGCATCAATACTCATTGGATCGCATACATCGGTATGTATTAGTTTCAATAAGTCAGTAGCTCGTTCCATTGTTCCGGAGAACGGATTTTTTAGTCATCTTGCCCAAAAAGGCACGGTTCGCAAGCATCAAATGATTCATAACCAATTGATTCTGAAAGCCCATCAGCATGGAGTTTCTTCATGCGCTTTACACCGATATGACCCAAACGGCAATGCCACAAATATGTTGCACAATCATTATCAACTTTGCATCTTTTGGCATCAATATTATGAATATGTGTATTACTATGATCGAGATCCAACAAACTATTTTCATTGGGTGTATGACCATTGAAGGTTTTATTCATGTAAACAGAACAACAATTATTCTCTGACTTTAAATGAATAACTGTTTTGCAATAAACATGATCAAATCATATTCATGCTCAACGCAAACGCCAAATAATATTTATTTAGGTTTAACACTAATCCCGAAAGTATAGGGAGTGTGCGATGATGATCATATCAATCTTGGAACCACTTCCAACACTTATCGTCACTTCACCCTCAACTAGTCTCTGTTTATTCTGTAACTCCTGTTTTGAGTTACTAAATTTTTAGCAACCGAACAAGTATCATATACTCAGGGGCTACTATAAACACTAGTAAGGTACACATTAATAACCTGTACATCAAACTATACCCTTGTTCACTTTGCCATCCTTCTTATCCACCAAATATTTGGAGTAGTTCCACTTCCAGTGACCATTTTCTTTGCAGTAGAAGCACTCAGTTTCAAGCTTAGGTCCAGCTTTGGGCTTCTTCATGGGAGTGACAACTTGCTTGTCATTCTACTTGAAGTTCCCTTTCTTTCCCTTTGCCCTTTTCTTAAAACTAGTGATCTTGTCAACCATCAACAGTTGATGCTCTTTCTTGATTTCTACCTTCGTCGATTTCAACATCACGAAGAGCTCGGGAATCATTTTCGTCATCCCTAGCATATTATAGTTCATCACAAAGTTTTACTAACTTAGTGATGGTGACTAGAGAACTCTGTCAATCACTATCTTATCTGGAAGATTAACTCCCGCTTGATTCAAGCGATTGAGGTACCCAGACAATCTGAGCACATGCTCACTAGTTGAGCGATTCTCCTCCATCTTTTAGCTATAGAACTTGTTGGAGACTTCATATCTCTCAACTTGGGTATTTGCTGGAAATAGTAACTTCAACTCCTGGAACATCTCATATGGTCCATGACGTTCAAAACGTCTTTGAAGTCTCGATTCTAAGCCGTTAAGCATGGTGCACTAAACTATTAAGTAGTCATCATATTGAGCTAGCCAAACGTTCATAACATCTGTATCTGCTCCTGCAATAGGTCCGTCACCTAGCGGTGCATCAAGGACATAATTCTTCTGTGCAGCAATGAGGATAAACCTCAGATCACGGATCCAATCCGCATCATTGCTACTAACATCTTTCAACACAATTTTCTCTAGGAACATATCAAAATAAACATATGAAACCAACAACGCAAGCTATTGATCTACAACATAATTTGCAAAATACTACCAGGACTAAGTTCATGATAAATTTAAGTTCAATTAATCATATTACTTAAGAACTCCCACTTAGATAGACATCCCTCTAATCCTCTAAGTGATTACGTGATCCATATCAACTACACCATGTCCGATCTTCACGTGAGATGGAGTAGTTTCAATGGTGAACATCACTATGTTGATCATATCTACTATATGATTCACGCTCGATCTTTCGGTCTCCGTGTTCCGAGGCCATATCTGTTATATGCTAGGCTCGTCAAGTTTTAACCTGAGTATTCCGCGTGTGCAACTATTTTGCACCCGTTGTATTTGAACATAGAGCCTATCACACCCGATCATCACGTGGTGTCTCAGCACGAAGAACTTTCGCAACGGTGCATACTCAGGGAGAACACTTCTTGATAATTTTAGTGAGAGATCATCTTAAAATGCTACCGTTAATCAAAGCAAGATAAGATGCATAAAGGATAAACATCACATGCAATCAATATAAGTGATACGATATGGCCATCATCATCTTGTGCTTGTGATCTCCATCTTCAAAGCACCATCGTGATCACCATCGTCACTGGCGTGACACCTTGATCTCCATCGTAGCATCATTGTCGTTACGCCATCTATTGCTTCTACGACTATCGCTACCGCTTAGTGATAAAGTAAAGCAATTACAGGGCGTTTGCATTTCATACAATAAAGCGACAACCATATGGCTCCTGCCAGTTGCCGATAACTTCGGTTACAAAACATGATCATCTCATACAATAAAATATATCATCATGTCTTGACCATATCACATCACAACATGCCCTGCAAAAACAAGTTAGACGTCCTCTACTTTGTTGTTGCAAACTTTACGTGGCTGCTACGGGCTTAGCAAGAACCGTTCTTACCTACGCATCAAAACCACAACAATAGTTTGTCAAGTTGGTGCTGTTTTAACCTTCGCAACGACCGGGCGTAGCCACACTCGGTTCAACTAAAGTTGGAGAAACTGACACCCGCTAGTCACCTGTGTGCAAAGCACGGCGGTAAAACCAGTCTCGCGTAAGTGTACGCGTAATGTCGGTCCGTACCGCTTCATCCAACAATACCGCCGAACCAAAGTATGACATGCTGGTAAGCAGTATGACTTGTATCGCCCACAACTCACTTGTGTTCTACTCGTGCATATGACATCTACGAATAAAACTAGGCTCTGATACCACTGTTGGGGAACGTAGTAATTTCAAAATTTTCCTACGCACACGCAAGATCATGGTGATGCATAGCGACGAGAGGGGAGAGTATTGTCCACGTACCCTCGTAGACCGTAAGCGAAAGCGTTATGACAACGTGGTTGATATAGTCGTACGTCTTCATGATCCGACCGATCCAAGCACCGAATGTAAGGCACCTCCGAGTTCAGCACACGTTCAGCTTGATGACGATCCCCGGACTCCGATCCAGCAAAGTGTTGGGGATGAGTTCCGTCAGCACGACGGTGTGGTGACGATGATGATGTTCTACCGACGCAGGGCTTCGCCTAAGCACCGCAACGATATGACCGAGGTGGAATATGGTGGAGGGGGGCACCGCACACGACTAAGGAACGATCATGAAGATCAACTTGTGTGTCATGGGGTGCCCCCCTGCCCCCGTATATAAAGGAGCAAGGGGGGAGGAGGCCGGCCCTAGGAGGGGGCGCGCCAAGGGGAGTCCTACTCCCACCGGGAGTAGGACTCCCTCCTTCCTTGTTGGAGTAGGAGAAGGGGAAAGAGGGGGAGAGGAAGAAGGAAAAGGGGGCTGCGCCCCTTGTCCAATTCGGACAAGAGGGGGGCGCATGCCTCCTTCCTTTTGGCCTCTCTCCTCTATTCCCGTATGGCCCAATAAGGCCCATATACTCTCCGGCGAATTCCCATAACTCTCCGGTACTCCGATAAATACCCAAATCACTCGAAACCTTTCCGAACTCCGATTATAGTCGTCCAATATATCGATCTTTACGTCTCGACCATTTCGAGACTCCTCGTCATGTCCCCGATCTCATCCGGGAATCCGAACTCCTTCGGTACATCAAAACTCATAAACTCATAATAAAACTATCATCGAAACCTTAAGCGTGCGGACCCTACGAGTTCGAGAACTATGTAGACATGACCTAGAACTATTCTTGGTCAATAACCAATAGCGGAACCTGGATGCCCATATTGGCTCCCACATATTCCACGAATATCTTTATCGGTCAAACGGCATAACAACATACGTTGTTCCCTTTGTCATCGGTATGTTACTTACCCGAGATTCGATCGTCGGTATCTCAATACCTAGCTCAATCTCGTTACCGGCAAGTCTCTTTACTCGTTACGTAATGCACCATTCCGTAACTAACTCATTTAGCTACATTGCTTGCAAGGCTTATAGTGATGTGCATTACCGAGAGGGCCCAGAGATACCTCTCCGACAATCGGAGTGACAAAACCTAATCTCGAAATACGCCAACCCAACTTGTACCTTTGGAGACACCTGTAGTGCTCCTTTATAATCACCCAGTTACATTGTGACGTTTGGTAGCACCCAAAGTGTTCCTCCGGTAAACGGGAGTTGCATAATCTCATAGTTACAGGAACATGTATAAGTCATGAAGAAAGCAATAGCAACATACTAAACGATCAAGTGCTAGGCTAATGGAATGGGTCATGTCAATCACATCATTCTCCTAATGATGTGATCCCATTAATCAAATGACAACACATGTCTATGGTTAGGAAACATAACCATCTTTGATTAATGAGCTAGTCAAGTAGAGGCATACTAGTGACTATGTTTGTCTATGTATTCACACATGTATCATGTTTCCGGTTAATACAATTCTAGCATGAATAATAAACATTTATTATCATGAAATAAGGAAATAAATAATAACTTTATTATTGCCTCTAGGGCATATTTCCTTCAGTTTCGGGCTGCAACATTTATGTTGCGGACTTTTCAGACGACGAGTAAGGTGCCATAGGTCGTTGTCTTTCACTCAACTATGTCGTTGGAGTTGATGGACTCATTTTATCTTCCAAGGCTTCCGTTGTTATCGATTTTAGATGGCCTTAACCCATATTATTGTAATAAGTTCTCTTTTGAGATATTCGATGTAATAAGTGTGTGATTGAAACTCTGTTATAAATCCTCGAGTATTGTGTGTGTCAGCATTACCGATCCAGGGATGACACTGATGCACAGAGATCAGACTGTTTGAGGTCTGGTTGCTACATGAATGTGCGACGCAGGGCATACGACTCATTTCAATTAACTGTTTGCAGTGAGGAGTAACAAAAGAAACGAGCAGCCAGATGAAAGCGTGTGCGATATACAGCATACGATTCACTAGGATGACATGTTTATGGTTAGGCAACACAAAAGAAACGGTCAGCCAGATCAAGGTGTGTGCGATATACAGCATGCGGTTCACTTGGATGAAGTGTTTGTGTTGAGACAAGAGAATAGAAACGGTTCAATATAACAAGATGTGTGTGATACACGGCAAACAGGTTTGTAATCAGAAATGTGTGCGAAGACCGATAATAATAGAAAAGGTTGCTGCTAATAAGACATGTGTGTTGTGCGATGGGATTGCATACAGAATAACGACATATATATTACACGGATGATTAACCAAATTTAACATCCAATTACATAGGTGGCTACTACAACCATGGCATTTGCACACACCAAAGTAAACTATGACATGCATAATTTCATAGGTGGCTACTACACAGATGACACTTCCACACACCAATAAAGTAAACTATATATTACATGCATGATTAACTAGCATAAATGATCATCTGATCATTATCTACTTCTTGTGACGCTTGCTCTGCTTGTGGCTCAATTCGGGCTTGTCGATTTGGGTAACGAGGCACTTTCTCATGTCAACGATCCGCCTGTGCATCTCGTAGCATGTGTAAAAGCTCTTGGCCGTGAACCTAAGGTGAGGTCCACCTAGTAGCCGCATCCAGGCCCTATGCCAGGATAAGGGATTTGTTCTCTGGGCATCCTGCTTCATCTTTTTGTAGTAGGGGTCGATGATGGCCGAGGCGAGTTCGACCAGGGAGTCCTTCTTCATGCTGCCCCAGACCCTGTAGTGGTCACGAATTTCGACAAGGTTCTGGCGGGCCAAGCCCGTAGCACTGAGTGCTTTTACATCATTGGTGGTTTCCACCGTGGCAAACTTGTAGTCGGTGTTGTTGACAAACCTGTTGAAACGGTCCCAAGGCTCTCTGGCCATGGGATAGTGGTAGATGAGGACATGATGGCGCACGCCCAACTAGGCGACGGCAACCTTCTGATCTGTGCCGGGACTACCGGCGGTGTACTGGAGGTCGATGCTGACCACCTTGTACTTGTCTCCTGCAAGCAACTGCTCAAGGGTGTTGATGTAGTCATCGACCACGGCCGAGTCGATGGTGTACACCACCGAGGGATCCATCTCCCTCGCGTGGGTCTCCACTTTATGCTCACCGAACTCCATTGGAGCGCCGCTAGACATCCCCTCTCTATGTGTCACCGTGTGTGTGCTTGTTGTGTTGGGGGCGTGATCGAAAGGTTGAAGAGACTAAGGTTATAATGGACACGGGAATTGAAGGGGAGGCCAGACGGCACGTCCTGATGGCAGTTCTAATTCGCAGCGCGTAACTCCATCGTCCCGCACGTAACTGCATCGCGTGGCAACACACACGGTGCAACCGCATGCATATGGTCCCCCCGACGTGATCGTGCGCAGGCCCAACCGCTGGCAGAGTGCGCGTGGAGGGACGTGATCAGAGCGCTCCGTGGTCACCTCAATGGAGAGCAACCATAAATATGCATATATCAGTTGAACACGCAAGGAAAAGTTGTCCACAACTCGAGCGCACCGACGGATGCGAGTAGAGCGCTCCGCGGCGCCTAACGGTGAGCAGAGGTTGCTGATGGACACGAGTAGAGGCCGGTGCCATGTGTGTTGTGGGCAAACGCTTGCTGGTATATAACCTCAAATTTAACGAACAAAATGATAATGCATGTTACAAAAATTATATAACAGGAAACTATGTTCAAATACGAATCCGACTATATAACCTTTGGCGACATGCATTCGTATTTTATTAATTAAATCCTACTTATAAACCAGGACAGGCGTATAGTAGTTAATTAACTCACAAACGTATTTTTTATTAAATGTATGTGTACGAGTCCTTTCGTCCTTTTCTCGCATGTCTTGTCACCCCACTGCCACGGACGGTTCGAGCGCAAGCTTGAACAGCGCATGAGGGCGTTCTTTTGGCCAAACGGTGCTAAGCCCGTTCCCGCGTAACCGCGTAGGTTCCCGCGGAAGCTTCCTGCCCGACTCAGTGAAATCCCCCAAAATCCCAATGCTTATCAGCCTACTATATAAACCATCACGGCCGACGAGTCATGCGTCGCATTTTCCCCTCCCTCCCTTTAGCTTATCTCGTTTGATTCTCCCAAAGTCGGCAATGGCACTGGACCATTGTCGTCGCTCAGCCACTCCGCCGTCATCAGAGCACAGCTCCAGATGGGAGGCTACACCGCGGCGGTGGCGCAGTCCCCGGCGTAGTGTAGTGCGCACGGTGTCCCAGTTGGGTGTGCGCATAACACGCACCACACGCTCAGCCGCCGGTGCCCATCGGTAGCTGTTGCCGGCCGCCGTTGCCACCACAGCTCCATCGAAAGCTAGGGCCATCACCCGCTCCACCGCCATGGCCATCACCCGCTCCGCCGTCGTGGCCATCACCCGATCCGCCACCGCGACCCGAAGGCGGGAGGTGGTGGTCGTGGCTGCCACCCCATCATCATCCGCCGTGGCCGCTAGCCCACCGTAGACCACCAGGAACGTCACCCGCTCTGCCACTGCCGCTCGTAGAAGGGAGGTGGAGGTGGAGGCCCACACGTGCGGTGGCGACCTTGCGTGCTACATCGAGTTCCTGCGGGAGGAGGAGCAGCGCCTCTTCGAGCATGCAAAGAGCCTTACCGCCCCCATGACCACGACACACGCCGACGCAGAGGCGAGGAATCAGGAGATCTACGACAAGAACCACCGCTTCTAGAGGGGTCGTCTAGAGCGGCAGAGGGCGTTCGTGGTGAGCGCCGCTGAAGGTGCAGCAGCGACAGGCACCGTATTGCACTTGTCCAGCTCGTCGGTAGCCTCCTCCTCCTCTTCCTCTTACTGAGTGCTCTCGACAGAGGAGAGGCTGCCGAAAGTAGTACAATGCCCCTCTGTAGTAGTATTTAGGGGCTATTTTGTTCAGTTCATCTGACTATAGATGTGGTGGAACTGTACAATGTACTTAAAATTAGCTAGTATATATAGTTGAACTAGCTATTTCAGTGCGTGGTTGGCAACAATTGGGGAAAAGTTTGGTCGGTTCAGCTGTAAAGTTGAACTGTTTGTATAAATTAAGCACGACTGCTTAATCTATGAATGAAATCTATGCTTAATTACTTAATTTTAGTTGCAAAAATTAGATAGTGCTAGTGATTTTTTGCTGCATATTTTGACAAATCGCATTCTTACAAGGATTGAAAAATGGCAATGTTACTAGATCAACACATGTCAATCTTTCTAGTTCGACAAATCACAATATACTCAATATGACAGATGCAAATCTTACCAAATTCTCTGTACGTGGTTGCACATGGGTCATCCGAAAAAACCGTTTGCGTTGAAGGGAGGTAGAAATCTTGCTTGCCAAATTTTCTCTTGGCTTAGTGCCGAAGTCTTGCTTTGCATACCTTATTCAATCTGAACCGTTTGCATTGAAGAGATGCACAAATCCTGCGCAGCAAATTTTCCGTTGGCTTACTGCGGAAGACCATAGCTCTCACTTTGCATACAGGTGTTCTATCTAAAACGTTTGCGATGAAGAGCTGCACAAATCTTGCTCGACACATTTTCCCTTGTCTTACTGGGGAAGTTGTCAGTGTACATATGGGTGTTCTATCTAAAATGTTTGCGATGTTAGAGTGGCAGCTAGTTGTTTCAAACTGCCTTTGTTGATTGTTATTCGAGTGCGCCTTCTCTCAAAATGGACACGAAAATTACCACAATATGTCGGGTGCCATTCCATGATAGCATGCCAAGTTTCATGAATTTCAGACGAGTTTTGGATTTACTAGAATTTAAAAACAAAGTATCTCAATGTTTTGCCGGCAGTCAATAGTGCTGGTGTTTGAAATTCATTCCCATTTCTTGCATGGGACCTAAGCATGCACCCAAGGACGCAGATTTGATTTTTCAACCAATTTATATGCACTAGAGCTTGTGCATCTAGTTCAAATTTGAATTATGCACATAAAATGCCTAGAAAACCCAGTTAATATATAAAAAGTCCAAACGAACCCCAAAAAATCCCAAAATTGAACACAACACTCCTCTTGTTCTATGTGGACACTAGAAAATTTTGAAAGCAATAACAGGCAATGGGTATCGTTTCGTCCCCAAAGGTGGCACGTTCCCTACTGAAACCATCAAGCTTGTTATGAGAAGCTCTGGTTTGTGATAAGCTTATACCAAAACGTACCCCAAATGGGACAAAAAATTTACCATGGCATGTTGGGTGCCATTCCATGATAGCATGCCAGGTTTTATGAATTTCAAGCAAGTTTTGGATTTACTAGAATTTAAAAACAAGGTATCTCAATGTTTGCGGCCGAGTGACGGTGGCAGGGTGTTTGACATTCATTCCCATTTCTTGCATGGGACCTGAGCATGCAACCAAACACATATTTGAATTTTCAACCAATTTATATGCATTAGAGCATCTGCATGTAGTTCAAATTTGAATTATGCACATAAATGCATTGAAAACTCAATTAATGCATAATAAATGTGCTAACGAACCCCAAAAATTCCAAAATTTAACACAACACTCATGTTGTTCTATGTTAATACTAGAGAAAAAAATTAAATCAAGAAGACGCAACGGCTATCGTTTCGTCCAGAAAGGTGAAATGTTCCCTACCGAAACCATCAGGCTTGTCGTGAGAAGCTCTGGTTTGCGAGAAGCTTGTACCCAAACCTGCCCCAAATGGGACAAAAAATTTACGACGGCATGTGATGCCGCTCCATGATATCATGCCATGTTTCATGAATTACAGACGAGTTTTGGATATACTAGAATTTAAAAATCCAGGTATCATATTGTTTGTGGCCAAGTGACGGTGGCAGGGTGTTTGGCATTCATTCCCATTTCTTACATGGGACCTAAGCATGCAACCAAGGAGACATATTTGAATTTCCAACCAATTGATATGCATTGGAGCATGTGCATGTAGTTCAAATTTGAATTATGCACATAAATGCATTGAAAGGTCAATTAGTGCATAAAAATGTCCAAACGAACCCCGAAGAATTCCAAAATTTAACACAACAGTCCTGTTGTTCTATGTTGACACTAGAGCAAAAATTGAAATCAAGAAGAGGCAACGGATATTGTTTCGTCCAGAAAGGTGAAACATTCCCTACTGCAACCATGAGGCTTATTGCGAGAAGCTCTGGTTTGTGAGATGCTTATACCCCAACCTGCCTCAAATGGGACAATATTTTTACCACTGCATGTTGATGCCGTTCCATGATAGAATATCAAGTTTCATGAATTTCAGATGAGTTTTTGATTTACTTGAATTTTCAAACCATGTATCTCAATGTTAGCGGCCGAGCGACGGTGGCAAAGGTGTTTGACATTCATTCCCATTTCTTGCATGGGACCTATGGTTCCAACCAAGGACACACATTTGATTTTTCAACCCATTTATATGCACTGGAGCATGTGCATGTAGTTCAAATTTGAATTATGCACATGAATGCATAGAAAACTCAGTTAATATATAAAAATGTCCACGCGAACCCCGAAGTGTCCCAAAAAATTGCAAACACTCGTGTTGTTCTATGTTGAGACGACAAAAATTTTGAAAGTAAGAAGATGCAACAAATATCATTTCATCCCCCAAGGTGGCACGTTCCCTACCAAAACCATCACGCTTGTTGTGAGAGAAGCTCTGGTTTGCGAGAAGCTTATACCATAACCTGGCCCAACTAGGACAATATTTTTTTACCCCAGCATCTTGATGTTGTTCCATGATAGCATGCCAAGGTTCAAGAATTTCAAATGAGTTTTGTATTTACTAGAAATTACAAAAGCAAGCACTTCAACATTTGCCGGAGAGCGACAATGCCGTGGTGTTTGAAATTCATCCCCATTTCTTGAATGGGACGTAAGCAACAACCCATGGACACATATATCATTTTACAACCCATTTTGGTGCACCGGAGCATGTGCATGTGGTTAATTTTGAATTGTGCACTTGAAATGCCTAGAAAAGCAAGTTACCGTATAAAAATGTCCAAACGAACCCTGAATAATTCCAATTTTTTTGATGACACACCTATACTTGCATGTTCACTACAGATAGAAGTTCTAGCAATTCAAACACCATCCTTTGGAGCTGTGACCCCATTATGTAATTCAAATCAAGATGAAAAATCAAGTAGATCCCTGATACGTCTCCAACGTATCTATAAGTTTTTATTGTTCCATGCTATTATATTACCTCTTTTGGATGTTTATGGGCTTTATTTTACACATTATCATTTTTGGGACTAACCTACTAACCGGAGGCCCAGCCCATATTGTTGTTTTTTTGCCTATTTCAGTATTTCGAAGAAAAGGAATATCAAACAGAGTCCAAACGGAATGAAACCTTCGGGAGCGTGATTTTTGGAACGAACATGATCCGGAGAGCTTGGAGTGCAAGTCAAGAAGCTTCCGAGGGCCCCACGAGATAGGGCCCCCTCTGTAGGGCGCGCCCCTGTCTCGTGGGCCCCTCGGGCGGCCACCAACGTACTTCTTCCTCCAATATATACCTACGTACCCCGAAAACATCTGGGAGCACCACAAAACACAATTTCCACCGCCGTAACCTTCTGTATCTGCGAGATCTCATCTTGGAGCCTTCGCCGGCAATTTGCCGGAGGGGGAATCTACCACGGAGGGCTTCTACATCAACATTCTTGCCCCTCCGATGAGTTGTGAGTAGTTTACCACAGACCTACGGGTCCATAGTTATTAGCTAGATGGCTTCTTCTCTCTTTTTGGATCTCAATACAATGTTCTCCCCCTTTCTTGTGGAGATCTATTCAATGTAAACTCTTTTTGCGGTGTGTTTGTCGAGATTCGATGAATTGTGGGTTTATAATCAAGTTTATCTATGAATAATATTTGACTCTTCGCTGAATTCTTTTATGTATGATTGAGTTATCTTTGCAAGTCTCTTCAAATTATCAGTTTGGTTTGGCCTACTAGGTTGGTCTTTCTTGCCATGGGAGAAGTGCTTAGCTTTGGGTTCAATCTTGCGGTGTCCTTACTCAGTGACAGAAAGGGTTGCAAGGCACGTATTGTATTGTTGCCATCGAGGATAACAAGATGGGGTTTATATCATATTGCATGTGTTTATCCCTCTACATCAGGTCATCTTGCTTAATGCGTTACTCTGTTCTTATGAACTTAATACTCTAGATGCAGGCAGGAGTCGGTCGATGTGTGGAGTAATAGTAGTAGATGCAGGCAGGAGTCGGTCTACTTGTTATGGACGTGATGCCTATATACATGATCATGCCTAGATAATCTCATAACTATGCGCTTTTCTATCAATTGCTCGATAGTAATTTGTTCACCCACCGTAATACTTATGCTATCTTGAGAGAAGCCTCTAGTGAAACCTACGGCCCCCGGGTCTATCTCTTATCATATTTGCTTTCAATCTACTTTTATTTGCATCTTTACTTTTTGCATCTATATTATAAAATACCAAAAATATATTTATCTTATCATACTATCTTTATTAGATCTCACTTTCACAAGTGGCCATGAAGGGATTGACAACCCCTTTATTCCGTTGGTTGCGAGTTCTCAATTTGTTTGTGTAGGTGCGTGGGACTTCTGAGGAGCCTCCTACTGGATTGATACCTTGGTTCTCAAAACTAAGGGAAATACTTACACTACACTTTGCTGCATCACCCTCTCGTCTTCGAGGAAAACCAACGCAATCTCAAGACGTAGCAAGAAGGATTTCTGGCGCCGTTACCGGGGAGGTCTTCGCTCAAGTCAAGACATACCAAGTACCCATCACAAACCCATCTCCCTCGCATTTACATTATTTTCCATTTGCCTCTCGTTTTCCTCTCCCCCAATTCAGCCTTGCCATTTTATTCTCCCTCTCTTTCCCAATCTCCTCCTCTCTTTTTTGCTTGTCGTTTTTCTGTTTGCTTGTGTGTTGGATTACTTGTTGCCATGGCGCAAGATAATACCAAATTGTGTGATTTCTCGAATACCAATAATAATGATTTCCTTAGTACTCCGATTGCTCCTCTTAATGATGTTGAGTCTTGTGGAATCAATACTGCTTTGCTAAATCTTGTTATGAAAGATCAATTCGCCAGCCTTCGTAGTGAAGATGCCGCTACTCATCTAAACAATTTTGTTGATTTGTGTGATATGCAAAAGAAGAAAGATACGGATAACAATATTGTCAAATTGAAGTTATTCCCGTTTTCACTTAGAGATCGTGCTAAAGTTTGGTTTTCGTCTTTGCCTAAAAATAGTATTGATTCTTGGAACAAGTGCAAAGATGCTTTTATCTCTAAGTATTTTCCTCCCGCTAAGATCATCACTCTTAGGAATGATATTATGCATTTTAAACAACTTGATCATGAGCATGTTGCCCAATCTTGGGAAAGAATGAAATTGATGCTTCGCAATTGCCCTACTCATGGTTTGAATTTATGGATGATCTTACAAAAAATTTATGCCGGTTTGAACTTTGCTTCTAGAAATCTCTTAGATTCGGCCGTCGGTGGCACGTTTATGGAAATTACGTTAGGAGATGCTACAAAATTACTTGATAATATTATGGCTAATTATTCTCAATGGCACACCGAAAGATCTTCTAGTAAAAAAGTGCATCCTATAGAAGAAATCAATGTTTTGAGTGGAAAGATGGATGAACTTATGAAGATGTTTGCTACTAAAAATACTCCTCTTGATCCCAATGATATGACTTTGTCTTCCTTGGTTGAGAATAATAATGAATCTATGGATGTGAATTTTGTTGGTAGGAATAGTTTTGGAAACAATGCGTATAGAGGAAACTTTAATGCTAGACCGTTCCCTAGTAATTCCTCTAATAATTATGGAAATTCCTACAATAAATCTTATGGTAATTTTAATAAGATGCCCTCTTATTTTGAGAATAGTGTGAAAGAATTTATGATTTCTCAAAAGAATTTTAATGCTTTGCTTGAAGAAAAATTGCTCAAAGTTGATGATTTGGCTAGGAACGTTGATAGACTTTCGCTTGATATTAATTCTCTTAAACTTGGATCTTCTTCTCCTAAGCATGATATCAATGAGTATCTCAAAGTAATGAGAATTTCCATTGAAGAGTGCAAGGAAAGAACCGCTAGATTGCGTGCTAAAAAAGAAAGCTTTATAAAAGCGTGTTCTTCTAGTTTTCATGAAAATAATGATGAGGATCTTAAAGTTATTGATGTTTCTTCGATTAGATCTATGTTTTGCAATATGAATTTTGATGATTATGGGACTGGTGATGAATCAACTTTGCCTAGAAGGCGTCCCAAGAATTCGGAGTCTTTAGATCTTAATGCTAAATTTGGTAAAAGTGAGATTGGAGAATCCTCTACTTCCAATAATATTGAACCTTCTATCTCAGATTTCAAGGAATTTTATTATGATAATTATTCTTTAAAAGGGTGTATTTCCTTGTTGCAATCCGTTGTTAATTCTCCTCATGCTTATAGTCAAAACAAAGCTTTTACCAAACATATTGTTGATGCCTTGATGCAATCTTGTGATGAAAAACTTAATTTGGAAGTTTCCGTACCTAGAAAACTTAATGATGAGTGGGAACCTACTATAAAGATTAGAATTAAAGATTATGAGTGTTTTTCTTTGTGTGATTTGGGTGCTAGTGTTTCCACGATTCCGAAAACTTTATGTGATATTCTAGGTTTCCATGATCTTGATGATTGCTCTTTAAATTTGCACCTTGCGGATTCCACCATTAAAAAGCCTATGGGAAGGATCAATGATGTTCTTATTGTTGCAAATAGAAATTTGGTTCCCGTAAATTTTATCATTCTTGATATAGATTGCAATCTTTCTTGCCCTATTATTCTTGGTAGACCTTTCCTTAGAACGTTTGGTGCGATTATTGATATGAAGGAAGGGAATATTAGATTCCGATTTCCATTAAAGAAAGGCATGGAGCACTTTCCAAGAAATAAAGTCAAATTACCTTATGAATCTATCATGCGTGCTACTTATGAATTTAGTGCCAAAGAGGGCACTCGTTAGATCTATCCTTGCTTTTATGCCTAGCTAGGGGCGTTAAACGATAGCGCTAGTTGGGAGGCAACCCAATTTTTCTTTATGTTTTTTGTTTTTGCTCCTGTTTAGTAATAAATCTTGCATCTACCTTATGTTTAGATGTGTTTTTATCTTTTCATTAGTGTATGTGCCAAGTAGAACCTATAGGATAACCTACGATGATAGTTGATTTGATTCTGCTGAAAAACAGAAACTTTGCGCGCACGAATATAATTTTGTTAAATCACAGGAACGTGATTTTGCGTTGATTCTTTTTTATGCTGTTCAATAAATAAATTTCCAGGACTTCCTATTTTGGTACGATTTTTAGAGTTCCAGAAGTTTGCGTTAGTTACAGATTTCTACAGACTGTTCTGTTTTTGACAGATTCTGTTTTTCGTGTGCTGTTTGCTTATTTCAATGCATCTATGGCTAGTAATTCAGTCTATGAACCATAAAGAAGTTGGAATACAGTAGGTTTAACACCAAATTAAATAAAGAATGAGTTCATGGCAGTACCTTATGTGGTGGTTTTGTTTTCTTTCACTGACGGAGCTTATAAGATTTCCTGTTGAGTTTTGTGTTGTGAAGTTTTCAAGTTTTGGGTAAAGCTTTTATGGACTATGGAATAAAGGGTCGCAAGAGCCTAAGCTTGGGGATTCCCATGGAACCCCAAGTTATTCAAGAATAGACAAAATCCTAAGCTTGGGGATGCCCTGGGAAGGCATCCCCTCTTTCGTCTTCGTTCATTGGTAACTTTACTTGGAGCTATATTTTTATTCGCCACATGATATGTGTTTTGCTTGGAGCATCGTGTATTATATTAGTCTTTGCTTTTTAGTTTACCACAATCATCCTTGCTGTACACACCTTTTGGGAGAAGCCTATTTGATTAGAATTTGCTAGAATACACTATGTGCTTCACTTATATCTTTTGAGCTTGATAGTTTTTGCTCTAGTGCTTCACTTATATCTTTTAGAGCACGGTGGTGTCTTAATTTTGAAGAAATTGCTAGTCTATCATGCTTCACTTATATTATTTTGAGAGTCTTTGAGAACAGCATGGTATTTTCTATTATCATAAAGTTGGTCCTAGAATGGTAGGCATCCAAGTTGGGTATAATAAAAACTATCATAGGAAGTGAATTGGATGCTATGATCAATTTGATGCTTGATAATTGTTTTGAGATATGGAGGTAGTGATATTAAAGTCATGCTAGTTGGGTGATTATGAATTTAAAGAATGCTTGTGTTGAAGTTAGCAAGTCCCGTAGCATGCACGTATGGTTAAAGTTGTGTAACAAATTTGAAACATGAAGTGTACTTGGCTTGTGCATCCTTATGAGTGGCGGTCGGGGACGAGCGATGGTCTTTTCCTACCAATATATCCCCCTAGGAGCATGCGCGTAGTACTTGATTTTTGATGACTTCTAAATTTTTGCAATAAGTATATGAGTTCTTTTGATTAATGTTGAGTCCATGGATTATACGCACTTTTACCTTTCCGCCTTTGCTAGCCTCTTCGGTACCGTGCATTGCCCTTTCTCACCTTGAGAGTGGGTGCAAACTTCGCCGGTGCATCCAAACCCCGTGATACGATACGCTCTATCACACATAAACCTCCTTATATCTTCCTCAAAACAGCCACCATACCTACCTATTATGGCATTTCCATTGCCATTCCGAGATATATTACCATGCAACTTTCCACCGTTCCGCTCATCATCATCGTCATGACATACTTTAGTTTTGTTATATTGCCATTGCATGATCATGTAGTTGACATCGTATTTGTGGCAAAGCCACCACGCATTATTTTTCATACATGTCAATCTTGATTCATTGCACCATCCCGGTACACCACCGGAGGCATTCATATAGAGTCATATCTTGTTCTAGTTTCAAGTTGTAATTCTTATGTTGTAATCAATAGAAGTGTGATTATCATCATTACTAGAACATTGCCCAAAGAAAAAAAAGAAGAAAAAGAAGAAAGTCCAAAAAAGAAAAAAAAGGAAGGCCCAACAAAAGAAAAAAAAGAAAAAAGAAAGAAAGAAAAAAAGTAATAAATAAAAAGGGCAATGTTACTATCTCTTTTTCCACACTTGTGCTTCAAAGTAGCACTTTGTTTTCCATGTAGTGAGTCTCATATATTGTGCTTCAAAGTAGCACCATGTTTTCCATATAGTGAGTCTCATAAGTTGTCTTTTTCATACTAGTGAGAATTTTTCATTATAGAACTTGGCTTGTATATTCCTACGATGGGCTTCCTCAAATGCCCTAGGTCTTCGTGAGCAAGCAAGTTGGATGCACACCCACTAGTTTCTTTTTGTTGAGCATTCATTTATAGCTCTAGTGCATCTGTTGCATGGCAATCCCTACTCCTCATGTTGACATCAATTGATGGGCATCTTCATAGCCCGTTGATTATCCTCGTCAATGTGAGACTTTCTCTTTTTTTGTCTTCTCCACACAATCCCCATCATCATATTCTATTCCACCCATAGTGCTATATCCATGGCTCACGCTCATGTATTGCGTGAAGGTTGAAAAAGTTTGAGATTATTTAAGTATGAAACAATTGCTTGGCTTGTCATCGGGGGTATAGAAGTTGGGAACATCTTTGTGTGACGAAAATGAAGCATAGCCTAACTATATGATTTTGTAGGGATGAACTTTCTTTTGCCATGTTATTTGGAGAAGACATGATTACTTTGATTAGTATGCTTGAAGTGTTACTATTTCTTTTATCAATATGAACTTTTATTTTGTATTCATTTGGATCTGAACATTCATGCCACAATAAAGAAAAATTACATTATGAATTATGCTAGGTAGCATTCCACATCCAAAATTCTCTTTTTATCATTTACCTACTCGAGGACGAGCAGGAATTAAGCTTGGGGATGCTTGATACGTCTCCACCGTATATATAATTTTTGATTGTTCCATGCTATTATATTACCTCTTTTGGATGTTTATGGGCTTTATTTTACACATTTGTATAATTTTTGAGGCTAACCTACTAACCGGAGGCCCAGCCCATATTGCTGTTTTTTTGCCTATTTCAGTATTTCGAAGAAAAGGAATATCAAACGGAGTCCAAACGGAATGAAACCTTTGGGAGCGTGATTTTTGGAACGAACGTGATCCAGAGAGCTTGGAGTGCAAGTCAAGAAGCTTCCGAGGGCCCCACGAGATAGGGGGCGCCCCCCTGTAGGGCGCGCCCCCTGTCTCGTGGGCCCCTCGGGCGGCCATTGAGGTACTTCTTCCTCCTATATATACCTACGTACCCCGAAAATATCCGGGAGCACCACGAAACACAATTTCCACCGCCGTAACCTTCTGTATCTGCGAGATCTCATCTTGGAGCCTTCGTCGGCACTCTGCCGGAGGGGGAATCAACCACGGAGGGCTTCTACATCAACATTCTTGCCCCTCCGATGAGTTGTGAGTAGTTTACCACAGACCTACGAGTCCATACTTATTAGCTAGATGGCTTCTTCTCTCTTTTTGGATCTCAACACAATGTTCTCCCCCTCTCTTGTGGAGATCTATTCGATGTAAACTCTTTTTGCGGTGTGTTTTTCGAGATCCGATGAATTGTGGGTTTATGATCAAGTTTATCTATGAATAATATTTGAATCTTCTCTGAATTCTTTTATGTATGATTGATTTATCTTTGCAAGTCTCTTCGAATTATCAGTTTGGTTTGTCCTACTAGATTGGTCTTTCTTTCCATGGGAGAAGTGCTTAGCTTTGGGTTCAATCTTGCAGTGTCCTTACTCAGTGATAGAAAGGGTTGCAAGGCACGTATTGTATTGTTGCCATCGAGGATAACAAGATGGGGTTTATATCATATTGCATGTGTTTATCCCTCTACATCATGTCATCTTGCTTAATGCGTTACTCTGTTCTTATGAACTTAATACTCTAGATGCAGGCAGGAGTCAATCGATGTGTGGAGTAATAGTAGTAGATGCAGGCAGGAGTCGGTCTACTTGTTATGGATGTGATGCCTATATACATGATCATGCCTACATAATCTCATAACTATGCGCTTTTCTATCAATTGCTCGACAGTAATTTGTTCACCCATCGTAATACTTATGCTATCTTGAGAGAAGCCTCTAGTGAAACCTATGGCCCCCGGGTCTATCTCTTATCATATATGCTTTCAATCTACTTTTATTTGCATCTTTACTTTTTGCATCTATATTATAAAATACCAAAAATATATTTATCTTATCATACTATCTTTATTAGATCTCACTTTCGCAAGTGGCCGTGAAGGGATTGACAACCCCTTTGTTGTGTTGGTTGTGAGTTCTCAGTTTGTTTGTGTAGGTGCATGGGACTTTTGAAGAGCCTCCTACTGGATTGATACCTTGGTTCTCAAAACAGAGGGAAATACTTACGCTACACTTTGCTGCATCACCCTCTCCTCTTCGAGGAAAACCAACGCAAGCTCAAGACGTAGCAATCCCACACAGTTTATTATCACCGACTGTGTGATGCAGTACAAAATATCATGCAGCATCGTAGGTATATGGTACGCCTATGGCTTATGCGAGAAGGTTCGTCGGCTACAGTCCACAGTCGGCGTGTCAATCACACTAGCTCGCTCCCCAAATATCATTTCACTATTCAATCGTCGCCGGTGAAATATGGGGATATGGACCCGCATCTCGAGGGCAACTTCGGTGGCCCACTCCGGCGAGAGCGTGGCCGCGGCCGCCAGGCGCGTTCTAACAAGCTTCGTGAGGGCGACCGAAATCTGCGACCGGGCGGCCAAGGCAGCCCAAACGGTTGCGGTTGCTTCTCAGGCGGCGGCAGCTATCCATTCCGCAACGGCGGCCTTAGCCCTGATGGAGGCCGCCCAGGACCATGTCGAGGCCGCCCATGCCCAGCTCATGGCAGTCACCACACAAATTGAAAGAAGCTTCTCCGACAACGGTCGGCAACCCACGGCCGAAGAGTTAGCAATCGCCAAGAGCGTTCGAGCAGCCATCCATTCTTACGCAGCATACCTTGCCACGACAGAGCCCGTCAAAGCCCAGATGGCGGCCGCCCATGCCTAGCTCATGGAGGCCTTTTCCAAAGAGATGGCGGACGTGGATGGCGAGATGCTTGCTGAGTATGGTGCGATGGATGCCATGGAGCCCCTTCCCCAGCAGACTGTCGGGTGCGAGCTGGACATGGAGGAGGCGGGGAGATCGACGAGCACCAGCTGTAGTAGTACTCTTCGTTTTGTTTAATTAAGCGTCGGTTCTTAATTTGTTAGAGTAATGTTTAGGCCAGCTAGCTCTATTTAGTTGCTGAACTTGCTCGATTAAGAAGTGTGGGTGTGCTGTAGTCTCCTTTGTGTACCCAAATTATGCAATGACGTGGATGAGCACTGTAACTAGGGAAACTGGAACCAAAATTTTTGACGTTCAAATTCATTGCACACGGGTTAAGCTATCTGAATTGTTTGTGATGTTCACATATCGTACACAGTTCTGAATAAGGGACCGTGTCTGTGACACTTTGCGCGCCAGTTTTTTCGCCGAGGCGATTCCAAATTTTCGGCATCCGTGCAAATACCTACCTCCCCACCCCATCCCCCTTACCAAAAGCCACATTTCCCTTGTTTCTGCCTTCCTTTCCAAGTTGAAACCTTCACTCCTTGCTTGCAACGCTGCCCCCCTCGCTGGTGACCCTCCTTCATGCTGCTCGGCCACGCCTATCCAGGCAGGTAATCCACACCCGACCCTCATCCTCCTCCTCCTTTCACATCCCACATGCCCCAACTGTCGGCGCGAGCACGACACCTTCCACCCAAATCATCGACGCCTCCACCAAATAAGCACCGCCCTAAGCCATGTTGCACGTAGTATAGCCAGGATCTCAAGGAGCATTTGGCAGCGGAGAAGCAAATCGCTGCCGCATGCACGGATGAGGTCGCGATGGCTGCCATGCATGTCGACCTCAGATCTTGGAGGAGCACCTTGCCATTTGCTAGCTACGCCGGTTAATCCTGCTCGGTTTACCCGTTGCGTGTGCTGCTCCTGCCTTTCCT
Source organism: Triticum dicoccoides (assembly GCF_002162155.2). Taxonomy (NCBI): domain Eukaryota; kingdom Viridiplantae; phylum Streptophyta; class Magnoliopsida; order Poales; family Poaceae; genus Triticum; species Triticum dicoccoides. The sequence continues at coordinate 260,918,785 of NC_041391.1, forward strand.
TAACCAATTCTAGTGAATAGTGCTATCTACTTTTACCATGCAATCTGTTGCTCTAGTGTATATGTTTTATATGTCGTGCAATGTGGTGCTCACATATTAACTGTTTGGTTAATTAGTTGTCGTGTTCAATTAACTGTTTGGTTCAATTCTGCAAATGTGATGTTCAATTCTTCAGGGTGCAATTTTGTATTGTCTTCCATGTGAGAAATAAATCGAATTTTTCTTTAGAAAATACATGAGAAACAAATCCAATTGCTATATTTCCAAGTTGTCAAGCATGCTTGGTTTGGTTACCTGTTTGATCTTCTAGTATGTTATACATTGTGCAATGTGGTGCTCAGTTAACATTTGATTCATTTGTTGTGGTGTTTAGTTAACTGTTTGGTTCCATTCTGTAATGCGATGTTCAATAATTGTGGGTGCATTCTGTTATTGTATACAATGTGAGAAATAAATTGAATTTGGCTATACTAAATACATGACAAAAAAATACAATTGCTATATTTCCAAGTTGTTAAGCATGCTTGGTTTGGTTAACTGTCTGATCTTCTATTAGAAGTATGTTATATTGTGCAATGTGGTGCTCAGTTAATGTTTGGTTCATTTGTTGTAGTGTCTAGTTAACTGCTTGGTTCAATTATGTAATGCAATGTCCAATTGTCGTGGGTAGAATTTTGTATTGTTGTGCATGTGAGGAATAATCGAATTTGGCTGAACTTAATGATGCTATATTTCCTAGTTCTTAATGATGCTTGGTTTCGATAAATGGGTCTTCCATGTGGCTTTAACTAATCTGATGAATCTGCAATGTGCTTATTTTTCATCAACATATTTTACTAATAGCATGCAGACCCTCACTTAACCTGATCTCTAACTACCTTATATGTGTTGCTGAGAAGCAATGGGAAGCACTGAGGTTTACAATCGAGGTTTGCACATGCATGGTCCTTTGTCCAATAGCACATTATTATACAATTGCAGGAACCATTCTAATACTTAAGTTTTAAACAATTTGGTCTTGCACATGTAGGTCCTGCTGTCAAAGGTTTTGACCCACTGTTCGGCCCTTTTTGCATATGGGGAAATGAGTTGTCCATGAATATCAGTCAACTCAAGAAACTCATAAAGATTGTTAGGATAAAGAAATTAGCGACAAAAAACAACAAGATCTTTGTCTACACAATGAAGAAGACATCAGTTCACTACAGGATGGTACTAACTATTATACCTTGTCTTTTTTATTCCTTTGCCCCATTTCCAATATAGAGAAGATATTTATGCACATCCTTGTTTTCAGGCCTTTCCAAAATAGTTCACTAATGATTACCTCTCAAACCACCTGTATGGACAGGAGGCAAGGAAGGTATTCATACAACACCCACGGTTCAATATTGAGGTGTTCTTGAAGAGGACGAAGGATGGATGGTCAATCATCCACAGGCACTGGCCTAAAGTTGCAAAGACCTTCAACATCAATGAAGGCTCAATATTAGGCTTCCACTTCAGCAGTTTTCCCGATGAGATGCTTCTATCGATGTACCGTCTATGATGCTAATTTCGAAAGGTTCTAGATGTTGCATGTGAAACTTGGTGCTGGTGCAGTTGTGTAATGGGGTAGCTGAGTGCTTAAGCTATATCATGTTGTACTCTGATGTATTTCAATTATAAAATCCTGCTTCCTTAATAAATGGATTACTACCTCTCTCTTAGTTTACAGGGCGTGCACGTGCCCCTAGGTCGTTAATTTGACCAACCTAATACAAGTCATATATTACAAAAAATATACCAATATAAACTTTAGATGTTCTATTTTCCAAAGGTATATTTTTTTGTTATATAGTTTATATTAGGAAGATAAAATTGGCAACCTAGGTATACCCGTAGGACTTGTAAACTGAGACGGAGGGAGTATTAATAATAGGGTAATTAGCCTGCTAATTGGTTTTTGCTATTGCAAATGGTTATTGAGAAAATACCATGGGCGATGACCTAAGGCAACGCACACAGTTTCTAGGAATAAACCGTGTTGGATCGGTGAACAATCACACATGACATTCTCTTCAAAACTGTTTGCATTAGACCACCTTGCGCAAACATTTACCGCATAAAAACTGTGTGTGATAGACAACCTTTGCCACACAGTTTCTTCTATACACCGTGTGTGATGCATTCAATAACGCAAACAATATTTTTTTAATATTGTGTGCGATGAGAACGCCATCACAAACTATTTAACGGGGAAAATTGTGTGTGGTGTACGTACGAACGGAAATGTTTTCCTTCCAGTGACTGTGTGGGATGTATATACGAACGGAAACGTTTCACGGGGACTAACAGTGTGGGATATACTTACCACCGGAAATGATTTTGCCTGTATAATTATATTTTTTAGCACTACTGTATGTATAACCGTATTTGCTCGCTCGCCGGTCGCACACGACCTCATTTTGCCGAGCGTGTGTACCAGGAGGGCATATCCCCGACGGTTTTTGGGTCGTGTGGGAAGGACCCCCTAATCGCCCACACTCACTAGGCGACGGTTCCAAATGTCGTCGCAGAAAGGGGTTTAAAACCGTTTGTAGAGCACCACCGTGTACCAGTGAATAGAAGGCACATGGTAACACAAGTAGAGATAGCAAACAAGAGATCTGACAAAAAAATGGCGAACAAAAAAGAGGGCGAATAAAACGACAAATTTTGTGAAGTGGGGGAGACGAAAACGAGAGGCAAATGGCAAATAATGCAAATTGCAAGGAGATGAGATTTGTGATTAGGAACCTGGTTGATGTTGATGATGTCTCCCCGGCAACGGTGCCAGAAATGGCTAGTGATCGGGAGACTATCTTGACTTGATGTTCCCCGGCAACGGCGCCAAAAATTCCTTTTGATGCCTGCTTGAACTACATCAGTATTTTCCCAAAGAGGAAGGGATGATGCAGCATAGCGACGGTAGGTATTTCTCTCAGTAATGAGAACAAGGTTATCGAACCAGTAGGATAATGCATTAGTCCCACAAAGTGTGGTTTTCAGAGAATTTGCAAATTGGGGAGGCTCTATAGTTTCTTGGAGAGCTGATTGTTATATCCTCACTCTGAATTTGCTAAAGTAGTGATTCCTGCTGATGAAGATCCCATGCTGCTGGGTGGGAACCCACACCCAACGCCTGGTGTCAATCCACCACAACCGTTTTGGGTGATGCCACCTTACCCTACCTTGGGTTGGAACGCTGTCCCTCCAAATCACCCTACCAACAATGGCCCAGTAAATGGTAATGCGTGGGGCAATGAGGTGCATGATGAGGCTGGATGGGAGCCATGGAACAAACCAGTTCAACAGCCAGAGGGACAGGATGAACCAGTTATGCCTGCCCAGGATCATAACTCGATGGTCCTCAATCCATCACTGGACTCCAGCCAAGATATGTTTCTTGATCAAGAGGTTAATTAGCCTAGGCTTCATCACAATCTTTTTGCACAATTGGACCTGATACAGTTGGGCATTGTCAGGGTGGTTTATGGGCTGATGCTGCCTCAGGAGATGATCTGGGAGAGATCGTTTAAGTCTCTGATGCCTGACATTCTCCTATCTCGCATACCTGCACCTATGGCCTCTTCAGTACTCCCACCCTCTGTTTTCCCTCTCAGATTCTGGCTGTATTGCTATGAATCCAAGTATATTGCTCTGCTCTACAGCTCTGGCACTATTACACATTCTGTCACCAAATCTTCAGTGGTTATCGAGGAGTTGCCTTCAGATTTGCCCTCGCGGTCTCAGTTGTTTTTGGGAGAGAGCGAGGTTCCGTCTGATGATGCTGGTGAGGAGCTGCCTTATGTTTTGCTCTCGCAGTCCCGGTCACTTTTAGGAGAGAGCCAGGTTATGTCTGATGGTGCTGGTCAGTCCCAATCTTTTGAGTTTACAGCTACTCCTCCCCCGGTGTTGGGAAAGCGAACCCGTGGGCATGCTCGTTCAAACTCTATGCTTGTCGTGCCGATGCCAGATTTTAGCACCAGGAGGGTTACCCGCAGTTGTTTAAAAGAGAATGGTGTCAAACCTCTGTATGTAGTGCCTGTCAAGCCCTCTCATCTTCGTCGTCCCCATGCAGAGAAGAGCAAGTCCATTCTTGATGTGCTTCCAATGACTGAGGAGAACTGTGACACACAAGTGCCACCTCCAACATCATTAAGGGCCATGCAAGACCTAGGCGCATTGTTGGGCATTGCTCCTGACAAGCTTACGGTGGAGAAGCTTATGGCATCCCCCAAGACTTCTACCTCTAAAGATTCAACCAAATGATGATGCATCTCATGTTTTTTTACTTGCGCCTGCGTTGCGCTTATGTTGTTTACTTTCATTGTCCTTTCCTTTCTGAACCTTGGTGTGTTATGCATTGGTTAGCCGTGAACCTTGATGCTTTTGGATGTCCGAGCTGTTTGCGGTTTGGTCTTTTTATCTCTTGTTCATTGCGCATCATGAATAGTTCATATTTTCATAATTGGAAAGTGTTGTGCTGGAATGTGAGGGGTCTTAATTCTAAGGCGAGGCAGTGTGATGTCCGAGGGAAAATTGAGGAGAGTCAATGCTCTATCATCTCTCTCCAAGAATCGAAATGCTCTTATTTTGACATCCGAGCCATTCACAAATTCTATCCACGCAGGTTTGACAGTTTTGCTTTTGCACCATCTTCTGGTGGTTCAGGAGTTATTTTAGTTGTCTGGAATTCATCCATCTTTAGTGGTCAGGTGATTCAAATGCAGAGTTTTGGCATTGTTATTTCTTTTACCTCAGTACATAATGCTGAAAAGTGGACCCTGGTTTCTGTCTATGGTCCATGTGAAGGTGAGTGCAGGGATGATTTTGTTCATTGGTTATACCATCTTCATATACCTCTGGATGAACACTTGCTTATTCTAGGTGATTTCAATTTCATTTGTTCCATCCACAACAGAAAATTGCCAGGTAGGGATGTCAATGACATCTTCCTTTTTAATGAGATCATTGGACACCTAGGGCTCTTGGAATTGCCGTTGAAAGGAAGGCATTTTACTTGGTCCAACCTGCAGGAAAATCCTCTGTTAGAACATTTAGATTGGTTCCTCACAACACCTAATTGGAATACTGTGGTGCTACCCCTAGCCAAAACCTCATCTGATCATGTGCCTTGTGTCGTCTCTATTGACACAACCATCCCAGCTGCAAGAGTGTTTCATTTTGAAATTTTTTGTGTGGATATGCCTGGCTTCTTTGAGTGTGTCACTCAGTCCTGGGAAGCACCTATTTTTGCTGCTTGACAGCAACAGGGATCATCTAGAAGAAATTTAAGCGTTTGCGGCAGGACCTCAAGAGATGGAGCAAAAAGCTATCTTATATCAAGAGGCTCACGCTGGAATTTAATAAGGTTATCTTATTCTTTGATCAGCTTGAAGAAAGCAGGCCCCTAACCAAACTTGAGTTTAATTTCAGGAAGATAGTCAAGCTGCGTCATGAGGAGCTTTTGAGGGTGCATTACATTTATTTGAAGCAGCGCTGCACCATCCGACATATCAAGGTGGGGGAAGAAAAGTCAAGGTTTTTTCATGTGATGGCTTCTGAAAGGATGAGAAAAAATTCGATCGCTATCCTTACAGTTGAGGAAGGAGCTCTAGTGTCTGATCATCAGCAAATGGCGGAAATTGTGTGTACCTTGTTCAAAGGTAGAATGGGCCAAGCCAAGGGCATTTCTATGGTCTTTGATCTTCCTCACTTAATATAGCCTGTGCATGGCCTGGATGAGCTCTCCCGCCCCTTTTCTACTGATGAAATAAACAATGTTTTAAAGCAGCTTCATGTTCACAGGGCACCTGGGCCTGATGGTTTCAATGGTTTTTTGTCAAGCGGTGTTGGTCCATCATTGAGCAAGACTTCCTGAGAATGATCAAGGATTTTTAAGAGGGGAATCTATCCTTGGAAAACATAAATGGGTCTCTGATTACTCTCATACCCAAAATGCTCTCCCCTGAAAGTCCTAATGATTTTAGGCCCATATCTCTCACAAACACATGCCTAAAATTCTTGACCAAACTTCTGGCTAATCGTTTGCGGAGGGTAATTCTCAAATGCATCCACAAAAACCAATATGGGTTTCTTAAGAGTCGTTCAATCCAGGACTATTTGGCGTGGACTTTTGAATACATTCACCAGTGTAAACAGTCCAAAAAACCTATTGTTATTCTCAAGCATGATTTTGCCAAAGCTTTTGACAGGATTGAACATGAGGTTATTCTGTCGATGCTAAGATTCAAAGGTTTTGATGAGAATTGGATCTCTTGGATAAAAGAAATTTTATGTTCTGGCAGCTCTTTTCTTCTGTTAAATGGTGTCTCAGGCAAGCAGTTCAAATGTAAGTGTGGAGTTAGGCAAGGTGATCCTCTCTCACCTCTGATTTTTGTTTTGGCTTTGGATTTGCTACAAACAGTGGTTACTGACATGTTAGCTAGAGGGGTAATTACTTTGCCTATCCCCTCTCAAAATCCTGACTTTCCCATTACCCAATATGCTGATGATACAATTGTCATTCTGCCTGCTATTGAGGAACAGTTGGTGGCTATGAAAAACATGCTCCTCACCTTTCAATAGTCCACTGGTCTGAAAGTGAATTTTAGCAAATCCTCCTTGATCCCTTTGAATATGGATAATGATCTAGCTACAAGATTGGTTGTAGTCCTGGGTTGCAAGATTTCAACTACTCCTTTTACATATCTGGGTCTGCCAATGGGTACCACAAGACCTAGGATTATTGATTTTATGCCTATGGTCGACAAAGCTGAAAGAAAACTTTCTTGCAGCTCCTCCATGCTTAATCAAGGCTCAAGACTTGAACTCCTTGCTTCAGTCTTAACCTCTATGCCAATTTAGTTCCTGTGCTCTTTGAATATTCCTCCAGGGATTATTAAGCAACTTGACAGGATCTTCAGACAGTGTCTTTGGAGAGGCAATAGTGAAACTCCAAAGCAATCCCTTGCTGCATGGAGCTTGGTATGCAGGCCCGAGGAAAAAGGTGGGCTTGGGATAATCAACCTTAGCATCCAGAACCAGGGGCTTCTTATCAAACATTTGCACAACTTTTATAATAAAGTGGATATCCCCTAGGTCTCTTTGATTTGGAATTCATATTATGATGGTGTGGTACCTCAAGCTACTGTGATGACAGGGTCTTTCTGGTGGAGAGATGTTTTTAAACTTTCTGACACATATAGAGCAGTTGCATCAGCACAGGTCAACATGGGGGACTCAGTATTGTTCTGATTGGATGCTTGGCAGGTGGGTGGGTCCACAGTGCCCCTCTTTAGTCGTTTCCCAAGGTTGTTCTGTTTTGTTAAGGATGATAAAGCTTCTGCTGCTGAAATCCTTAGTTCCTCAAACCTCTTCTCTTTGTTCTATCTGCCTATTTCTCAAGAAGCTACTAAGGAACTGAGTATTTTTGAGGATTGGATTCTGAACCTTCAGAGGGATCCATACTCTTATGATATCTGGACTTGAGTGGGGAAATCTGGCAGCTACTCTACAAAAAGTTTCTACAACATAATGCATACACACATGCCTACAATTCAGGCATGCAAATGGCTTTGGAGTAGCAAATGCACCATGAAAATTAAGGTCTTTGGATGGTTATTGTTTTTTGATCGCCTCAACATGAAAGACATGCTTGTCAGAATGGATTGGAGATTGCCTGAGGATGACAACATGTGTGTCATTTGCGCTGCTCAGGTTTATGAAGACGGGCTTCAGCTATTCATAAATTGCACCTTTAGCTTCAGAGTGTGGAACTACCTGAGGATTTACTGGATAGGTGGGATGTCTTGTAGCATTGTATTTCTCATGCAAGAAAATCCTTCAGGCTGCCTTTCTTCTTCGAAGTCATGCTTATAGCAGCTTGGAATATTTGGATCCTGCGCAATGGAAGAACTTTTAGAGGAGAGAGGGCTTATTTTGCTGTGTGGAAATGTAATTTTGTACATGATGTAACTCTTTTATCTCATAGGCTTCCTAGTTCTACCAGGGCCTCTCTTTTGGCTTGGGTTAACTCCCTACCTTAGTCTATAGGTAAGTATGGGTAGGCTTTTTTTTCCTTTTTTAAAATATACTGACTAGTAACTGTTCTTTATTTTTGAGGTTGGAATAAAAGACTGTGGGGCTTTGCTCCATAGTAGATAGTTTCAAAAAAACACAAAGTAAATAGCCCCTGCACATAAATAACAAATACTCACAACCCGATGTGTTAAAGGGGTTGTCAATCCCTTTTGGGTAACGGTGCCTCAAATTGGCGAGAAGACGTGATAAAGTTGTGATAGATAGGATAAATAGATCGCACAATAAATAAAGTGGAGCAAGGTATTTTTGTATTTTTGGTTTAATAGATCTAAAAATAAAAGCAAATAAAATAGATCGTAAAGGCAAATATGATAAGAAGAGACCCGGGGTCGTAGATTTCACTAGTGGCTTCACTCGAGAAAAATAGCAAACAGTGGGAAAACAATTACTGTTGGGCAATTGATAGAACTTCATATAATCATGACGATATCCAGGCAATGATCATTATATAGGCATCACGTCCAAGATTAGTAGACCGACTCCTTCCTGCATCCACTACTATTACTCCACACATCGACCGCTATCATGCATGCATCTAGTGTATTAAGTTCATGGAAAAATGGAGTAATGCAATAAGAATGATGACATGATGTAGACAAGATCTATTTATGTAGAAATAGACCTCATCTTGTTATACTTAATAGCAACGATACATACGTGTCATTTCCCCTTCTGTCACTGGGATCAAGCACCGTAAGATTGAACCCATCACAAAGCACCTCTTCCCATTGCAAGATAAATAGATCAAGTTGGCCAAACAAAAACCAAATATTGGAGAAGAAATACAACGCTATAATCAATCATGCATATAAGAGATCAAAGAAGACTCAAATAACTTTCATGGATAAAAACATTGATCTGATCATAAACTCAAAGGTCATCGGATCCCAACAAACACACCGCAAAAATACTTACATCATATGGATCTCCAAGAGACCATTGTATTGAGAATCAAGAGAGAGAGAGAGAGAGAGGAAGCCATCCAGCTACTAACTATGGACCCGTAGGTCTACAATGAACTACTCACGCATCATTGGAGAGGCACCAATGTACATGATGAGCCCCTCCGTGATGGTGTCTAGATTGGATCTGGTGTTTCTGGAACTTGTGACGGTTGGAATTGATTTTCGTTGACTCCCTGAGGGTTTCTGGAATATTGGGATATTTATAGAGCAAAGAGGCGGTGCGGGAGGCCACCGAGGTGGGCACAACCCACCTGGGCGCGCCTGGGCCCCCAGGTGCACACTGGTGGTTGTGATCCCCTCGTAGCTCCCCTCAGGTACTGTCTTGGCCCATACGGTGTCTTCTGGTGTCACGCCCAATATGCGATACTATCCTAAAGAGGCTCGAAGGTCCCACCAAGGATAGAACCGCATATTGATATGCTTTTTCAAGGTGGATATCATTACATCAACATTACATAATAGATGGGGATACATACAAAAGGCATACCATGCCACACGAATACAATATCATCTTACATAAGAGCACCATCCGACTACGGATGAAACACAAACAGAAGCTCAAACGACATCCACCCTGCTAGCCCAGGCTGCCGACCTGGAACCTATCCCCTGATCAAAGAAGAAACAGAAGAATAACTCCAAAACAAACAAACATCGCTCACGCGTCATGATCATCGCATAAACCTGTACCTACAACTGTTGTTGTAGTAATCTGTGAGCCACGAGGACTCAGCAATCCCATTACCATGGGTATCAAGACTAGCAAAGCTTAATGGGAAAGGAAGGGGTAAAGTGGTTAGGTTGTAGCAGCGACTAAGCATATATGGTGGCTAACAAACGCAAATAAGAGCAAGAAGAGAGCAAGCGGAACGGTCGTGAAGCTAGCAATGATCAAGAGGTGATCCTGAACTCCTACTTACGCCAAACATAACCCAAAACCGTGTTCACTTCCCGGACTCCGCCGAAAAGAGACCATCACGGCAACACACATGGTTGATCCGTTTTAATTCGGATCTGGTGTCAAGTTATCTACAACCGAACATTAACAAATTCACATCTGCCACATAACCGCGAGCACGGATTTCGAAAGATAATACCCTACAGGGGTGTCCCAACTTAGCCCATGATAAGCTCTCGCGATCAACAAAGGATATACCTTCTCCCAGAAAGACCCAATCAGTCTCGGAATCCTGGTTTACAAGACATTCCGACAATGGTAAAACAAGACCAGCAAGACCGCTCGATGCGCCGACAATCCTGATAGGAGCTACACAAATCTCGTTCTCAGGGAAACACCGGATGAGCAATCCGTACAACTAAACCAGACCTCAAGTTTCCCTGAGGGGGCGCTGCAAAGGGCTCTAGTTCGGACCAGCACTTAGAGAAGCACTAGCCCGGGGGGCTAAAATAAAGATGACGCTCGGGCTTCGGAAACCCAAGGGAAAAAGGGATAGGTGAGGCAAGTGGTAAAATCAAGGTTGGGCCTTGCTGGAGGAGTTTTATTCAAAGCGAACTGTCAAGGGGGTCCCATAAATCACCCAACCGCGTAAGGAACGCAAAATCCGGGAACATAACACTGGTATGACAGAAACTAGGGCGGCAAGAGTGGAACAAAACACCAGGCATAAGGCCGAGTCTTCCACCCTTTACCAAGTATATAGATGCATTAATTAAATAAGAGATATTGGGACATCCCAACATAACCCTATCCACCATGGAGCAATCTTCAACTTCACCTGCAACTAACGACGCTATAAGAGGGGCCGAGCAAAGCGGTAACATAGCCAAGCAACAGTTTGCTAGGAAGGGTGAAAAGGTTAGAGGCTGACATGGCAATTTGGGAGGCTTGAAGAGCAAAAGATAGGTAGCGCAGCAAAGTGATAGAACGAAGACTCTAGCATAGCAATGATAGTAGTGAGATCCAGGGTAGCGGTCATCTTGCCTGAAATCCCGCTAGGAAGAAGAACGAGTCCATGAAGAAGATGAAGCCATGAAGACGAACCAAGCGTAGACGAACGAATCCTCACGATCGCAACGAAACAGGAACTATCGAGAAGAAGCACACAACATGGTAAACACACCACACATTAACATGGCATGATGCTCAACCAAGTATGATGCAGTACAAGATTACATGAAGCTACTCATGGCAAGAGATGATGCAAACAAGAGCAAGACATCAAGGCAAGTTTAAATGAGGCCGAAAACAACATATAACAATTCCGGTAAGTCCTCATATGCAAGTTTCGAAGTTGGACCAGATCTGAACAAACATTAAGTTGAAGTTGTTAAATAGCAAGTTAAATATCACCAAGAGGATCTACACGAAATTCTAGTCAAGTTACATATAAAGATCATTTAGTTCGGAGCTACGGCCTAGAAGATATGAGCAAAACAAGTTAAACATGGCATTGATGCAAAATGCATACAAACATCAAGCAAACACTCTCAAAGCATGGATGCAACATGATAATATGAAACTACATGCAAGATCAAGCAAGTTTCATATAGAGCACACACAAAACGGAGCAACGGTGCAACACATACACTCTATAAAAGTTTAAAGGACAAGCTGTCCAAAACAGTAACTAGGCATCTAGCAAGCATCTAAACAATATGCTAAAGCACCCCAACGTAAGAACAAAAGGCATGGGCATGAAGTAAAGGTAATGCATGACAAAACATTAACACTGAGCTATCTCCAGAAACTACTATAACATGCTCAAAAGGACATGGCAAGATTGCAAATAATAACAGTTTCAGACTTAGCAGAAATAACAGCAGGTTGCAATGTTTAGAGATATCAAACAACATTTTACAAGAACTTAACATGGCAAACAAAGTCATGGCATGAATCTACTAATCTCATATAACAAAAATCCCTTACTGACCATGAGCCAAAAGGGCACAGAAAATATGATGGCACCCATGTAAACATGGCAAATGATATGACAGATCTCAACATGGCAGGAACAACGATAAGTAAGCATGTTGGTGAGCTTATACCACTCACCAAAAATCAACGCATGGCATGACAAGGTAACCAACAGTAAGAAGGCTTATTTATGAAGCTAAGCATGGCAAGATCAAGGTCATAGGGTGCATGGATCACTAACAACAATCATGGCAACATTGAACTTAATGTTAACAGACTGACAGCAACATTATTTAGCAAGTTTGGAGCAAGATAACAACAAGTTACAGCAGGCTAAAAATACAACCAGGGGCATGAATGGATAGAGCATGACATGTATAACAAATCATCCTTAGTGAACATCTCCATATTATGCATAGAATGACTTGTGGAAGCAGGTTTACATAGCATCATGATATAATAGAATAAGTCTAGCAAAACAGCAACAGCAAGTACCCTACTTCACGAGCTCGATGCACTCAGTACAAGAATCACAAAAATACATGGATTGCACCACTCTGAAGATGGCATGACATAGTTCAAAACACATGTAGGGCTCAAGCTCATAAGATGCACACATCAAATGCAACAAAAATGACAAATCAGAAGTTATAACAGTTTCAGCAGGTTAACATCATATAGCACTCTTGCAACGATGATTAGGGCATCAAGATGAACTCAAAGAGACATGGCACAACGGAATGAAATGAAGAGCATCTCACAACGAACAACTTGATATATTACACGCACAAAACGGTGCAGCACACAAGAAGATATGGCATGTCAAAGATGAGCACATGAGATAGGAATCTGGGGACTTGGTGAGATTTTTTTTACACCGTGAAAAAGTCAACGGGCCGAATCGGGTCGCGGAGGCGGAGCTGGTCGGGCCGGGTCGAGGCAGAGGAGGACCCGGGCGGCGAGGCGACGGCTCCGGCGAGGAAGTTCGCCGGCGAGGCGGCATATCCGGCAAGGGGGGGCCTCCTCCGGCCGGGATCCCGCCGGATCGGGGCAGAGACGGGTCGGCGAGAACAAGGGGCGACGTCCGGTCGCCGGCGAGGAGCGGCGCCGGCACGGGAGACCTTGGCGCGGAGGCGGCG